>NC_056466.1:13890228-14222795 GCF_008729295.1 Plectropomus leopardus
GCCACTTAATGCACTGATTGTTTATTGGCATGGCTGGGGATAAAAACAAACAAACAAACAAAAAAAATGTCTTTAAGCTCGCAACGCATGCTAATACTAATCACCATTAAAAACAGGCTGACCTACGAGGGAACTGACTTTGAAGTTTCTTTGGTCCTTCACACTGAGGCTTCCCCCCTCATCACCTCCTCCTCCTCCTCAACCCCTCTGTCCACATCTCCTCTCCTGTCTGAGGTGAAGTGAAGCCAGACCAATTGGTTGAGGAGAGGCAGTGTCTTTCTTTAAAGCGGAGACAGAGAGAGAGAGATGTGTGGAGGGAGGGGGTAGTCTTCACCTTTTCCTCACACCTGCATGACAGGTCATCCTGCTTAATAAAGGCGCTCATGCACAACACGTCGGTAAGAGAGTGAGAGAGGGAGGAAAAAGGAGGGATAATGAAGCCAGTGAAAATAAAAATATAGACTAAGAGACTATGTGAGGTGGAATTTCAAGTACAGCGTCGCTTAAGTCTAAAAATGAGATGCTCCATTATGTTTCAACACCTGAACCACATTATTTTGTATTCTGTGGTGAGCTTCCACAGGTGTCTCCGCATGGGTGTTGGTTCACCGTGAGGTCAGTCAACCTTTTAACCACTGCCACACAACATGGAGGTACAGTGCAGGCTGTGTCCTCTCTGCCAGTGACACCGCAGTATCAGGTAGAAACACAGGAAGTCAAACACAGCTGGAGCCATCGGTGAAAAACGAGTCGGTGACAGACATGGCAAAAAGCACAACCACAGCAGTCACCAGTGTGTGGTTCACCAGCATGTCTATACACTATATGTATGTGTGTGTGAGGTCCTTCAGTGTGTGTCACACTCTTCTCCCTCCACCAGTCTGCCTAGCTCATTTCCTCCACAGGCTGCCTCCCTGCTACTTTATGAGTGAGAGCTTCTACAGCTCTCACCTCAGGACACACTTCAGTGTCTAAATGTTTCCATTTGTGGGGGAAGTGACACACATTCACTCACACCGCAGGGCACCTACCCATAACTAACCATCTTGCACACAAGCAAGCAGTGAATCATGAAAGTGATTGGTTAAAATTTGCACTCTCTCTATGTGAGTGTGTATGGGTGGATATATTTTTGAGCTTGAAAAAGTACAGCATGTGTGAGTGTTGTGCACAATTTTGGTTTCTCAAGTGGTATTTAGAGTGTACTTATGCTTTCAACTGCTATATTAAGCATCAGTCGCAATGTGGGCGAGCAGTTCAGGACATATCTGTACTGTATCTACTGGTTTTATTCATTATTTGCACCAGATTTCATACATTTCTCATGGTCCTTTTTGTTTGAAACTCACATATATGTTTCAATCTATAAATAGTGACCCCGTAGAATGACTTTAGTCCCAAATTAAGGCTTATACTTCACTAGGGATTTCCACCATGCTCCCAAACAATGCCGTGCGACAATCAATGCAGGACCAGGATCTCTTGTGCAGATCGATACAGTGGAGTTCTGCTAGACAAACCAGTGCTGCACGAGATCAACACCTTCCCACACTATCATTAGTGTCGCTGACCTTGAAGTAAAATTCAATTTCCCTCTGCAGCAACAAACCCCCGTAGCCCCCTGAAAAGCCACTTCAGAATTCAGAAGCCATTTCCGCCTTCCAGCGCAGGCGAGACAGGATATTATAACTTATGAAAAAGGATATATGGAGTGAGGGATGCCGACAGAAAGAGAGGGATTCTGTTTGAGGAGGTAATTATAACACGGCCCTCTTTGAAAAGTAAAGAGGGCAGCGCCTGGCAGAGGTAAATAAAAATTCCTGATAAGCAGGCTGGCACGTTTCCAGTTTCAATTAAGGTGCGTGGCAGACTATGAGAGCCTCCCATGGGGAGCTTCAGCTGCACCGTGGCGGCAGCGAGGACCTGTTGAAAGAATTCTCCCGGGGCACGGACACTGGGTAAAAAGAGAAAGGCAAATGTGCAGTGAGAGAACCAGAGATCCCATTACACTGATCAGTGTAGTGAATATCACATGGAGCAGGCGAGGAGGAGGGAGGAACAGGGTGTTCAGAGGGGATGAGGAGAAAGAGAGCACCCCATTAATACAGGCAGAATATTCTGCTTTATTCTAATTATGACATGCCAGTGGAACTTAAGAGGGGAGAAGAAAAGCATTGGTGGCCCCTTTTTTTTCACCAGGAGGTGGACTGAGATAGCTGTGATGCTCAGATATAGATTGAAAGTGAATAGTGTGTGTTGGGGTGTGGTGGGGGTCATGGGAAGAGATGCAACCGGTGAATCAAACCAGCATCATGGATAAAGCTGGAGGATTGGCTACGAGGCTTTGAAGTCAGCCTTATCATGGGGATTTAAGAGGGAAATGGGTAAGAAGGTGGCGCTCATACACTGTGTGTGTGTGTGTGTGTGTGTGTGTGTGTAGCCTAGCAGAGTGTAGTTTGATCAAACCCCTGCCAGGATCCCATGGGAGCCCCTAGACCTGACCATGTATGTTAAACATATCATTTTCACTTCCCATGTTTGCCCTGCACAGCACGTTAACTCCCCAATCAGATTTTATTAGAGCACCCACTGCACACACACAAACGCCTCTCACTCCCATATGTTTTGGCATGGAATATTCATGATCTTTATTTGACCCTATAATTTGACCAGATACGGGGTCACCAATCCTAAGTTTGAATAACATTTTTGAAATATACATGTGACCACCAAGCATGTAATGGATGCATTAAAGGGATTTCCAAATGTGGTGTAATTACTTGAAGCATCTCTTGAGAAAAAATTGACATGTGTATTGGCTCTGTATCACGTTCGGTGATGCAGCATCCATGATCCTGGGCTGTAGTATATGAACTGCTGCTGCAGGCCTGCTTTGCATGTGATAATGTTCAGGTCAGAAATGATGTTTTTAATCAGCGAAAAGCTCCTTTAATAAAAGACCATTCATACCGGGGGGAAAAGATAATATTTGTATTTCACTGTATACTGAGTGTAAATGTGGGTTTGCAGTTAGTTAAGAGCAGAGGAGGGACCAAGTCATTGGTTTGCAAGTCACAACTAAATCCCAAGTCAATTCCTGTGTCTTACATTTTGAATTTCAAGTACTAATGTGCTCCTCACCAAATGTACTGCTATTTTAACAACATAGTAATAACATATCAAATTGACAATTTGCAATTTTCAACCTGCAAATTTTGCATACTGACATTTGTTTTTTGTTAATAATCGCATAATTTTTTGTACTTTTACAAAGTTATCTTTTTCCAACTGCCGCCCAGTAACATAACATTAGTTTTTCATGATACTCTGCAGTAACTTGCTGTCAGATTGAGTAAGTATCAAGCATTTTCAAGTAAAAAGGTTAACGTCCAAGTGTAGTCATGAGTCACAGGTGTTTAAGTCCAAGTCAAGTTGCAAATCTTTTCTGATTTTGTCAAGTCTAAAGGCATGAAATTTGTGACTCAAGGCTGGCTCGAGTGCAAGTGATGTGAGTTGAGTCCACGCCTCTAGTAAAACGCCAGATGATACTAAAAATTTATGAGGCAGATGATAAAGGGTTGAAACACAGAGAGTGTTTGATCTGAGAAGAGCACATCACACTTTAATTGTAGCTGTAGCAATGGTCACATTTTGAAACAGCAATGTAAAGGCGAATAATACAACACAGCACTGTAACCTGGATAGAAACAGCTAAGACCAGAGTACACACACTGGGTAAACATCCTTTAATACTCTGCTGAAGACAGAAGTGACTAAGAGGTGACAGTGGAAGGTGTGAGAGAGTGAAAATGACCACGCATGAGTAGGACAGAAGATATAAAAAAGAGACTGATGACTCTTATAAACGAGAAGAAACAGTATGATTTAACGATTTGAATGCACGACACACAAACACAAGGGTATTATCATGCGCTAATGGTTACGGCATACACGTCTGTCTTGTCTCTGCAGTCCTAGTATTACCTAAACACCTTGAAAGCTATCTGACAAAAAAGGATCCAAACTTCCCCTCAGGCCTCTGTGTAGCCAAAGAAACAGAAATATACAAACAAATACACTTCTGATTATCAGAATGAATGCCCCACAAAATTCAGTTAGAGATTTAGAGGAATGAAAAGATATATAAAAATATTTTATTTGCTCCTCTTTGGGAGCAATTTTCTTCTCAACCTCCACTCCATAGCATGTGCAAAGGTGTTATGATTATATAAAACCAAGCAGACTAACTGGTTTCATACCAATATTTATCACATATTATTTTCAATTTTAAACGTGCATCAGCTTGTGAGGCCTTGTTGAATCTATGGTGAAATTCAGACCTCCTTCCAAATCCAATATAAGGGGAATTATTCCCCAAATTCCTGCATACAATGTAACCTGCTCATAACCTTGCTTCTCCAGCTTGAATTCATTTGAGGCTCGGGTTCAGGATTCAAAAGCGAGGGACTGAGGATTTGGGCCTGGGCAGGACTTTGTGTAAGGAGCTGGCCGTGAGCTTTGCAAGCTGTGAGAAAAAGTGACAGTGAAGACGCTAACAGTTTCTGCAAACATTACATGATTTATTTAAGATCATTGATGCTGATATGATGCATGGTGGATTTAATATTTTCTGTTGATATAGCTGTTTATATAAAAAAAAATAAATGAATATATATATAAAATCGGCAATGTTATCAAATGTTTTTAATGCGTTGCTGATAATGCTCGTCTACCTCTCTCTGCTGATCCTCTAATCTGAAATCACATTCTTTTATCTCTGGCTTACTTAGAAGTGAGCAATCGAGAATAAGAAGGGAGAAGACACCCCAAGTGTGTGTGTGTGTGTGTGTGGGTGTGTGTGTGTGTGTGTGTGTGTGTGTGTGTGTGTGTGTGTGCAGAGAGGGGGAGTTGGGTAAGAATCACCTTGATTCAGTACACCGGCCCTCTTTGAAGTGCTTGGAGCCCAGCACGGCCAGCACAGAGCCAACCGTAAGCCTTCCAGCAAAAATCGAGCCTGACCTCCCCACCAAATCATAACCATATGAACGTAAGAATTTCCACCTTAGGAGAATGCTTTCTCCCCCGTCCATCTCCCAGGGTGAGGCATTAAGTAGTGATAACAGAAAACAGGTTCTGAGAGAAGGGGGAGGCACTGGGAGGTGATGGAGGGTGGAGAGGGAGGAGAGGAGGACAGGAGGAAAATAGGGGTTACAAGTGTGCCGTATGGAGGAGATTGGAGAGGGGGATTGTGTCCAAAAAATGTTGTTGCACGGAGCCCGACTACCTAAAATGGAAGTTTCTCAGGCGAGGATCAAGAGATATGGTGCCCTTCACAGTTGACAGAGTGAGAGACAGAAAACGGAGAGGGGGAGTGCAGCGAGGGGAGACAGAAATGTTGAAATGTGACTCTAACTCAATAAATACCTTTCTAAACCATGCTAGAGAAGCTGAGTGGTACCTTTACGAAGGCCTCAGGACCCACCTGCAACTGGAAATGGTTTCCTGTCTTACACAAACGCTGTTGCACCCTAATCCATGTAATTACATCTCATATTCCACATGTGTAAGTACACATGTACAACATTACAGTCACAAGGTTTTTTCAAATAAGAGCAGAGCCCCCCTGCAGCCCTCCAGAACTACCTCAAATGTTCATGCTCATTAGAGGAACAATATATTTGCCAAATATGGAGATAAATTTAAGAAATTTAAGGAGATTATTTTACTGCATTGATGACTTTAAACGCAACCTCCTGCGCTTTGCCACTGAAACAAAGCCTATGTGAGACCAGCGCGATTTTGTGGATGTGTGTTTAAATAAGCCTTCCTCCGAGTGTGTGTGCAATTAGGGTTAAGACTGTTTGTGTGTGTACAGTATGTGTGTGTGTGTGTGTGGTTGCGTGGCGGCGGTGGGGGTTGTTAGCGGTTCCATCTGGGTCTCCTGGAAGCCGTGTGGAGTCAGGAAAACCGCATCTCATAAAAGTGGAGGCAGCCCAATGTTCTACAAGGACAGAACATTACTGAGAATGTCGCTCAGGAAAACCCTGGGCTTCGCTCCATATGTTGGCTGCAAAGGCGATGTCTCTCTTTCTCTCTCTTTTTCTCTTTCCACTCATTCTCTCCCTCTCTACTTATTTTTCACTTGGTAAGGGATAAGAAAGAGGAAGACAAAATAGGCAGTGTGGAGTGTGGGAGACAGAGGCTGAGACAGAGAGAGAGGAGCCAGTACTGATAGCAATTCCATCTGTCTGTATCGAACAGAGGAGTGAGCAGTGACAGGCTGCGGGACGGGGTGGAGGCGGGAGGGCATCTGGTGCACATTGGCTGTGGGGCTGTCTGGAAACAACCATGGGAGAGGAGAGAGGGATGAGCAGAGGGGAGGGAGGGAGAAAAGGATGAAGGGCTGAGCAGTGGAGAGGGTAAAAGTCCTGCCAAAGTGAAGGGCAAGGAATATTGGCGAGTAGAAAATGTGTCTGTGTTGTTCACATTATGCCTCAGATTGAACTTGAAGTCAGGGGAATAGGGGTGAAATAGCAGAGAAATAACGCAGTGTAAAGGGTAGAATAAAAAAACAAAGTTACACACATAACTCTCTGTCATCGCTACCAAGTGTAACCCTTAAAGTTTGGTGATTTTTGTGCTTTCAGAAAAGTGGATACATTTTTCTGACCTCTTAGACTCACACAACCATTTTTAAACTGGTAGATAATGTGGAAAATTAATTGCAGGGTGCCCGCAAATCCTTAAAAAGCCTTGAAAGGCATTGAATTAATGAATCCAGAAATCCACTCATTCAGTTATTGTGGGGATGTGTGGTCGAGTAAACACACATAACCGTGTGCATACATTTATATATGGATGTTGCAGCTGCCTGTCTGCATTCACTGGTGTACAAGTGTGTTAATGCTATAAGAGAGCAGTTTGTGGACTGGAGGTCAGGTTTATATAGGGATGAAATGAGAGAGGGAGAGAAAGACAATCATTCATTTTAATGGTTATTGATGTCATGTATAATTCCCCTCCTTTACAAATCAAAATTCCAACCACTTGATAAGCCATTGCCATTTAATAATATCGATTAATTTCTTCAGTTTAAGGAGCCTATTACAAAGATAAATTGCACAGTGTATGCATATTTAGTCACACCTCTGTGATGTATTTGTCGTGCGGTGAATGGCAGAGAGAACGGAAGAGGGCCAAGTGTACCTCGAGTGTTGACATAAGTTAATTCCTTCTGTAAATTAAAACTAAATTGCTGAGGTGACATATTTGTAGTACTACTTTAACGAGGAGAGGTTATTCTGCAGGATAATCTGAACTGGATTATGATGGAGAATTATTCTAAATGCATTGGTGCTGATGTGGAAATGTCTGCGTGAAGGGTGGTGATGTGACAATACCGATGCATGTGATATGAATGAACACAGATCAAAGTGCTTGATGTGCTGAAAAAGAGCATTTGAGTATTGTCATCATAGACAGAAGCACAGAAGCACAGTGAACACAACTAAAGACAAAGTTGATTCATGCGCAGCTGTTTCTTTTTTTGATGCAAGGAAAAAACTGATTCTAGCACTTTTATTAGCAATTGATTAGGGTGATATTTTATTTATGCATGCAAATTCATCCTCCTTGAAAATGTTAAAATACGTTTCTATGCTGTACTGTGACTTGTCTCTGACTTATGCTTCTGCAAACATCATTACGGTTTGTATGAGAAAGTTGTTTTGTCTTTTTTATACCACTGTAGACTGGAACACTGATAAATCTTTCTTTATAAGGCCATATTACATGAACTGCCTCCTTATTTATGCTCTCTACTGACTCCTAAAACGGTAGCTGCAACCTTCGGTCACACAGACAACTTATGGACTGTACATCATTCCTTGAACCTGCACTGTCTTCTGTGAAAGTGCATTTAAAGTTTTCGCTCCCTTCTCTTGATGTCAGAGCTACAGAGTCACCTTAAACTAGGTCACACTATAAGCATGAGATATTTTTAAAACAGGATATAAGAACTATTTATTCCAAATGCACACGTCCACTTACTGAATGCTGCTAATTCAATTGTTCTTTGTAATTTGGCTGTCTTGTTTGTTTTTTGTTTGCAAGATTTTATGCTGTTTAACTTTTTGCTTTTCTGGGTTTTTTTTTTTTTTTTTTTTGTTCTTTTATGTAGCATTTTTATGCTGCTGTCTTGGTCTGGACTCCATGGCAAAAGAGATTTTAAACCTCAATGGCAATATTCCTAAAAAATAAAAAGTTAAATAAAAATGAAATAAAATAAATAGGCAAAAGCATCAAAATCACAGTCAACGCAACTAGATATGAAGTCGTTTTGTTTACAGCTATTGATTTGCACTTTAAAAATAGAAATTCAGATGAGATGAGATAAGATGGCTGACTGTTGGGAGGCAGGTCAGTGGGCGCCACAAAAACTGGTATTCACTTCATTATGATATAGCACAAACAGTAGAAGGGTGTCATAAGAGAGGTGTACTACAGCCTGCTAGCTTTTAAGCCTCCTTTAAAATATTGTCACAAATAGAGAGAGAGTACTTTGGTCTGACAAGAAAAAGCAGAATGATGCCATGCTTTATTTATTTATTTTAATTTTTTTGTGTGACTGGTTAAATATAAGTGTGTGTTTTCCTCCCTGTTGCGCTGCATACATTCAGGTGGTCAGGCATCAGAGGAGCTGCAGGTATACTCTGTCAGCTCAGTGTCCTGAGTTCTGTGGCGCATCACTGACGCCCATGAACACTGACACCCAGCAGACACAGTGCACCAAACACCCTTTTTTCTCAATCCAAACTTATTGTGACACTGTGTGACAAACTAGCAGACAAAAACAAAAATAAGAGATAGATGAATATAGGGGAGAAAAACAAGAAAGAAAGCCAGAAAGATTTAAAAAAATAAATAAATAAAAAAGGAGATATATTTGCTGGATAATTATAGCAATGTATAGCATATCTCATTAAACTAGAAATTAACATGATCACCTCTGTGACCAAACACTTTTGTTCAAATCCTAAATCAGTACAAGTGAGCGTTTAACTGCTAGGATCACGGTAAAGTAATTTATCATCAAATGATGTCCCCTGACATCAATATCAAAAAGACAACTTATTATCTATCATCTGCAATACTGTTCTCCTCATTTTATCTCTCATTTAGCGCAGCGTGGTGGTGGGGAACAAACCCCTGACACAAAGCGTTGCCCGGAGGCTCGAGGAAGATGATTGAATTTCATAGCTACTTACAGGCTAATAGGGCTGTACAATGACTACTTACTGTCCTTAAGTGACTGGCTGCTTCTCGCCGGCCGCGGCCCCTTTGAAGCCCTTCTGAAGAGATCTAGAGGATTTAGCCAGTAGCGTGACATGAGGCTGAGCAGTTGAGCAACGGTGCTCCCACCAGCTGAGTATTAGAGCCAGCTGATATAAACACAGAGGCTGAGAACCACAGGAGTCCAATAGTTACTCAAGACAAGGCTTTCTCACACTGCAGTTTTGGAGTATTTAGTTTCTTGGGGAGAGTATTAAAACTGTATTTTATATTTTATATTTATATTTTATATTTTATTTCTGAGCTGAAACAGTCAATTAATCAGTCGGTGAAATATCCTCTGCAGATTTGCTGTTTGTCTGTGTGTGTTCCTTGATTCAAACTGAAAGGTTTTGGACTCACAGGACAGTAAAAGATGTCACTTTGGCATCTCAGAAATTTTAATGGCCATTTTTACACTTAATTTGACACTCATTAGACTAAACCATTAATAAATTAAGCAAAAAGATGCAAACATTTATTGATATTTAAAAAAAAAGTTTTGTTTAAATTTGAAACATTAAGAATTTTTTTGTTGTTGTAAGAATATTGCAAACTACCTTAAATCACTTAATTGGGAGAATAATATAATAGCTTGAGAGCTTACACTGTATTATATTATATTTGTTTAATTTTTCAGATATTCAGATTTTTATATTTTTAAATATATTTTTGTATTAATTGTAAATTGTCAAACTGCAACGAGTATTATATATAACTGCACAACTGTAGTTCCATATACATGTAGGGTTGTTATTGTTTTTTTTTTTTTGTGTGTGTGTGTGTGTGTGTGTGTGTGTGTGTGTGTGTGTGTGTGTTCGGAGAATGGGACTGGGTCTGTGAGCGCTTTCCTCACAGAAGCTATTTCCACATACAAACCACCCTCTCCTCACCATGCTGTTCCACTTACACTCTTGGAGCACTAAACCATATACGCATACAGATAGGCACATGTGCACACAACACACACACTAACCACATGCACATGTTCACTTGCTCTTAACTAATTCATTCAGGAACACTTTGGTTTGGGTTTCAACACCAAAACCTCCGTACCTTTGATTGAGAAATGTGTCTGACTGCAATTATATGGTAGGGGGTGGTGGAGGGAAGAATGGATGGGGAGAGGAAACGCACTACAGTGGTTTTATAGTTTGCTGGCGTGACATTTTTCTCCACTTTTTTTTTTTATCCCTTTCCTTTTTTCAGCGGAGGGGCATAGTGTTGACAGGTCAGGAAAAGGGGGCAGACTGAAGTAGAAGTAACAGCAGGGAAAATGTGGAGAAAATGGATGGGCAATGGGACTGAAGTGGCCTAGATTGTCACTATTGTGCTTGTGATCAATACCTCTCTAAATAACTGTGTTGCTAAAGAAATTTGCTTGGTGAGAGTGATGGCAGTGACCACTGGACATTATCCCCACTTTCAAAAGTTACTGAAAATTGCGGGCAAATATAAAAGCACTTGCAGGGATGCATTCGTAAGCAGAGCGGAAGCACCGCTATTATTTGTTCTTAGCATTTACATTAAACGCATATGATGCTTTTCATGTGTTCGGAGCCATTGCGTGTGCACTGGTCACTGACCTGCAGTATGTAGCCCCTGACGTAGTCTCGCAGGGTCCAGCCCAGGCCGTGCAGGATGTGCAGCACCTCCTCCTGCTTCAGCACGGAGAAGAGGCGGTCTAGAAGAATCTTGAGCCTGACGGGTACAGCCTGGGTGCCGTACAGCATCAGGCTGCTGATGTCGAACACCACGTTGGACTGAACAATCTCCACCTGGGTCGGGTGGTACAGGTGCTGGGTGCTGAGCTTGTCCAGAGCTGAGTGAAGCAGCAGGTGACACGGGGGGAGAGAGGAGAAAATGCACACACAGAGACAGGCCCAGTTAATGACTATCAAGTTTCCTGCTCATCTCAAATCGTCTTCCGTGGCTGCTGCATGGTCAGCACTAGCTGATAAGAACATATTAATCAGATAAAAGCAATGACATTAATGTAATTATCTGCCATTCTTTCTACTTAATCTAATCTCTTGCTCTTGTGCATTCACCCCGCTGTTATGTCTGCTTTTTTATTTGCCTCTTCTGTCTTCATTCAGACCCCGACCTGCAGTGCATCCATCTTGTTTTGTTTAAAATATTAATTCTTTCTGTTTGTGGTTGGACCAGCTTTATTGTTGTATTTTATTGTATTTATTTTTACCTAACAAGGTATGTGCTCAAATGAACAGGAACCCCCCCTCTACATATGCTATAAAATCCCCATAATACTGGGCCTACAATAACAAGTAGTGTGGCCTAAAGTGCCATGTATAAACATAGATTTTTGTGGTGCATACAATAGTAAGCTATTTAAAAAAAAAATATTCACAGATTCGCTTATTTATTCGTCATGTTTTAATGTAGTTTAAGTGTAGGATAGCCAGCTCACATAATTGCAGGAGGATTCATGGGTGAGAGTTAGCTTTGTTGAGAGTTGAGAGTTTTGTTTTTTTGTTTTTAAAATGAATCATTTTTGAGTATTTTCAGACAAATCTTAAATTTTGGAGAAAAACAAAAACCTCCAAAAAATGATCAAACAATAATTAGTCACAGGCCCCCTATTGAAGACTCATTGTTTATATATTATGAGGTCAAGGCGTCATTTTAGAATTAGTGGGCAGGGGAGGGGGGTGCAGTCAAAGGTTCATCAACCCAAAGATGTATTTAGATACATCAATCTACTCTTGTAAATAAAATAAAATTAGTACCTTGCTTTAGAAAATAATACAACAAAAAAAACAATAGAGATGCTTTTTAAATTACAGCATTTTTTCAATACACTAATCCTATTTAAAAACATGCTTACCTTCATAGAGACCCTATTCTGTCTGATAAATAATGACATGTTGTATTTTCATCTCCTGACTACAAAGAGCACCATCCTTTACAAGTGTTGGGGGGAAAAAATAGATACTGTATAGTATCGCAGTATTTTGTGGCAATATTGTAATGTTATTGCTATTGTTAATTATTCAAGATTTTTTTAAATGATATAAATTATTATCATTGTAAATACACTTAAACTTTTGGTGGCTTCCTAGAATAATAAAATTAATTGCTTTGTCAGTCCATGAGATATATTCTGCCACAATGAAAATAATTTAAACAGCCTGAAAACTATCTCATCCAATAAAACAGATTCTGACAAAGATTTCCTTCAGAGAGGATCATTTGTAGTTGAAAAGGTAATAAATTGCAATATATCGCAATATATTGTATCACAGTCTTCAGCATTTCGTAAAACATTTGAAACTGCAACGATATTGTATCATGACTTATATACTGTGTTAATATTGTAATGCGGGGCCCTCTGGTGAATCCTACCCTTATCCTGTACTGTATTATCGCTGATTGATGTTCAGTAGCATGTTTTGGGAGAATTATGCAGCATAGATTAATTGTTTTGGGTGTAAGGTAGAAGCATTTTTCTCAGCACTGAGCAGTACCTTTTGTGCCTCTCAGACCGCATGCAGACACAACAAACCTCCGCAGTAGGACAGAACAGCCTGTGTGTTTCCTTAGTGGCGCATGTTAGGTTTTGTTTTTGCCCCACCCCCCACCCCCCCGATCACAACCTCAGTCACCTCTTTCTCCTCTTCAGCTGTCTGGGCGACACCTGGTCCACTCTCTCTTTCCTTCTCTCTGTCTCAATCCCTCTCTCTCCCCTTACCTCATACCTCTCTCTCTCCCTCCCCTCCTCCATCCCCCTGCCTGTCTGGGTGACACCTGGTTGGGTCTCTCTCTGATCCTGGGACGGCTTTTTCCTGCTGACGAGGGCTTTGCCTGACAACACAGCGCAGCCAGACACGAACATAATAAAAAATGAAGAACTACTTGTCAGAGTCCCTGCCAATGCCGACATGAAATGAAAAGTGGGGGAGAGGAGAGATGGGCGCCTGACAGTTCAGAGGGAGAGATTAAAAAATAGTCAATGGGGTCCTGTGCGATCCGCTGAAGGGCCCATGGCTCGCTCTTGTGCGGACGCAAGCCAAACAGGTGTTTTCTTTTTTCTTTTTTCCCTCCTCCTTCTCTTTGTACTTTCTTGCCTCCTCTCCCCTTTTTTTCTTATACCCGCGTGAAAAACTCATGAGGTGTGGTCTCTCGCTCCTCTATCTGTCTTGTGTTTTTTTGATCTAAAGGTGCAAAAACAAGACTTTAAAAGCAACAGAAAAATACAGAAGCAAACAAAAATAGCAAAGTTACTTTTACTATGGAAAACAAGTGAAAACCTTTGGTTTTTAGTAGATTTAGAGCCAAAGCTAGCGAGAGAGACAACTATCTGCAGTGATTAAAAAACGCAGCTCTTATTAGATTTGTGAGATGGCATTTGTTAATTTTCTTTACAAAGTTGACAGATATGTAGTTCTTTTTATGTCACAGCAAGACAAAGTTATTTTTTTAAGGATTAGTAAATAAGTTCATATTTACTTATACCATATTACACCTAGTACACCCATCACAATAACAGTGCCTTTACTTACCGTGAGCTACCCAGCCATGTTTGCACTGGTCACATGTTCGTAGGTGAATCTTCCCCGGCTGGAAACACTCACATGTGCAGTTCACCAGTGTGCAGCGAATGGCCTGCAGAGACATAAAGCATAGATAAACCAACGTCAATGACAGCTTGAGGTGAGAGAGGATAAAGTAAAGACTAAAAAAGAGCAGCTAGAAGTCACAAATACAACTGATTACTTTGTCCAAATTCTTAATAGAAACATATCAGCAGTGGCAGCTGCAGACAATTATTCTCAGCCACCAAATTTCCCAACAACCATCTCATCCTAACGTGTGAATCTGCTTCCATGCTGTAATTTACCAGAGTTCATGAGAACTGACAAAAGGACTTCCCTTCCGAAAAACGCAGAAATGTAACTTGTTTTGACTGAGGCTCCATTACTCAACACTGGAGCTGCACTTAGTCTGACCCCGGAAAGCTTTTAGTAGTGAGGGGTTAAGTGTCCGGACTTGACGAGGGCAACTCGGTACAACACAATGCAACGTCTGCCTAACACTCCACAAAGGGCTGTTAAAAACTCTAGCAAAAAAAAAAATCCAGGTACATTTTGCTGGAGGTCATCTGATCCTGTTAGATGTTTCACATTCTTCAAACAATAAAGAGGCTGTACGGCAGAGGAGAAAACATATGATATACACAGAAATCCGCACAAATGAATACAGCTCTATCATCCAAATGAGTGCAGCAGCTGCAAGCCGTAAATTTCTCACTGACATGGAGAAACAAGGAGAGAGAAATAAAAGGAGCGAAAGGAGGAGTGAAAGGAGAAAATTAAATCAGAAACATGAATCTTAATAAGCACTGTCAGCCCTTTGTTTATAGAGATTTTTTTTTGCAATATAAAGATGAATAGATGAATAAAGATAGTAACACTTGTGCGACCTAAAGGGAGTCTGCAGCTGTAGGAGGGAAAAAGAAACTATTGGATCTGTTTCACTCTTAAAACACACTTATCTCTTTTTTAAATCAAGAATCTTACTTCCTTAACATTAACATGTAATGTTAGTATGTTGGCTGTTGATGCCAGAATAAAAAAAGGTTAACAGCTTGGTATAGTAAACAGCAGTTACACGCGATAAGAATAATGTATTTTACATTTGGCACATATGCTGTTGAGTCAGTGCCGAATCGCGAGGGTGTTAATTCTTCAGCCTGTAAAGAAAAAAAAAATCTGAGCAAAAATTTCAGGAATGCTTGAGTCAGGAAATTGGGTGTAGTGTACAAGGTGACTACTGTGTGTGGTTGCCTATATATTTTAACAGGAAAATCCGAATTATCCAGTACTGGATAGGAAGGAAACGTGTCGGATCAAAATGTGAAGGCACTATCAGTCGAGATACATGCGTGTCTCTGACATGTCAGAGGTGGTGACAAAGACACTTCAGTTCTACTAATCAGAGCATGAAACTTTATGAATTTACAATCTGCACTTAATATGCTATCTCATATTGTCTCACTGTTATTCTTACATTGCACCGGTGTGACAATAATGTGACACAGACGTGCACACAAAGGGTCGTAGGTTGGAGTCCATGTCTGCGCCTACCGCCTATGTTTCACAATGTCAGAAACAGTCGATCAGCACTTCCAGATAAAAAAGGATCAGATCAGCCTTTACGTCACAGGTCAATGCACGATTAAATGACAGAATATTTGTGCTCTTTTGTGAATGCACATTCTGGTGTTAAACAGCAGTATAAAGCACAAACCTAGTCAGGGATTAGACCAATATCCTGTAATTCAGGATGTAAAACTCAGCTCACTCATAATCTACTAAAGGACCATAAAATCTATCACAACCCTGTCTCTGTCTCACCCCAAGGTGTCGTAAACCAGATTAGTAACTGGAGGTGTCAAAGTGAACATGGGCTAATCCGAGATTAAACACAAAATTACACCACTTCTAACCATGTCACCTCACTGTTTAACACTGCATGAGACAGGAGACAGAGATTATTTGACTTTACACCATTTTAAGCTCTCCAGGTGCAGGAATGGCAATCCTTACCATGTGTGAGGATTATACGCCGGTTAAAGTGTACATACATTATGCACTGAGCTGACGGTCTTATCCAGAGCAACGTGCAATAAATGAGTTCAGCGTTCCCCTCAAGGACACTTGCATGGCTGTCAGTTGACATTCATTGGCTGTGGCTTATTCATTGCCCCCCCCCCCCCACATTATTTTTTGCTGTATTTACCAAAAAATGTCCGGAAACAGTGGTTGGACTGCTCTCTAAACAAAAAGCTGTCATAACTGTTTAGAGCTGAAGAATTAGTTGATGTTTATATTGTTGAAGTGATTGTAGGGCTGCACAATTAATCAAAATATTCTCAAAATTGCAACATGGACATGGAATTGCATTTTGTTTGATAAAGGTAGAATGTGTCACCACATACCTTTATAAATGAAGCTTGGTGCTGTGGTGTCCCAGCCTCCAAAATCATACCACAATCTTTTTTTTCAGTGAAATAAATAATTTTTTCTGTTTTGGGTTTTTTTTTGCACATATTGTGCAATCCAAGTCTATTGGTAGAATCTTAATATGCAACAATTTTGATAATAACTTGATTGTTGAGGTAATTTTCTTTAAAAAAAAAAAAAAAAAAAAAAGGCCAAAAAGTCACTGGTTCTAGCTTCTCAAATGTGAGTAGTTGCTACAGTATTAGACTGTTGGTCAAACAAAATATGCAATATTTTTGGAGTATGAATTAATAATTAAAAAAATCTTTAGTTGCTGCCCTAATCACTTTTCACACTGGCCACTTCTGTCTGTTTCTTTGCCTGTCACCTCACCATAAATGTTGTGCACGATTCCACATCAGATGTTTTTCAACAGAAGATTCTTTCATATAACTCTGCTTATGTAAAGATCACCCAGATTTAGCACAGTGATGTCACACAACACAACCCTTTTCTAATTACCTCTCTGTGCAGCAGCGCTAACAGCAGCAGACGGAAATAAACAATTGGAAATATCAAATGCACCTCTGCTGTTTACGAGCTGGGGTCTGACAGCTGACAAGATAGTTAAGGGGCGTCTAATACGGCAATTAGAGCGTGCCACTGTCTGCGGGGCTGCCGCTGTGACAAGGCGCCCTCTAATCACTGACTTATTACGCTGGCTAGCAGCACCTCTCATATCTGGCCCATTAAGCAGACAGCAGCATTAAGAAGCATTAAAGCAGCAACCCCCCCCTCATCTGAGGAGGCACTGACGGGAGAAAAAGGGAAGAGAGACGACGTACTGTGCCTGTTATTTCTTGGGATTCATTTGCAGTTTGTTCCACATTCAGTCAGAAAAGTGTAAAAGAACAGTAACACAGGTGATGTTTGTGATATATGACAGCATCAAAATTGATCATACGCAATAAGATGAAAGATTACACACTGCTTACAGAATTTTTTAAGAGAGGCAGCAGACAGATGTGTCAGCGATGGCCATCAGAAACATCACTGTCGAGGTTGTGAGTTTGTCTGTGTGTGTCAGAAGAAACAAGAAATCATCAAAGACCTCTTCTCACATATTCAAAGCTCTACTCCTGTGGCCGTTGTGGATCTGGGTTGCATTTGGCCGTGGTTTAACCTGTGTCTGGACTGGGCTGGGTCAGGGACAAGTTTGGGCCCGGATCCCACTGCTACACTCCACATATTTGTCACAGCAGGCGGGGGAGAAGGCTGTGTTATCTGAGGCCCGGGCCAGATACACAGCATTAGTCACTGTGCTAGCGTCTCGCCAGGGTTTCCTCTTTGGCTCACACGACTAAAGAGGACGACGGTGAGGAAAAGGACAGAGGGGTGTGTGTGTGTGTCTGTGTGTGTTTCTGTGTGTCTTTGTGTGTGTGTGTGTGTATGTGTGTGTGTGTGTGTGTGTGTGTGTCCGTGTGTGTAAAACTTCGTAAATCACTAGCAAAATGAGCAGCAAGAAAGTGAAAGCTGTTAGTGAGTGAAGAAAATCCCTCAATGCTGTAGCAATTAGACCCAGACAACAGTCGACACTCTCACACAGCTGCCGTGTTACCGCTATGGTCAACAACTTAACCTAGCTGCGTTCAGAAAGCATCATTTTCGGCCCTTATCTGGCTCAAGTGTGTGTGCGCGCCTCACTGCTGGGTTTTGTTTAGCTGGAGGCTTGATGTTTCATGGATGTTTTGCTTGGCTCGCAGTCCCTGTCCCAGCCCAATTGTATAAACACTGACAGTCAGCGATGGCCAGCATCAGACTAGGGAGGACTCTCAATTAAAAGACTGTTAGTGGGACAGATGGACTGAAGAACTGCAGGAAAGAGGGGCGGTAGAACAAGATGGCTTCAGCCTGGACTCTTGTAGTCGGGTCCAAAGAGGATTTTAAACAGATTGTCTACATGGCCCAGAATCAATGCCAAAACATGCAAATGACTCCAAGCAGCATATGTAGAGGTCAGACAGTGAAAAGCTTGATTGCAATCATGTGACTGTTACAACGTGCAAAATTCAGATGAAGAGCAGTAAGTGATAAATGCTTACACTGTCAATTTGAAATAGAGGACTTTGATGTTATAAAAGGTTGGATGACCCCGCAGGCAGCAGATATCAAAAGAAAATTGAAACTTATATTGAAAAAGAAAAGTATTTTTCCCACAACTTGATAGATTACTTGATCTTCTAGACCTAGGCTAGGTTCTGGACAAGAGACAATACAAGAGAAGAAAAACACAAAGTGCAAACTAGATTACGCTCCCATGAATATGTTAATTGCTAACATAAGATAACTTCAGTTACTATTTTCTACCTACTGGGTCAACTATTCCCAGAAGTTTGGTGAAACACTGAGAAGCTGTGACAGCACAATGTAATTGCATCCAACTCGAGGCATGTTTAACACAACTCTTTAACATTAATGTTTGACAAAACTTGACTCCACTCCTCCAGACTGATGATGGAGGTTTTTGGGTTTTTTTTACTTCCACCCTTTATGACCGATTGTTTTTCAGGACATACAGTGGTCATTGTTTTTTCCCAATTTGATCGATTGGAACAGCCGTAAACAATGCGAATCATTGGCTTTTGCATCGTGTTGTCTTTGCCTCTGTCCATCTGGACTTTGCACCGATGTATGACGTCATATGCAGGGAGCTATTAGTCATTACAAATCCCGTGAAACCACAGAACTGATGGTGATCCTAAACTAATATCCTGTACAACTGTTTCACTACCCTGTTATTTTTTCGGTGAACATAACCACATGCCACTGAAAACACCACTAAAACACAACTAGTCCCTCTCAGCCTCTCTGTATCCTCCCTTGACAGCGCACAATGGAAAGTCAACCCAGACAGCTGCTGGATGCTGGGTGGGTATTGTTCCTCCCACTTTAATTGAAACCTTTACCATGTTCAACACACAGCCACAGACCACATTTCTTGTTTGGTGAGTTAAGCAAAGCCGAGATTTAAATGAAAACCCTGTGTGTATGTGCACATATGTGTGCACCTCATCTTTGCAGCAGCAGCAGCAGCTTCAGATTTAAATTTGTCTCTGCTTAGGGTCACTGTAAAACACTGGGAGCATCTTGTCCTCTCTTCCACCCACAAGATATTATCTCATCCATGAGTTAGCTGCTGAAATGCTGTCAATTTCCTGCCAGAAATGTGCAGCCAACGTGTGGAGGAAAAGAGGCACAGCAGCTTTGCGTGTCATAAAACGAGGCCCTGGCTCCGTCAGATAGATCAGGACTTCACAATGTCCATATTGGAAACAGGTGACAAATAAAACACGCCGAATAAAGAAAGTCTTTGTAGTCAGACACAGCACGCCACAAAATACAGGGGAGCAAATACCTCATGCCAAGGCTAATTTTTGCTTGTTTGATTTTATACATTAGATTTGACTTGAAACAGAACTTTCTTGCTTTACAAAGTGGTACAAAATAAACAATGATTAATCACTCGTGCATCGACTTTCAGTGCAAAACTGTTACATTGTACGAGAGGAAACTGTAGAAAAGACTTGTGCCTTCCCTCTGAAATCCCCACAGTGTCAGGCCCGTCCTCCATGTCAGTTCTGGTTTTGAGCCCAGCGGCTGGCAGTCACAGAGCCAGAGGTCCCTGTCCTTTGTGCAGCTGTGCGTCTGGGCTTTGACACGGGGCAGAGCGACCAGAGCTATGCTAATGGGAACCAAATGGGGCGTGAGTCCCCGGTGGATTACAGAAGGAGAAGAGAAGCATGTGTTTTCATGTATTCATGTGGAGACCTGGGACCCCTCTCTTTTCTTCCTTTCTTTCTTCTCCTTTTCTTAAAGTCAAACAAATGGAAGCAGCCATGTCTGTTGTTTGCACGCACCCTTAATTAATGCTCCTTGTGACTTGACAGATCTTGAGATTCATTGTCAATCTGTACATGTCTCTCAGATCTGATCAAATGTGTACAAAAACGTATTACACTGTTTAGATTTAACGCCTCTTAAAGGCATTTTAGTAATTTACTGTAAACTGCTTAGACTAACGTTGAAAAGGGCCAAATTTTGAAATTTGGAAATGAAGTGAGCAACATAAATAAACATTTAACAAATAATAGGGAACAATAAAATTCATCTGTGAACATATTTTGTTTGTGAAACATAAGTTTCAGATGTTTGGCAGTGCCTCTTAGTCTCATTACACTTTGCTTTCACCTGCTGTTACTGTAAGAAAATGTCTTAACGTAGCAATAACAAAATCTCACCAAAGTATGTGAAATGACCATGACCTCTGAACACCCAGTTACATAGTGGTAGCACCTATTGTGTTAAAATTGCATTGTGGCAGCACGTTTGGGTTTAGGCACCAAACTACCTGGTAAGGTTTAGGGGAAAAGGTTTTTTTTTGTTAAAATAACTACAGTTGTTATGTACGAGGCGGCATGTTAGAGTTAAGCCACCAAAAATTACTTTGTAAAGTATTAGGAAAAGACTGTGTTTTCGGCTAAAGTAACTACATTTGTTATGTACTGGGAGGCACATTGTGGTTAAGGCATCAACCTGGTTAGTTTTAGAAAAAAAATGTGTTTTTTTGTTAAATAACTACATTTGTTATGTAAAGAAAGACAAAGTTGGGTTTAGGCACCAAAACTACATGGTTAAGTTGATAAATTTGTACTGTGTATTTGTTCTGACCTGCCGAGGGACTGCAGATGTGAATTAGCTCTAAACCGTGCATGGTCCCTTCTAAATATAGAGGCGGCATAGTCAGTTGAAGGCACCAAAACTACATGGTTAGTTTTAGAAAAAAATAACTAAATTTGTTATGTTTGGCATTTGTAAAGTGACGAAATTACTTGACAGAACTATGCAAAAGACTTAAGTAAGTTAAGTTAAAAGAGGTCAGCATTGGCTTTTCACTTTCGGCTTTTGGTTTCAGTCTGGTGTTTGCTGATCGATCCACTCCTCCACCCTTCTCTCTACACAGACTCTCTAGCTCTTTTTACCACCTATGGTATTGTAACATTAACCACCGCCCACATCATGAAACCAGGGAATATGTTTGTCCACCATGACTAAGGATCCTTTTTTAATTTCAATTGGTAGTATTTACGAGCCTGCGCTTAACTATAGTGTAGTCATTTCATGGATTTCTGCGAAACCAGGTTGCACAGAAAAAAAGGGTTATAACTTCGAACCTGCAAGACCCATCAGTGCAGAAGTGACAGAAAATAACAAGCCTGATTTAAATGTAATCAGATAACTGTAGGGATTAAGTCACAGCTGGCATGACTCCCTGTTTCTGATGTTTCCACTCCTTTGTGATGCCATCTTACATCGCAAATCCTTTCTTGAACACATGCAGAATTTGGTATTATTGCCTGCTAGCATCATTGATCAGAATCACTTATCAGTAACATAAATCTGAAGTTCATAACTGGACAATCTAAACAACTGAGCAGTGAGTGATGATATCTGTCATCATGCTGTCGTTCTAGATGACGTCCAGTTTCAACTTTGACCAGAGCTCTGATCCTCTAGTTTTATGTTTGTCAGCTGTCAGATATGACTCACGCTCTGCACTCCACACACACAGACACAACACCCATGTTATTACTCCACAATCAAACAAGCAGCATTTCTCACATCCAACATTCCTGCTTCGTCTGTGTGGTTTTAACACAGTCACAGAGAGTAAGTCTCTGCATCGCGAGCATCACCCCGAAAAATTTTCAAATCAGATCAATGACGAAACTCAGTCTGACTCACTCAAATGATAAATAGCCGTGCATGTACTTCAGGACAGTACTGCTTGTTTATGAAGTGAACGGAAAAAGGACCCAGCTGGCTTTGATATTGTGAAACAGAGACGGAGAGACAGTGTAATATCACAATACTGGAACAGAAACACAACCCTGTGATCTCCCTATCATATGCCATGCTCTCAGTCAGTGCAGTCTGTATAGATGGAGAGCTGTACCGCACTGTTAACACTGGACTACACTGTCAGTTCAAATACCTAAGCATCAAGGGAGCAGCAGTTTCTCCCATCTTTTGTGTAGACAGCAGGTCCAGGCAGAGGCCCCCAGTCCAGGCCCCTGGCCCCTCTCAGCTCTCCTCAAAGCATTTCCCCAGCCAGAGATCAAACCATCTGCCCAGTGACAGACCTCTGGGTCCACAGACACAAGGCCAGGTTCAAAGAAGGGTGCTAGGGGAGGCAGGGAGGGAGAGAAAGAGAGGGAACGAAAGGAAGGTTGGCGGAAAGGAAGAGAAGCGTGATAGCAAGGGAGCAGCGGGGTGGGTTTGAGGGTGGGGAGTCAGGCAAGCTGGTGTATTGGAAAAGTGGGGAAAAGGTGTTGCAGCAAAGGTGGAAGAGGCAGAGGAAAGCTGATGAGGGGAGGTAGGAAGGTCGAGAAAATCTTGTGCAAAAGATGTCAGGCTGGATCAAAATTTCTCCTGTATGATGCAATTTTTGGTACAAATTTATATATGCATTTTGTATGAAATACAGAAATATAACACTGTGTAAGTGTTACAGTTGAATGACAAAGCTCAATTAAATATACTGGTGTGATCAAGCAACACAATCTCACTCCCAAATGGTCGAATACCAACACTTGATGAGGGTCCCTAGACGTCAAAATATGAGGTACCCCTCCTGTGTCAGTTTAGGACACCCAATTCACATGGCGTGTAAATTTACACTCATTACAGGTATTGTGTCTTTCAACATAAATGAATTAAATAAAATCAGAATTTACAGTTTCTGCTTGGTAAATGCATAAAGTGCCTTGAAAAAAAAGGTACAATACCACTGAAAAACTGAAAGTTTTCCTTCCTTAGGTTTAGGTAACAAAAGAACAGGGATGGTTTTAGAAAAAAAAATTATAGTTTGGCTTAAAATAACTACAGTTATTGCCGAAGTAATGTAACGTCACGTCCTGTGACGAACATCACTAGCATAGTATGTTACACATACTCGCACTCTGTGTCGTCATTAAAATTACTCGCATGACTTTTAGTTTTACCTGAAGCACAATCAGTGGGCTCCTGGGTGAAAGTTCAAAGTTTGTTTGACCCATCCACCTCAACTCCAGCCTGCCGCCCAGTGCATGCCATACTGGCACAACGGATGCCTCTGTGCGTCATTGTCTGATGCCGAGGACCGCTGACCAAGCATCAAATTTGAGGAGTTGGGAGTGAGACCCGGGTGAACCAATATATCATTATATCAGTGTCAACACATACGTCGCTTAGTAAATTACAGATACAGATTACAGTACAGAAATTTAAAAAAATATGTTTGAGATTTATAGTTCATTTACCAGAGAGGACTTAAAGTTTATATTAAACTAAAATGGCCTGCTTAGTACATTTGCTGCTCATAAGATCCTGTTTTTTTCTTTGTTCAGCCAAAAAGTCTAAAAACCAAAAAATCTGAATTAATGGGAATATATAAAACAAAGAGAATCCTCATACTAGAGAAGCTGAAACCAGCAAAGGCTTATCTTTGGCTTGATAAACGACTTTAAGATTAATCAATAATCCAAATTGACATTTAATTCTGTGTTGGTGGACTAATTGCTCTTGAGATTAAATAAAATAAAACGCCAGAGATCACTCTGCAAGTTGTTACGCTTTGTATTGTTCAGAGACATGCTTCCTTATCACTGGCTATTGTGTGGACAGGAAAGGAAAGAAAATAAAACAGGCCGTTGTCGTCAATATACACCAGATCTGCACTGACCTTCAGCCTATCAGAGGGAGCGACTTGCGCCAGATAAGGACAACTCCCTGTCAGACTTGACACCTGCACTCGCTGGCCCACTGATCGCCCCTGCCGAATGCAAATATCACAGTGAGAGCACAACACGCCAGGTTTCTGCCTGCATGGAGACTTGAGGGAGTGACATGACCACACAGTGCGACTAGACACATGTTTGAAGAGAGGAGGAGAGAGAGAGGAGAGAGGGGACAGAAGAAATGGGAGGAGTGGTGGAAGGTGTCGGGTTGGTGGAAATCGACAGGGGGGAAGGAAGATGACCAAAATTCTCTGCTCTTTACTCCTCTCCCCATCTACACCCTAACACAAACAGAAAGTATTAGTCAGAGCCCAAACATACTGCCGAGCCTTCTCTGCGAGGGGACATCTCCATGGCAGTCATTGGTTGGCATGGGCGACGGTACATACACTCATACACACACACACACACACACACACACACACACACGGTGCAGGCTTGACAGCAGCATGACGACAGGAGGCCAGCACTGCTGAGACTCCCCCAAATTGACATTTAGTCATCACACTAGTCTACAGGGTGGGACTCTACCTCCTGAACTACACACGTACAAGCGCCCACACACTCTCCCACATTCCCTCTCATGCAAACATGTGCGCACACACACACAAACACCCACACTCCGTGAATTCCCCTACTCAAACTCGCTCGCAGCCAGAGAAATCTTGGAAGAGTTCCTAGATGTAATCTCGCCAATAGTTCTTTATTTTCTTTGACCATTTTTAATGTAAAAACGGCCGCACTAATTGTGTGTAAGCAATCTCCAAATTATGTATATGTGTTTTTTCTACTAAACCGAGCACTACTGTAGACGTATTGGCTGGTTTTCAAGACACACGACCGGGCAATAATATTTGTTTCTTTCCTCAGAGTTTTGTTCAAACAGTGTGTCAGCATGGCGGTTTACTTGTAAACACCTGGGTCTGCACACCCAACAGCTGTGGAAATACAAAACTATGCATAAGCCATGCTGAAGCAGGGATAATTGCTCTATTCAGATTATTTGCAACCAAATGCTACATCCACTGACATTATAAAATATCACCAAAAGCGGCAGAGGAACAAGAAGAAAGAAAAATCAATGCCCAGATTGTTATTTACAGATTTGTGCATTCATTTACCTCAGCCAGCATAGTGAGAAGACCGCTCTTGATTTCGTAGTTCCCGCTTTTAGATACAACACTCCAAGAAAAAAGCTGCAACTTTTATTAGAATATACAGTCTCTGTCGGTCTAATGACAAAAAAAGGACACAAGACAGAGATACAGGCAGAGAGGGAAGGGAAAGGAAAATAGTCTTTAACCAGTGGCTACATTACTGAAATGACAAGTGTGTCACTCCCAAAGCCACACAATGAGGGAGAGAAGTGAGGAGTGTCTTTAGAGGACTCCAAGTGTGTGTGTGTGTGTGTGTCTGTGTGTCTGTGTGTCTGTGTGGTGGGACAAAGAGAGAGGGAGGGAGACGGCAAACCAAAGGAAAGTCCATCTGGGTGTTTTAAGTCTTTATCAGTCTTACAAAGTTCACAGATAGAGGGGCTGAAGTGGAGGCTAGACGCTGATCCAGAGTCACAGGTCACAAAGAAGACACACAGCAGCTCAAATAGGTGGGAGGGAGGGAAGAAAAGAAACAAAGCAAAAGAAAGAACTGCGTGAGGAAAACAGTGCCAAGCCTTGGTGATTGCCATTCTGCAATCGACCCTGACCAAATTGCAAATTCCCTCTCAGGACCCCTCTAAGTCCGCTTCATTTGGCTAAAGCTGGAATCCTTATTCCTGCAATTATAAAGCTATTGACTAATTCGACATATGTTAGCGTGTCTTCCAGCACTTGAGTGCTGGTGTGCCATTGAGTCATTAACTTTGACAAATTGTGACAGACTTTTTTATTGCCACCCAATCATGAGAAACAAGACTGTGGCAGAGGAGTTAATGAGTGGCATGTTTCTCCTCTTCCTTCTCCACCCTCCCCACCTTCTCGCTCCCCTCCACTTAGATTCCTGCACCCCCAAATCCCCCTCACCCCTCCATATTTATAATTTTACCACATCCTAACAATAACACGGCCGGTACTCAGCACAAAACACGCGGGCCCTGGCCTAATGAATCTCATGCCTTTACCGCGGTAAAATGGCCAGTAAGTATTACCAGCTGCGACACTCTCCCTCACTCTCCCTCTTTCTCTCCCTCCTTGGCAGTGGCATTGAGCTTGGGAGCGCAGGGGTGGGTGGGTGGATTCGGTGGGGGACCAGGCAGACACATCTGAGTGCAGCTGGACCAGGGAGAGAGAGGGGGGGGGGGGGAGAGAGAAAGACCGCAAGTCTCCGTGTTTCCAGCTGCCTTTCTCAGGGGCTCGGTTTTCTCTCCCTCCTTTCGGGTTTTTTCGCAAGGCCTTTCTGGTCCCAGCTTACTTGAAAAATCACAAACACACGCACACACACACACATAGACACACGCACGCACGCCCTGATCCACCTCCCCTCCATCCCTCACATTCGGCCATCTTTGTTTGGACAGGGCTCAGGAGTTCCAGAAAAGCTCTCTCAGATGTGCTGAAGTAAGGGAAAAACAAAACAAACTGGCCCTCACACACACACACACACACACACACACACACACACACACTCGCACACACACAATTTATATGAACGCGCAGACACCAACAAAGTACTTGTGCTCGCACATAACACTGTGTAGGAAGAGAGGTTCACACACACACACACACACACACGCACACACATGAACAATTTCACATGTGTGAAAGCCAGAATACTTCAACCAGAGAACAAATTTGCAAAGACGTGAAAAAAAAGTGGCATACATTTTTCTTCATGGAGGTAGGCAGCCTACTATTGAAGGCATGCATTCTTTTACACATCTGTGTGTGTGTGTGTGTGTGTGTGTGTGTGTGTGTGTGTGTTTAAGTGTGTATGTGTGTATCCCAATCCAGGATCACAGCACCAGGGCAGGCCTGAAGCATACCTCGACATGTGTTACCTCTTTGTAATATTGACTTTGTTATAGCTATACGAGTGGGAGAGTAGAGCCAAGAGCCTGGGCCTTGCAGTGGTGGGGCCCCTTAGCTTGCTAGAAAACAAATACCCGAACGAGCCGTGAAAATAGAAAACACAGTACCACAATAGCAATCTATAAAAACAGATTCAAATAAACCATGAAACGTCCCTCTCTCCCGCCTCTGACCTTTTACATTTTCACTCTCTAAATTAAGAATATTATTTGTCTGATTCCATTTTCTGCAGCGTGTTGCTTACAAAGCCGTGGGATTTGGCAACTGAGTTAGTCTTGGCCTGGCTTCTCGTCTGAGCATGTGTACTGGGCCCACTGTAAAAGTCAAAAATCCTCTTTCTCTAAAGCCTCGACTTACTGTATAATTTCATTTGAATAGCAAACTGCCTCTAGGCTCATGCAAACATGCTGTCAAGTTATCCAAATCTTTTATTTTTCCAATTAAATAATTAACAATAATCACAGCAACATGGCACTTAGTCAATAGATACAAAAAAATAAAAATAAATATGCCTCTAAATTTCCAGTGAAAAAATAATGAGGATACATGCAAGAAAACCTCAGATTTCAGATGACACAAATAAAACCGAGATAAAGGAAAAATCACATATGCTGTTTATTTGATTGCTTTGCAGAAATAAAAGATTGATTATCATTTTCTTGTTCCTGGGAGTGTGAATCCCATCTCGTCTCTTTCCCCCAGTGATGACTTTGCTTATATATTTGAATAATGAAGGCAAGTCATTTGAATATTCCCTCTGTATTAAAAAAATGATGTTTTTACACGATGCAGCAATATTAACCATGTTAATTGGGCTCTTTGGACTTTCCCAATAGAAAGGCTAAATTAATTACTTATGTCGACAAAATGTCAGACACGCCGATCTAATAACTACAACTGTTCCAAACGGTGTTGTTTTTTGTCTTTGTGTGCGTGTGTGTGTGTGTGTGTGTGTGTGTGTCTGAAAAACACTGAGCGTCCACTAGCTCGAGTTAGATCTAATGAACAAGATGGGAACAAAATGCTTTGACATCCTCTCCATGTTTCATGGGTGGCTCTTGAGAGCCCTTCTCCGATATTCATCCCCCCTTCTCATACTAATCAGCCACTACAGTATTGACTGTTTGTGCTTGCAAAGTGACTCGTGTTGGTGTGCGTCTGTGCTGTACAAACACACACACACAGACACACATAGTTTTTTAATGCTCAAACGTGCCAATCCACATTTTGAAATTAAACTTATAAGAGAAAGTAAATTATTTGCAGGACGTTATGCGTGTGTGTGTGTTTGTGTGATGTGTTCATTAATGTGTACCCACTACCACCATCGGGGGCTTTGAAGTTCCACTTTTTTTTTTTTTAGCTTTTGGCTGTTTTTCAGTCTTGAAGAAAAACTGTATCAGCGCATTTTCCTCAAGTACGAATAAACATTACACTTTGGGAGATAAGGCGATGGGGAGACATTATGAGTATCTGTGAGAGTCAGACGATCATATGATGTGTGTGTCTGTGTGTGTGTATGTGCACACATGCATTAGTGCGCACACGTGTGCGAGAGTGCGCAACTAGCGAGAGCTAACAGAAAAGGCCTGCTGATGCCATGTTTCAGACGACCCCTTGAAGTGGAAATGAGCTTCCTCGGTCTTATAACTAGTCCGTTCTCACAAAGTCAGCAAACTCTGCCACCCCTCCAAAGAAATGCAGACCCCCCCCCCTCCAACCTCCCCACACGCTCTGTGGTCAGCATGCAGGATGAATTCACCACAGAGACCGAAGAAACGGACACAGGTCCACCTTATTTCATCTGCTTTTGTTCTTGTTCTATCAGGATGAAAGAGGTTCAGTGTCTGCACGTGGCTTTTGTCCTGACTTTCAAAGCAATGCAGCTCACAATGTCAACTACTGCAGGTTAGAGTAAGAAAAGCAAAAACATCATGTTACAGTGTATAAGTCAGTACCCAGTTTCCTTTAGATGCATATACATGTTTTCCAGCTTCATTGCCTGCAGTATCTTTGAATAGAGGGACCATTTTTAGTTGGCACAAATCTGCAGCATTATTACTGTCTCAAGAAACAACTGCAATCAATGTTTTTTTTTTCAATACTGGTAGGAATTAAAATATTTTTATGCTAGAATTTATAATAACAAAATTATTTCTGATTCCCAACCAAATATGGGAGAATTGAAAATGAGATCCTCTAGAAATTATTACCATGTCTGACTGACAGTAAAAAAAAATCCGAAAAGATTCAACAAATTCAACAGAAACAAATGTTCAGAAACTGTAACCAGTAAATGTTTGGTATTTTTAATTGATTGAATATCTAAATTGAGATGAATTAATTTTCTACTGATTGACTATTGACAATTGAAAATTCCATCAGTGTTTGCAATCAAATTCCCTGAACAGATTCCTTTAGACTCACTGGGTCATTAGTTGTTCCTAGTTAATCCAAGCTTAAGAAATGATGTACTGTTTATGATCTTTTCCTTTTTTTAATGAAAGACGAGCTCCGTTTGGAAATATTTTTATGACCCTGTGTTTATGACCGTGTCTGTACGGTATATGTATATTTTGTACATCATCTACTATTACTATTATTGTTATGCTGTTTGTATGCATGCGTCTGATGGAGTGTGCATGCACGCACGCTGCTGTTTGAACCTGTGCGAGCACCTGAGGGTCCATCCCTAGCCGTCCTCGGAGCGGGGAGCGACAGCTGTACAGTGATGCTGTAGCGATAGGCATCATCGGCTTGCTAGAGACTAATTGGTCCACAGCGCTCCTCTGAGTGGCCTCGCTAATTAATTAGAAAGGCAGTGAAGCTGAAATTTTTAATCAGGACACCAGACTCTCCAGCAAGCAGGAAAAAAAGACACATCACCCCATCATTCCATGTAATCCACCTGACACTGATCTCCCATGTTGTCATGTGAAATGTGTTGTGTGTTTAGGTATTCATGTGATCTGGCCAGGGAATAAGAAATACATTTATTACAGGGTTTGTTGGATCATTTTAATTCTAATACAGTATGCATGACTTATATTTGGTTTGGACCCGAGAGGACGATGTTAAGGTGGTCTTTTCCTCTTGTGTAGCACATGTACGTATCATGATTTCCAGTGATGTAAATTATTTACTGACTGGTTCTTATTTGTAGGGGAAAGATGCAGATCATGTGCTTAAGCATGTGGTAACAAAAAATGATACTACTGCTGATCTAAACTACGAACAGAAGCGTGTTTTTTCACACATGAATTGACACATGCGACGATCTCTATTCTATTTTTTTTTCCCCATTTGTTTTTGTGTTTTATAATTCATAATAATGTAATTTTCTCCTTATCTGTACTTAAGAAATTAAAAGCAGTCACTCAAACCAACACTTTCCATCATACTGTAAAAAAAAGTGGAAATCACATGCTTGTTAGAAAAGATCCCCTGGTTTTGTATTTCTTTCTGAAAAAAAGGGGGAAAAATGAATCTAAGGAGCAGTGCTTTTGCCCCATTTTTGGGGGGCACATTTGTGTCCCGAAGCTGCACACAGCGCACCACAATAATTTGTGGTGAAGGGCCAGAGTCTGGGAGGAATCAGCCAGAGACCAAAAGACAAGAGGCATACTAAAACGAAATCTACGCCGGTCAGCCACTTCACACAAAATACAAGGGAAACAACATGTGTTATCATCACACCACTGGGTAAACTACCAGCACTGACTCAAGTTACAGTAACAGGAAAGTGTTTGGACATGAAACAGGAAATTCTCATCCAACACACTGATAACTGTGGTAGAGTGAGAATGAAATGAGTTTTGCGTCAAAAGGGAAAGTTTCTAAAATGCACACACACACACACCTTTACTTCACATGGTGACATTGTGTGGCGTCCTAATCTTTTGTGGCCGTCCTGGCTTTGCTAATCAGTCAGACGCTCTTATCAGCCTGTTGCTTTGGCCAAAATAAACACACGCCGCCTTTTTATTGCTTTGTTTTCACAGGTCATTAGGGGAAGGAGAGAGGACGCATTGATTAGTTTTCCAGACCACTGGATTATTGTTGTGTTATGACTATCATCATTAAGTTTCATTAAGGCTGTGGTTGTTTCTTGTTTCCAGAAAATGAAGACGTTGCAGGAAAAGGCGAGTTGGTTGGAGAGCAGACGGCACGCCACACTCATCTGGAAGGTAAGGAAAGTCACAGCACATGTGTGTGTTTGAGGCAGTGAGCTGTCAGTTATCTGCCCTAGTTTTAAGATAAGACCCTTAAAGAGACTGGATTTAAAACAAGCACTCAGTCTTCAGCAATCATATTTTTCAGGCTGCTATAAAACACAAAGCTTCTGTTGTACATTCCTCATTTATTTGCAGTGCATTAAAGAAAACTTAATGAAGCAGCATCAATCCTTATCCAGCTTTTGCTCTGCAGCTACACATATGCTCCCAAAGCAAGAAGGAACTGGCTCTGTCGCCAGACTAATTAGCATGTGTTAGCTAGTTAGTGAGAGGGCGGCCCTCTGTGATGTGTACTGAAGTGGAGTAAAACGCCGGGGCAAGGACTGTACTAATGGCCCACTTCCTCCCCACGGGGACCCTCCCTGCAGCTCCGCACGTGCTGGCATCAGAGCAGCCGCGGGCACCCACTGGGCCGCCATGGCGCCGGGGGCAGAGGTGGGCACACAGGAAAGAACCCTTGCTCGGGCCATTTTCATGCAGCACTGAGCTCTGTGGGTTTGTTGCTCTGCGATGTAACAGCAGGTGACAGTGACACTCGCTAGCACACTTGTGCACACGGGCAAACTGAGAGTGACGCACAGGCTAACAGATTCATCAGCCTATGAAATAGTTCAGACAGCTGGGGCCGCGGCACTAGCTAGCTGCCTGGCATTGGCGGATGCATTATTTACAGGAGGAGCTGGAGCATTAGCGAGCTCTTTGGCACTCGGTTAGCAGGCGTAGGTGGTGAGCACCGATGGCAAGTGAGTGTATCTCTGTCAGTGTGAGTAAACAAACAGTGGGGACATGGTGTGACAGAGCAAACGGCGTGCCACACAGACACACACAGACACATGCAAACTCATCAGGGAGCCCGGGGAGAGCAGGAGGAAAGAGGAGGGGTGGGTGGCATCCATATTTATAGGGCCTTTCTAGCATTTGTCCCCAGGCCAAATGCTGTGACTACACTCAGCTAATGTCAGAACAGCACTTAACCAGGCATTTCCAGTATGTCATGGGCAGTGGGGAATACGTGGGATAGATTCAAGACCAGGGCAAAAAAAAAAAAAGAACACAGACACAAACAAGGATGGAAATAAAAAGAAATGCAGTTATGTGTTTGCTGAGATGATTATGCTCTCAAACACCTATCTCGTAGTCTCTCTATATGCTGCTTCTGAATCATTGTGAAGGCGACACATTCTCACTCCCAAGTTGTTTAATAACAACATTTGGTCAGCGGACCGTCATGTCAAACTATGACGTCCCAGGTACCCCTCCAACGTCGGTTTTAGACGCTCAGGGACAGCATGTCAATGTATCTTTCTTGTCAAATGCATACCGTCTCTTTTAAAAACACACTAACAACAGTGGTAAAAATCTTTTTATGTTTCATAGCTAGCTCTAGGCAACAATAGTAGGTTTAGTAATTTAGGTTTGGAAAAAAACATCATTGTTTTCGAATAAGTTCATTTGTTAATAATGTAATATAACATCACATGACATGTGGGTCACCAGCATATTATGCTTCACATATTAGTACACTACTTGTTTTTAAAATAACTTGACAGATTTTATTTCACACAAGGAGCGAATAGCGGTCTCCTGGTCGGAAGTCTGTTTTTTTGTTTGACCCATCTGCCTCCCCTCCCACCCTCCCTTTCTGGACTTTCTCGCTAATTTTACTACTGTACTTGCTCAGAGCATCAAAAAATGCTGCTTCCTGAGGAGTCTCATACTGCCACTAAACGGGTCCTCTTTGCGTCAGTATCTGATGCTGAAGGCAACTGACCAAACACTGATATTTGACGTGTTGCCGACAATACTCTCAAACATGTGGCAATCTCTTTTTTCCTGTCCTCCCTTTTTATTTTGCGTTTTTATAATTCCCCCCCACACTGTTAAAGTAAATATTATTTTTCCTTCTTTACCAATAAACTTAAATAAACCTTAAAAAAATGCTAATTTTCACAACCAATAAGATGGAACAGACATATTTTTCTTGCTATAAAAACAGTTTTGAGCTCTAGTCCTAAATGATCTTCTTCATCCTGGATTAGTATCTTTAACTTCAGCTCAACCTGGCGTTGTCCTAGTTTGGGATTTTGCTGGCAGTATGTGTTTTCGCGTGACTTACAAACTCTCAGGTGGACGTTGCTGTGTATATCGGTATTTGCACTCAACACTATATTTGATATTTGCTGTGAACACACTAAATGTCATGTTGAAATGAGCATAATGAAGCCCTTTCTGAGCCAAGCACAGAGAGAAAAAGAGTAGCCATTAAACAGTTAATATATCTAACCTTCATGCTCCCTCGTTTTATCATACCTGTTGACACCAGCAAGAGTGTTGTCCCGTTTTTTCCCCTGCTGGATTTATGAGAGGTGAAAGTGACATATTGACTCTTTGCTGGCATGTCATTACTCGCAAACTCATCTGGAATGCAAGGAATGGCCCGCTTCGCTTTGGTCACCTGTCCCCAAGTTTATCATGTGTCAGTCAGGGGCATTCGCTTGGCATCACGCCCTCTGGCACCGAGGGAGGCCGAGGGGCCCGCAGGCCTCGCTGGCATGTCCCTTTTCACCACAGACACAAACGGCGTGATACCCCCAAAGAGAGCTGACTAAGTGGGTAAAGTAGCTCGTTTTAGCACAATCTGTCATTATCTCAAGTGGCACGTAATCGTTTTGTGTAGCGAGATCCATTATGCATCCACTGAGAGCAGGGGGCTAATTGTGGAGGCTTACATTTATGTTTGTTTGCTGACAGTTGTCCCACCATATTTTTGGGGAGCTGCAATAAATGTTTGTGTTTCTGTGTTTTGAAATGGTCGGAGTGCTCGCGGTGATGTGGTGAAAGCCACAAGGTTCCTTTTGTGCTCCCAGAGGAAACTGAAAATCAGCATGATGCAAAAGATTAAGATGTTAACCACTGCCCCAGTCATTTTTAACACTGTACACTACGATGCATAAAGAAAAGACTACTTCTGATAGAAAAGTTAAATAATAACTGTGTATGTTTTTATTTATACACTCTCCCAAAAAGCATGAAGTTGTACTTTTTAGAAATTGTGTTCTCGGGGGCATGTAGAGGTGAATATCGACAACACAGAGAGAGAAAGTCAAGAGGACAGATGAAACAGATTCATTAAGTTTGTGCAGCATGTGCATGTGTGTGTGTGTGTGTGTGTGTGTGTGTGTGTGTGTGTGTGTGTGCGCACGCACAGACCAAAGGAAAGTATATGTTGTTAATCTTGATCAAAGGTTCTTTCTGTCTTTCGGTGAGTAAAGATAATACTGGTAAAGCCCTTGGATTTAACACAGTGAGATAATGAAAGCAAGTGTAATTAGCAATTAGATTTGACCAAATTAAGGCAGACTAACGGAGGCAAAAATCGGCATCAAGGCTACTAAACAGTATTATGGCCAAAGGTGTGCTTAGTGTGTGTTTTTCCCCTTGAAGATATGTTGAAATAAGAGGATTGTGAGCAGACAAAAATAGGCAGAGGATGAGGAAGGTTGCTTGGTCTTATCTTTGAATGAAACAATAATTCTTTTTTTTGTCTAATGACACCTTTTCTACTGCTTATGGATATTTTTTTTAATCACAACTATTTCCCTAGTTTTGTTTTACGCATACACAAGGCATCCATTGACAAAGCTTTAACCATATTTACAGACGACTGTGTTTCCCAGGCTTGGCAATTGAGGTGAGCGAGCCACTTAAACCCCCTTGCACACATATTATTAGCATTACCATATCTGGGCCTAACTGCAGCTGAGGGGAATAATGTGTGTCAGGAGAGTGTAAAATTAGAACCAAAACCAACACTGCTCTTTAAATCCACTTCCAAAGTCCCCCACTTCCTTACTTATAGCCGAGCTTACAATGTCAAACACTAATAAGCCAGCTAATTCAATTAGGACTCCACTTCTTTGAGATCCCCGAAAAAAGAGACTTTGTGAACAGCTCTCCCTCACAACTCCACACAGAACTCTTCATCATGGAAAAAAAGTGGCCTTTATTCATAAGCTATAAGAGAGGGAACTTGCTCCAGAGCTTGTTAGCAAAACACCCTGATCTGAGGCGAGAGATGTGTGACTAAAGCCGGGTCTCTTAAGTGTCTGTCACCCTGATCTAACCCGCGGAGAGCTCTTTGTAGGCTGTGTTTTCTCTGTCTGTCTCTCCGCGCTGCGCTCCGGAGTGACTGGGGATGAGCCCCGCCGTGTTGCTGCAGGTGACAGCGAGCCCTTTTTGTTGTCAATTCCTGATGGAGCTTCTACATGAAAAACATTTCACTTCACTGCTGCCGCTGCCTTCTTTCTCTTCCTTCCTCTCCGTCTCTCTCTCTCTCTCTAGACGTCAAAGGCTACAACCACAGCAGTGATACAGAGGCAGAAGGAGTCAACCCCCCCCCCCCACTTTTCTTTTTGTCAGCCTTTTTCTCACACTGTTTCCTCCCTCCCGCTCGTCTCTTCTATCGTCTCCTTTTCTGACCAGCCTTTTCTTTTCTCTGCTCCTCTAACCCACCCCTCCTTCCCCTTCCTACCCTTCTTCCCTCCCCTCCCTCTGGTTTATAGATCTGAGTTGGGTCTCAGGAGGAAAATACAAGTCAAGCCATTGTCATTTCAAACAGCGTGATAACCAGACACTGGGCTGCCCACTGACAACTCAGGGGAACTGGCCCTGGCTTTGACTGTTAGCTCCCCCCTCTATCTCTCTCTCACTTCCTGCTCCTTTTTTTTTTCCTGAAAGCTCACTCTCTTTCCTCTTTTTCTTCCTCTCTTCCTTACCTCCTCTCTCCTACTTCCTCCACCTCCTCCTCCTCCCCCACCCTTCTCCCCCAACAGGAGGCTCAGTGGCTCATTGTTTGTTGCTTGCTGCTGCTGTGTCTTGCATCTGTTCCTCTCTCCTCTCCTCTCTGTGCCGTGGGGGGCCGGGGGGAATAGTTGTCTTAGTGTGTGTACCAAGGTCAGTGCTCTCCACATGACAGTTCTCTGCCTCTCGACAAGGCGGGAAATCAATACTTTCGGACTTGTGGCGCTGCCCTCGGTGTAACAACAACACTGCCCAGCGCAGAGCGCGGCTCAGGCACCTGACACATCCCCAGCCGCCCCCCCAGGCCCTCGCCAGGGAGCCCCTTCCACTCTCATTCTGACCCCTTCATATTTCCACCAAGGCCCTCTGTTTCACGTTACTACACCTTTTCTCTCTACATTTTTTTTTCTCTTCAGGGCCTCCAACCTGCTGTACATCAGATTCCCTGTTTTTTATATTATGCAATACTTGTTTCTATCATGCCTCTGGATGAAACTGTGCCTTTTGTAACTGTTGCTGCTGTGTCTCTGAGAGGGATGAGGGTGTCTGTTCAGAGGGTGTGATTTATGCAGAGATCAGATAGTTCATCATAAGGAGCTGTTAAATGAGAGACATGCTAATTACAGAGCAGCAGAGGATACAGTGACATGCCCAGACCGGACCTACAAAGATCAGGTGGTGGAGGAAAGCAGTGTGCAGGTAGTTGACTGGACCAAATACAGGAGCGGGTATGGAGTGCCCCAGGGATGATGTTTTTCTGTAGGCCGGTGCAGAAGTTAGTTCCGCCTTGGTTCCCACATTTTGGATTATTACAGAAAATAAGCTTTGTGGCAAAAAAAAGGAAATTATACATTTTGTTCAGCAAGAAAATCTTAACAAATGAACACTTTTATGATTTTTGAAGCCTAAATGCAAATGGCTAATGTTAGGCTATAAACAAATTACACTAGGTGATGTGATTTAACGAGGCCAATCCGCAAGTAAGGCGGTAAAGTCGTGTTTGGCTTGATAGCGTTCTGTAGTCTCATTTGGCCACTTGTTAGAAACTGCTTTTTTTATAAACACATAAAAGCTTCAAAGATCACACAAAAGTGGGGTATTTACTGACAAATTTTATTTTAAAGAACAAAACGTGAAAGTCTCTTAAGCTTAACTTTTTTCAGGCATCCAACCAAAATTTTGAAACTCATTTCGGTGTTTTAAGGACTCATTACCGAGGCACTTCTATATAGAGTGACCAGGGTGGTGAGGATACCCGCAAAATGCTGGGGCTCAACCTTCTGCGGTTGTTTGCACGGCAAGCCTGAGCAAGAACGTGCTTTGCCACTCTGGTGTAGCGTTCAAGATTTCTATGTGAAATCTTTTTTTTTTTTTTTAAATATATGACAAGAATAAAAAATAATAACAAAGGAGGAAGATCAGAAACATTGCATGAGCCCATTAATCTACACTTGAACACTTCAGATCCACAGGTGTTCTCCTGTAACACACACAAACCCAACCCCCTTCATCCAGTGCAGCAAGTGAATAAAAAGCATCTGAAGTGAGAGCGGGGGCCTATAAACTGTGAGATCTCTTCCCCTTACTGGCGTTAAGGGTCAGTGTGCATGTTGCTCAGTCACAATGCACTCAAAGCGGAGCCATGGGCGACATTTTTAATATAGCACTAAAGCCTAACATGTCTCCTTATGCTTTTTCACTGCCAGATAGACGCACAGAGAAAAAGAGAAAGCACTGGCAGTGCGCCCCGCACCGATTGTTAAGCCTCTCTCTTGGCCTGCCTTTAATGACGAGAGAGAGTGTGTGTGCGAGGCCAATTACAGCTCCCGTCCTTCAGCAGTCAAACAGAGTAAAACTCCCGCTCTCAGCCCCTGCGGAGAGGAGCCACAATCGACCGGAGCCCCTCGAGTCTCTCGGAGGGACACATGCAGGCGCGCGCTTTGTGTGTACAACTGGACGTCCATCAACAGGGCCATCTCCCCTCATCCCCTGGCTTGCTCCCTTGATTCAGCTGGAGTAAGGAAAATGCATCAAATAAAACAGCCACTTTAATGAATTAGATATTGAGCTGTTCATTAAAAAAAATCTAATTCCCTGAAGTCAGCAGGGGATACACAGTACCAGAGTGTAACCTGGAGATGAACGCGACTTGTTCAGAGGAGTCGTAAAACATGCCGATCTGATGACTTTACTGAATGTTTGCCAGAAACATCTAATGTTGGGGAATTAAGCGACTCGTGTTTGACAAAAAACAATGTTTTTTTTCTGCAACTACGGCAAGGTAGATTCTCTTACTGCCTTACATCCCTCTCTTCTATCACCTTTTCTTCAAATCGCTTCTTGTACTCTCACTTTCTGATGGCAGGAGTTTAAACAAATGAAGTTTCTCTGCGGATGAAAACAAAAGGGCTGGGTGACCTCTCAGCTTTACATAAAAAAAAAAAATAGCTGGCAAGAGTGAAAGTATACATCTGTGCCGGCAGATACCTGTTTTTATTGGCTAAGAGGCCAGGTAGTGCTTAAAACCTTTGCGGCAGCCTCTCCCAGCACTGCTGACTACGAGTGTTTCGACTTAAAAGACAAGAAACACACTCCTGCTCCCAAACCAGAGTACATTCATTTCTGATAAAGAAAAATGAAAGCTCTATCACATTCAAATATTCAGCAGTATGTCTACGAAAGACCAGTCAAACAAATGGCAGCACAGTCCGCTGATGAAGGTGGAAACAAAGGATCTTATTTTTTCTCCAGTGGCTTTTTCTCTGGCAAGCCACCATCAGCCTTCCCCCCCGTTTGATGGAGAGATTTAAGGGAAGCTGTCCTCACTCTCTCCTCCTCCATCTCTGCTTCTCCCTGGATGAATGTGATCTAAACAGCCACATCTCCCTACTGTTTTTTCACAGTGACAGCCTTTCTCATGAATTAAAAGAGGAACCCATTGATTTTCCCATTGCTTAAATTTGCAACTTAATCCCCCAGATATGTCTAGAATGTAGTGCTCTGTCAATAGACAGCACCGCCGCTGACGAAAGGCAGTGCTGATGCTCACTGGAGAGAAGGATGACAAGACAAAGGAGAGGGAGTGAGGCTAGCTTAGTGGTGAGCACGGCGGTTTCTGGCTGTGGGTTCAAATTCTGCATTATGCCATTAAAAAAATGTATGTTTGCTATTAACACTGACTCAGATGAATTACCACAAACATAACACATCATCTAAGTGAGCCACCAGGAGAATAAGAAAGAGGCACAACCAGGCCGTCCTGCAGTTACTTTAGTAGCACACCACATCATCATGTTTATATGGCTAATAAACCAATCACCATCGTACGTCTGTGTAGTGTAACCAGCCATCCAGCTTGGCCTTTCAACGATCAAATATCGTTATATAACGAAAAAGCCTGGAAATAAGTTGTCTGGGACTGAGATGGAAAAAGCACACTTGTCCCCTCTGAGTGAGGGTTTTGAGGAAGTAACAGGATATCACGACCTCTCCCCAGGAGCAAACAAGGCAGAGAGCCCATGCCCTAATTCACAATAAGCGCCGTAATGTTCTCGTCTGACTCCTAATGTAGCCTATAAATCTCTGGTACTCTGCTGTACATCAGTGTAATACTTGGTATTAATAGCCTGATTTGTACATGGGGTGCGGAGCAGCTTATAGGCGGAGTGTTGCTTTTTTATCTCCACATGTACAAGATCATTAGTGAGACATGTGAGAAATAAGGATTTCTAGGAAGGCATTTGACAGTTTTCTGAGGAATAACTGGACAGTATATAGTGTATAACACAGGGTGACCCTTACAGATTTCACCCTCCTACACTTCGTCTCTGGTTGTAAACCCTATCCCATAAGCCTCTGGGGTGGTATGGCTCCTTGCCAGTAGCTGTGCTGTTGTTGGCAATGGATTTCCTTTGTGGCCTCAGTACTTGTGTAGGCCATAACATGATACACACAAAGGCCGACAAGAGTACACCAGTGTGCGCGCTCTCACACGCGCGATCGGCACATGCTGCGCACTGTGCATGCACGTCAACACACGTAATTATGCACAAAATCGGTATTCTCACCGCTCATCCAAAGAAGACCCGCAGCCTCGTAGGAAAAAAGGGGGGGGGGGGGGGGAGCACAATGTATCCTTGACAGGGTTCATCTGTTTCCAGTTTGGTGCAGATGCTCAGGTTTTATTGCAGCAGTCTAGTATTTCATGGCAGATTTAGCCAGTGGTTTAGTCCTCCACTCGCTACAGCTCTAATGATGGCACATCTCTTGTAAATTGTGGCACACCAGTGATACAGTTTGTTGCCTGATTCCACCAACTTTTATCATACAGACGGACACAGTTTATGCTCCTCTCACTGCGGTGACAAAAATATCTACTTACTGGCATAATGCACACAGAGTGGAGGGACAAAAAAAATCTATTTGCTGGCATAATGCACACAGTGGAGGACATGGAGTTAATGTACAGGTAGTGCTCGGACTAGATAATTGACCTGTTTGTTGTTCAAACTGTCTCGGCAGAGTTGCTGCTGAGGCTGGAACTTCATATAAAAAGGACCACATTTAATGTTCTACTCATTTAGTGGTGAACTCATAATACTTTTCAGCCCTGTGGTCCTTTTGTCAACACAATGGGTTTCTATTTAACCAACATACACTGTTTTTAGCAGAAAAAAACACCACAAGGTTAAAGAGATGTGGCATGAACCAAATAAATGTAAACAGGGTGTTCTAAATTTGAACTTCGGTGAGTGTTGAGTTTGAACTGTGAAAGTTATCATTGCTAATTATCATGTGCGCTTTTCATCATCTTCCTCTGCTTTTACAATAACTGTGTCTGTCTGTTGCTACCTCTGCACTGCTATTCCGAGTGACCAGATGGTGCCACAGTTTAACTTAAATTTGTACACCTGGTGTTATACTTGAATTTCTAATACTGTGATATACAATTAATGTACTTTGAAATAGGGATGAGCAATATATCAGTTATACTGATGTGTCGCGATATGTATAATATGACTATTGCAAAACAGTATAGATTGTCAGTAACAGTATAAATTGTCAAGTCATTCTCAAGTTTTAAGGCAGCACTACAACTTTTAATTTTTTGTTTTGCTAACTGCTAATAGCCAACTGTTGACTATAGCTTGAAGTTAACAAAAAAACAAAACTTTCTGCTCAAGATGAGCCAGGTGCTTCAGTACAAGTGGTTCTGCTTTGATTTATTTTATTATAACAATACTTTATTTAACTTAATTCTTACAGGATTTTAGTATTTTAATGACTTTATTTTCACCGCGGTGAATTTAATTTTATTGTCACTGTACTTTTTACTTGTTTTACTTTATTGTAACAATAGTTTATCTTTACTGTAACAGTAGTTTAACTTTATTGGAACAGTATTTGACTTAATTGTAACAGTACTTAAATTAGCTTAATTCAAGCAGTGCTGTATTTAACTTTATTGGAACTGTGGTTTATTTAGCTTTATTATAATAGTACTTTATTTCACTTCATTACAACAGTACTTTATTTTACTTTATTATTGGAACTATGGTTGTTTTTTTATAAACTTTATTATAACAGTATTTTATTTTACTTTATTGTAACTGTAGTTTATTTAGCTTCATCATAAAAGTACTTTATTTCACTTCATTACAACAGTACTTTATTTAACTTTATTATAAAATTACTTAATGTAACTTTATTGTAGCTGTAGTTTATGTAGTAATTTAGAGTTTTAGTACAAAATATTGTGATGTATATTTCAAGTCATAATAAAGCCTAAAAAAAATCACAATGTTATTTATAGGCAATCTTGCTCAGCCCTACTTAGAAACTACATTTTATAAACATGAATGTCAAATTATACATATAAACTATATAAAATAAAAACTGCCTAATTTAGTTTCCCCAGTGCAAAATTTCAAATCTTTGCAAAAATATAAAATAATTTTGATATTTGTCCCTTAAAAAGCAGAAGGCACCACCCTCATATTGAAGGTTCATTGCAAACACAGCTAAGTAAAAAAAAAACATAGATAATGTACTTTCTACACCCTGTCAGGTTCCACACACGCACACATCTATTTTCCCTCTGTGTGTGTCAATGCCAGCAGCGCACACAGGCAATGCCTCTCCGTCTTGAGACACAAGTGTAGCGCTGAGCGTCTCTTAACTGGCTCGTTTAGTCCTGATGGCTTAAATGATTTCATCACTATTAATGACAGGGACCGTGGCTCCCTGCGACGCGTTGCCAGATGCTCGGGGACCGCTGAGCTTCCTGCTCTCATCCTCTCACACCCAGCCGCCTCTCCTCATCCCTCCTTCTGTGCAGTCTAATGATTGTCCTCTACATGCCCCCTACCATCCTATTCTTCCTATTTTCCTCGGCCGCTGCGGCCTCCTATGGAGGCTAAAACACGGTGTAGAGACATAGTGTTGGCACTCACATTGCATGAGTGCAGGGTCAGTGTGCTGCAAGGCTGCAACATTGTTAACAAGTCATCGAACCAGCGAGTAATTGTCATGAAAATCTTCACCAAGTGCTGAGAAGTTCAGTGAAAAGTAAATTTCAAAGAACACACGCAAACACTCTCTCTTGCTCTCTCTTTCTCCTGGCTATCAGGCAAGCCAACAAATCAGCTATCAGCCCAGTTCCCGAGCCACTACGAAGGTCAGAGGTCAGATAAAGAAGGTCAGCTGGCACCGGACCAGACTGCCCTCAGAGGTCTTTCCTCCAAATGGAATCAAAAGCCTTTTGACGGCTGCGAGCTATCGCCACACTGAGTCCCTGCCGTCATTAGCTTCCTCACATAATTGGTGAGTTAATTTTGAGACAGATGCACGGCCTTGTCTTGATGCATTGATGTGATTTTCATTCATTTGGATAATGAAAAGAATTAAGTACCATTTTGGTCTTTCTTTTTCTTCCTTTCACCGTCTCCTCTGTCTTGTTGAGCTCCTGCATTCCAGCTAAGTAATGACATTTTAATTTAAAATGTGTGAGTGCGTCTGTGTGTGCGTGTGTGTGCAGGAAACTACCGCTCTTTGGCAAATTTAAAAAAGCTTTGTCTTTCCTGGCATTGTAACCAATAAGCCTGGTAACATACGGTCAAGTTGCACAACCCAAAAATAAATGAGCCCTCAGAACTAAAAGAAGAAAAGGTCTGCTACACAATCTGAAAGTGTACAGTTTGTGAACTGGAGCATATTACAGTAAAATTAGAAATCACTCCTCCAACATGTGTTTTCACTATGTAAAGTGCAGGTACAGTTTCCCCTTGTAGTTGGCCTTTGGATTTAATACAGTGACTGATTGCTACTTTTAAGGACTGCCAAATGTCATGTCCTGCTTTTTGTTCCACGCAGAAATAACGCGGGAGGTATGATTTTATTTAATCAGTTCCTTTCACCTTAAAAAAAGACCATTAATTTTAAATTGTCACTTTTTGCGATCAAATACAAGTACACTCTGTCTTGCTGCGAGGCTGGCATGCAAGATTGAATAAAACTGTGGGTGTGTGTTGTCTTGGATATACCGGCATGTGTTTGCGTGTACAAGTCCACACATGTGCGTGTGTGTATGTTGTATTAATTTCCCAGAGCCTAAACCTTCATTGATTCAGTTGCTCTTGTCTTCCCAAGAAACAGGGAGAGGATTATGCCTTTAAAACGAGCTTTCTCATTGCAGATATTAGGTCATTAATTTCACAGGCTTACATATGAAAATATTGACTCTTCCCAGACACCCCACTATATCCTCTGTTCCAGCCGAAGCCTTGCATAAATAAATCTTTTCAAGTATGCAACATTGATACGCCATTGATTTATACGTTTGAGAATCTAATAAATAAGCAAATGTATTGAATTATAGTTTAATTACTAAAGTTCTTGATTGATTTGTATGGGAAGATTTGAGTGTTGTGTGTGCCATATATAGCAGAAAATCCCTCTGTACAAGATCTGTTCATTACCTCAGTGACAAAACTCTTGATTTTGAAATGTTTCTATTTCTAAGCTGTTAGTCAACTGTTTGGAAAAACACAATGGCATTTCAAGGTGATTTCACATCTCCTCCAAAGTGCTTCACTTGCCAAAGCATTTCCTGTCGCCTGTTGTTTTCCTTATGAGTTCCACTGAATGTAATGATGTGTCTCAATGAAATGTGAAAGCGACTGTATGACACAGTTATTCTTCGAATCCATGCTGACTTGTCATTCCCGTAAATTAAATTAATCTGATTCACTGCGTAGACGGGGGAGACCCTGAGGAGCAAGACCCGTCTGTACACTAAAATTATCCGAGTCACACACACCAGACACAAAAGAGGCAAACAGTCTCAGAGTAAGACGCAGAGTCATCCAGTGGGAGCGGGTGGGAGGTGGGCGCAGCTTTATGTCCCCACATAGCGGACGAGGGATGGGCAGGCTTCAGGGAGACAAAAGAGCGGGAAAAGAGGGAGAGAGGAGAGAGCGAGAGAGCAAAGGTTGTCGCAGACTAGTCACAGCACAGGAGGAGGCGAAGGGGAGAGGTAGAGGGGAGGGTACGTTCCAACCTCTCACATCTGTTATTCGTTTGTCCCGAGCTGGGAAGAAAATAGCAGGAAGCGTTCTGGTGGTGGCGGAAGATGAAAAGACAAGAAGATTGAATAAAAAAACATGTGTCGCACATGCACTGCGGCTGATTGGATGTGTCCCATGGATTATCCCCGGGAGGTGCTGCCAGCTCGGAAAACACACGGTGGCCGCGTGCGTACACACACATAAGTGAGGAGAAGATTCCTCTCACTCATAAAGCAGCTTGGCATACACACCCTTCCTCTGTCTACACAGCATAGATCTACGCCTGTGGCCTCGACACACTGGTGTCTAACCAAACCTCCCAGTTTTGTTTTGGCCATCATTACACTTACCGCTGCTTCAGCTCCCATTACACATCAACTCACATCTGGGCTTCTGTGCTAAAACACGCTTTACTCAAAAAGCAAAAGCTTGTATCATTTGTCAGACTAAGTGGCAGTCTTTTGCTTTGTTCATTACAGACACACCAGGTGTGTACAACAGATGCAAAAATAGAAACAGATGCAACAGTCATCGAAAACGCGACATGACAATGCCAAGTGGCGGCCATTAAAAGCTCGTCACTCGCCCACACGGTGGGACCTCCCATCGCTAACGAGCTGAAATGTGGCGGGACACAGACAGGTAGAAGTACTGCCTCCACAATTATGCAAAGTGCACGAGTCTGCATATGTACGCACATGCATGTGTTTGTGTGTGTGTGTGCAGATTTGTGAGTGTGCACGTGTGCCGTGCCACTTAGGGCCCATCCCACAGCTCATTAACAGTAATAAGTGACTGCCGCCACTTCTTTTTTGTCAGTGGGGATGCAAGCCAATCAATAGGGTCATTTCACATCATAACGGCTTACCAGAGCACATTATGGCACTTGTTCATGGCTGGGAATGGCTGCCATTAGTGGCATAGCCAGATTAGATAAGGGCTGGGCGGGTGAAGGGGGGGGGGGGGGGGGGGGGCAGATGGAGAGAGAATTAAAGAGGAGGAAGGAGGGAGGTGGATCAATATATGGATAGTTATGGAGATAACATCACAATAGGGTGTCTGGGAAAGATAGCATATTACAGACTCCTGATTTTTTTTTCCATGTGGGAATGAGGTAAAGATGTGTGTGTGTGTATGTATGTGTGTGTGTGTGTGTGTGAGTGTGAGAGGAAGTGGAAGGTGTGTGTTTGCTCAGGCCTTGATGTGTATGAGGACTTGTCTATGAATGAGTCCATTGAGTGTGTGTGTGTGTACAAATTTGAGCATGTGTTATGAGAGTATGAATTACAGCGATCTACTCACAAATCTGCACCTCGCTCAGTGTGTGTGTGTGTGTGTGTGTGTGTGTGTGTGTGTGTGTGTGTGTGTGTGTGTGTGTGTCTGGGGGCAGTGGAGGTGTGTTTGTGCGTGCTTTACTTTGGCATATGCGTGTGCAATCCTGTTTAATTACAGATCAGGCTTTGAGGCAGAGGCAAACAGTGCTATAATTACAGGAAACACCTTCTTTAATATTTTATGGAAATCTACCCTGTGTGTGTGTGTGTGTGTGTGTGTGTGTGTGTGTGTTGCACGTATTTATTCAGCGTGAGAGAGAGGAACAGAAGAAGAAAATCAGGAGACAGAGAGAGATATGTATATGAACGTTTGCTCTGAATGACTTGAGCTTCTTGCGCCCTTCCTGTCATCCCTCCTTTACTCTTCACAGTCTCTCATTTCAGATTTGTGTTTCCAAATGGCTTCGCTAAACGCCCCTTTTTCCCCACTTTTGAACTGCTTTCCTCTCAAATATTTATACTCCCTTTTACAGGGCCAAGAGACAGAGGGGTGAAGAAAGAGGGAAGAGACTTAGATCTATCTATTAAAGATGAGCAACATCTCAAATGCATAAAGAGGGGTGATGAACACACTTTGCTCAGGGAAGGCAAGGTGTAAGCCATGGCTTAATGCTTAATGACACACTGTGAAGAGGGTTTACTTTCTGATTTACTACAAAAGAGTGGGAGCGAGGATAACAGGATATGTTTTGAAAGAGGAAAAAAACATTGGGTGGGAGTAATAGAGCAAACAAAAAAGATAATACTGTTTACTTTGTAGAGATTTTAAATTAGTTCTGCATCTCTTTTACTGCATATCCTATCCTCGGCTGTCTATTATATTTTCTAGTCCCTCCAAAATAAAATGAAAAATGTGTATGAGAAGCCCCTGGAGACAACAGCTGGAAGCATGTATATCACAACCGCAAAAATATGTGCAATTGAGTTGATGCTAATTTATTTATTTGTATGCTTTTTTTCTTTTTTTTTTTTTTTGAAGAGGCCAGGCAGAGGCCAAGCTGAGCACATGTTCCTCCTTAGCCTGCAGTGACACAATTGTACACATACACAATGGCAATATGCTAACACCAACACTAAGCCAGTGCCCCCTACAGTGCCTGACACACTGGGGGAGTGGGAGCAGGCTTTGCTGGTAGCATGCTTTACTACTCTTTGATATGCACCAGTCATTAAAAATAGATGGCGAGCAATCATTACAGGCATCGGAATTAATCTAATTAGCCTAGCGCACTAGGCCTCTCTGGTATGGGGAGGGGGGGCATTCTGCAAACAGAGCCACCCGCCCGCAAATACAGTGTAAGCAGAGAGGGCTAGGACGCTACGGGGGCTGTGGTAGAGGAGAGGGGTGGGGGGGGGGGGTAATCCCCCCTTGCTTATTAATACGCGCAAACAAGATTTAGCTCCTCAAAGCAAACAAATGAAGCAAGTGCTAAGAGGGAACGGGGGGCGAAAAAGGGAGGGAGCAACAGAGAGGGACATGGAGAGAGAGTGCAACATCGAGCGGGAGCAAGGGGAGATAAATTATTTAAGCCTGCATGGACCGTGCGGAGAGCTGCAGCTAGCAGTGGTAAAAATGGACTTAAGGCCAGAAAAATGTGTGCTCTCCAATCCACGGTTGCACCCTGGTAAACAAATTTGTTTTTTTTCAGTGATGCACTGTATAGAGATCTTACTGTATATGAGACACGCTTCAGCAAGTCGCAACATGGATCATAATTTGCTGACTGGTGATCTCCACTCAAACACCACCAGCATACAAATGCACATTGCTTTCTCACTTAAATAGATCACTATAAGGGTCATTGTGGACAGACATCAGTCCTTTATTGACTCTATAGCCGATGGGGTGCTTAGCCCATGACCCTTCTTGACCCCGTCACGGTCAATGACTGCTGCAAGGGGGTATGGGTAATGGGCACTAAGGAGTGGAAAGCAGCCCCTCTTTTTTTACATAAGGCTAATAACAGACAGGACGCAGGTTCAGCTAAGCCAGGGCGGGCCCACACCACCATGATTAAACATAAACATAACTACTTGCACAACTTCTGGGATCTTCTACTGCTTTTTTGTTTGCGTAAAGAAGTTCCTAGGAGGCATTCAGACCAAAAAATGGCAAATTGTTTAAAAAAAGGAAAATCACTGTATTGGTGTGGACGTGTTGCGATGGGTACTGGTGAGAAAATTAAATACAATCCAGGAAATCAAGTTTGACTTTGGGGGCTGATCACAGTGACAATTGTACCATCTGCTGTTGCAACAGCTGACAATAACTGATTGGCCACATAGGATAGTGTGTTGCTGTTGTTGAAATAAATGAGAAGGATGCATTTTTGACATGGTGCATGTGTTGATCTGAACACAGTCTTACTTAAAAACTGCTTGGGTAGTTGAGCTGCTGATTCCCATTAATTAAATTTCTGATAATTACCACTCTCTCCTAACCTACTTACATTTTATTCCTAGCCTTTTACTATTAAAGAAGTATTTCACACATATAAAGAGGATCCTTACATAAAACTAGGCTGTCTATGCAGCAGAAAGACACAAATGCTAATAAATAATAGAATAAAAATAATAAAAATGCTGCTAAATGACCAGAGAAAAGGAGCTCCCGCTGGTGGATGATGTAACACAACCTCATCTGTTTGATACAATTGTGGCCTTCTGGTAACAATCTTTTTTGTGTTAAAGCCATACAGTAAAACACAAAACACGCTTCTGAAAACATTTGAGGCAAGAAATATGCAACTCAGTAACAGAATCTGAGTTTATATTTGATCTGTGCTGCTTGGTTTTACCGTTTGATCTGTTTTTTTCGGCCTCTGTTTTTACTATACAGGAAGCACGTAGTGCCCACTTGCTGTTCAACAAACTCTCGCTATTACAGCTAAACAGGACACTAAAATATGTGACTGAAAACATTTTAGGAAAGACATATGCATAGTAACATTATCTTGTGACACTATCTTGTTTTATCATTTGATCAGATTTCAGTCCGTGTCTTGATCCAGCTGTACTCTTTGTGTCCTTACTGGCAGCAGGAGTGGCTACAAGTGCAAAAATGTAGAGGTACAGCATGTAGTCCAAGCATGTTTACTACAGTTCATTTACACTTACTACTCACATTGATACAAAGCTGGTTGAAATTTGGCAGAATTTCCCTTTAAACAGCAAAGTAAAAATCTGTCAATATTTATTCTTACTCATTAGTCCGTTGGACAGGACAGGCAGAGGTGGCAGCAGTGGGTATGCACTCTGGCTCAACACAGTGCCAAACTCTCCGCTCTCAGTGGGTTTGTTGGCCATTCTTTCATCCCAGCTTCTCTAATGCTAGCAGACGGTCATTACCATCTCTTTGATAGTAGGGGTCCCAGCTGTGTTCAGGGGTCTAATACCCCTCAACCTCTGTCCCAGTGTACCCCTCCCTCCCTCCTTTCCCTCCATCCATCCCTCCGTCACTCCCTCACAGCAGCACAGTCTGGAGGTGCATCTGAATAAAACCCACAGGAGACAGGCGGGGAGGGAGGGAAGGAAAGAGAGGGGGAAGAAGAGAGAGCTAATACCAAATCTCAGATGACCAAACCAAACGAAAGTCTATCAAAAGCCAGCTCAGCAAACACAACTGCCATACTGATGAGGAGGGAGCAAAGCAGGGAGGGAACGTGGCGAGGACGGAGGACCAAAGCTTAGTTTACACATCACTTCAGGGAGAACTGTGTCTTTGCAGCTGCAGTATGAGTCATTATCTTCAAAACATCTTCATCCATATCTTAAAATGAAATAGTTAACACATGCAAGTGGCGACAGGCACTGTATGTGGTGTGTGAAATCAAGTGCTGTTTTATTGGTCAAAACCTGCATTTGAGGACACAGACAAATTTTTTTAAAAACATCTACTGGCCTTGTACCTGCTCACACAGCAGATAAATCCCAAAGATGAATCTATTATATACCTGTTATACCAAATACCTTAAATACTGCTAAGAAGGCATGTAAAAAAAATCACATATACACATAAGGAACATCTGGAAGATTTAATTTAGCCTTACTGTGATTGATTTTTATAAGTGAGACATGGGCTCTGTGTGCAGTTGTGTGCAAGGAAATAAAAACATTTAGGGGACATAAAACAAAGAAGGGGCAAGACAGAGACAAAGACAGAGGGAGAGAGTCACATCTATCTGTTTATGTTTGAATAGATGGTATCACAGAGCGGTCAAGTGTAGTATATTTTTCAAAATGAAAGCCCTTTTTGCTGTCGTCATTATTTATGGTGCTGTGCTAACACGCACACACACAGAAATGGAAAGAGAATTAAGAGACCTGTAGGTGAACTGTAACTGTAGGTGCCATGCGGAAAGACACAAGCCAGAGAAAAACCGAGAGACAATTTCACCAGCACCTCGCTCGCACGAAGGACATAATAGCGCTGAAAGCAAAACGACTCAATGAAACAGGAAAAGTGTATTTCTTGGAATCCACTTACACTCAAATTACAGTGACATTCTTGGCAGAGCTCGCGGCAACAGGGGTAATACAACGGACTGAAAAGAACTTTTGGGACACTTATCAGTGCTATGACACGAAGGACCGAACTATTAACATGCAAAAGGGAAAAATTGCAGGAAGGAATCAAATCAACCAAAGAATAGAGAAAATAGGGCATGTTTTCTTGGCAGCGTTTAAACCCAAATTCTTGTTTTTTTTTTCTTTCTTCCTCTCCCTCCTACCCTCCGTCACCAGGTTAAGTTACAGACATGAGGCGAAGGAATGAGGGAGGCAGAGTGGTAACATACGGTACCATGAAGAGCGAGACGCCGGCCCTCCCTGACATGCCGTGCGCCGAGAGAGAACCCCTCCCTGGCCCCCACAGGCAAGCACACATACACACACACAGTATTTGGACAGCATATGTACTGTACATATACAGAGCAATCTTCCAAATGCAAGCAGATGATATGATTGTGTTCTCTTGAGTGTACACACACACACACACACACACAGTCTTTGCTTAACACCCCACTTGCTTCACTTCCTCCCTCCCTCTGCAGCTCACTCTGCATGTGTCCTGTCATATCTCCTTCAGCCCATAATTGTCCCAACTTATGGTGCGTCTTCCTGCAAGCCACAGTTTAGGGGAAGTGAAATCCTTCTAAGTGACTGTCACAATGCATCAGCCTCAGGCGAGGGACGCACGCCTGCTCGCTCACTCCCCCTCCCTTCCTCTCTCTCTCCTCCTTCCTTCAGTCCCTCGGCTGCGTCCCCCCATCCCCGCTCACTATCCCTCACTTTAAGTGTTTTTCTTGCTGAGATGCTCCACTTGTGCCTTCACTCCGTTTCTCCCCGTCACTCTGTCTCTCGCCCAACACACTCCCTCTTTCCTGCTTTCTTTCTCTCTGTCCCCTCCCTGCATTTAACCTGAAGGGAGAGCTGTAGTCACAACATCACACTACCATCAGGCCCTGACTGTGACCTGCTCTCCTCTCAATCCTTGTTCCCCTGACTGAAAAAGCTCAAAGGTTGAGTTTGCTTCTACTTCCCATTTCCTTGGAAGGGATGGTCACTCCTTGACACACTTTAACACAAGAACGCACACACACACCAAGAGAGGAGCTAAAGGAAATGAGTGTGTGTCCTCTGGACAGCCAGCGTGACCTTTTGTTGTGACCCTGGCATGTCACAACCCTGTGATGCATGTGTCACTTCTTCTCTGCCTCTGACCTTGGTGCTCACGTCTCTGTCACCCTGGCAGTGTAGACACACACACCCTTGTTTCTCTTGTTGCGCCTCACTACACACAAAAACAATGACTGCTCTTTCCTGTCAACCAAATACTTCCTATTTCTCGTTGTTTTTTTTGGAGGCCACTGTATTAGATATGTGGACTATGGCTGCAATTAAGAGTTATTTCTATAATTGATTAATTATATGTCTGTAAAATGTCTTATTTTTTCCAACCAACCATCCAAAACCCAAAGATACCGTGACACCAAGTCTACGCAGAGACTTTCTTTGGCAATTTTCCTTAAAAAATGAATTAAGCAATAAACCCGTCATCAAAATAGTTGCAGAGTCATTTTCTACTAACCGTTTTAGCTCTAACATGGACACAATAGACTCCAAAAATAACAAAAAAAAGAATACTAAGATGCAATAAAAAAAAAAATCCTTCAGATGTCACTTTGACTGTAGCACAAAGGGGCCTGACTTAATCAAGCAAACACAAGAAAGCAAACAGCTAAAAAACAGCTATGTGGTTTAAACTAGCGAGGAGATATGTGCTTATTTTGGGCCATGATTATGTGTGTGTGTGTGTGTGTGTGTACTGTATGTGTGTTTAGGTGCTTTTTCCTCTAAGGTGTTTTTCTATTAGCCCTGTCAGGGGTTGGGATCGGTGCTTTATTGAGCATTTTATTGGCACTGTGGACAGATTGGTCGCCCATCAACCTTTCATCGACCAATCATGTGCAGTGAGGGGAGGGACCTGGGAGGTCTGGCAGAGTCGGACACTCGGCAGGGGAGGAGGGTGGGGGAGTCGGGTGGTCACTCACTCATCACTTGGATGCAGTCCGGCACTCAGTGTGTGCGTATGTCTGCGTGTGTGTGAGACGAGAAAAGGGTCAGTCACTGGTCACCAGATGGTAACTGTTTGGGCTGGACCACAGTGAGCAAGAACGAGGGGGACAGTCTCTTTCTCTCGCTCTCTCTCTCCCTTCCACACGCACTCACACATACAACAAACCATGAGAGTGATGGGTGATAATGGAGCAGACACTAACAAATCTGCACCTCTTGGCTTGGGGCCTTGACGCAGACTCAGAAAGCCAGACAGTCTGTCCAACTCATAAGCCCAAGTACAACACACTACTACATACTCAGCAGACAGAGGGACCAGTGACCCTTGCTGTACACCGCTCAGTTTCCAGAAGCACTCATTTGTTGTTAAATGACATTTACACCAGTGGAATTCACTGCGGTTAGCTCGTAGATGTATAAGCCATTGCTTTGCGCTGCAGGAGTCGGGTGAGTTTTAAATACAGCTAGCTGAGCGGGACCTTGTCACTGTGTGTGGCCTTACAATGTGCAGGCTACTGCTGCTCTGGATATTAGTTCTTCTGTATGTCTGGCTATTAAATACCAATCCACAGCCACACACACACACATACCACTTCCCTTCCAGTCTCAAAGTCAGGGACATAACAGTTTTGGCTGGCAGTATTGTGTGGGCCACAAGAAGAAGGAGAGAAAAACCAACTGTTCTTTTTAGGTGAAACCTTCCAGCTGGAGACAGAAGAGGGGGAAAATAGAATCAGGCATTTGCCAGGACAACCAAGGAGAGCAAAGCTGCTTGAAGGAACACTTGTGACCGAGAAAAAAGGTGTGTTGTAAAAGAGCGGGTCAATCATACAGAGAGAGGAGACGAGAGAGAGTAAAAATCAGCCTTTGAGAAGAGCGAAGCAACAAGGAGGGGAGCGACAGAGTGCGAGGAAGAGAAGTTAAGAGAGTGAAATTGTAAAATACAGAAAAAAAGGAAAGAAAGAAAGTAGAGAAGCGCCAGCAGCTGGACTTCTCCTGCTAATTCAGCACTTTAACAAATCAATGCCACTTGAGGAGTACAATCCGCACCCTGAGCTCAGCTAGACGCATCACTGAGACTGTAGGCGTGTTTGTGTGTGTGTGCGCCTGGAGGGTTGATGATGTTGGTGTGGGGTCGTCCACAGTAGTCCACATTAAGGTCCAGTAATGTGTTAATTTATAACTCTATCACCCCAGACGCCTGCATTATCCATCTGTGTCACATGCTAGGCCTACTATATCTATCATCCAGAGGGGAAAAATGGCTAGTCCAGAGAGATTAAGCCACCGGTCGCACAATTTCTCCTTTTTTTTTCTCCACCTTCTTTCTTTTGCCTTTAGCCTTATCTCTTGCATCCTTCCACACCCCCTCTCCGATTATCCTCAGCTCCCCAGGTCAGGGTGATCAATTAGGGCTTGACAGACCTCTCAGTCCTGGCTGACCACTGGAGCTCTGCAGGCCCCGCAGACATGACTATCTACCCAGAGACGGAGCACTTACACTGGGCTTTAACACCCTCTCTCTCCCCTGGCCCTGGAGGCCTGTAGGGATGGCTGTTTGGATATCAGTGATCAGAGATTGAATTACACTTTGTCGTGACCTTTTGTGAACTCAAAGCGCGTCATCACTTACAGCAGATTGACAAATCGGATTGTTATAATAGAGAATAAAAATGTGTGTGAGCGCAAAGAGGACAAAAAAATTGGCTATTTGAAAAGACCCTTGACGCATATAAGTCAGTGACACATAACCCAGTCTGTCATAACACTGCAGGAGCCGTAATTTTACAGGTTTCCACCTCTACTTCTGGGCAATAATGTTGAAATTTCCATAAAATATTAGGTAGCAAGAAAGTATACTTTTTCTCCCATTGACGCAATGTATTAGGGTTGTCAAAACATGCAAACAACATACTGTATTTCTTGAGTAAACATGGCTCTGCGTGCGTGTGAGCGTGTCAGTTTGTGTTTGTGCGAGTGGCTCATGCTCTCTTTGTCAGGAGCAGCAGGCACTAATAACACACAGGGGGAAATGATCAATACTCACACTCTCTATTCAATTTCACAGCATCACTACTATCACCGGACACACACACACAAACACACCGGCACACATGTTGACGTAAAACGCACCGACGTGAATGCAAAACAAAGAGCCTTTGACTAACAGATGTAGCCAGAGGGCTGGCGAAAGCAGGAGAATTGGCTTCGGTGTGAATGCGAGCAACGCATTAATATTTATTTTGTTAGAAATGCTCCCCTCTATCCTGAGAGAGAGGTAGTGAACATGAGACACAGAGGCTGAATGAGGGGTGAGGTGGAGGGAGGGGACTGATAGGAAAGACAAGCACCTTTAAAGAGTGCAACAGTCATCACGAGAGGAGAAAGGGAATCTGCCCATTAAGACTAAGTGGATGTCTATTAGATCATGGAGGTAAGGAGGTGGGCATTTACCATCAGTCCAACTCACAAACAACCTTGTCTGCCCCTGGATCATGCCACAACTGTGAGTGTAACACAGGGCCGTCGCGTTGACATCATTTAAAGTTTCTCATAAACTTAATAGACCTGTTTTTTTTTTTTTTAAATAAAAGACTCTCCAAACTCTACAGGAAATGTACTCATTCTCTATTTAAAACTATTTACTCTGCGAGCCAGGGACGTCACCTCTGTGAAAAGGAAGGCAATTAAAAGACTATCAAAGTCACCGCCCAGTCCTGTGAGATCAAACAAACCCTGTGCCCTCTTTCTCTCCCTGTCTGTCCCCTTCGCTCTCCCCCACCCGTCTTCCCCAGTGTAAAACCCCCCATTCTTATCACTGCGGTACAGTTAATCCTCCCTCTCTCCTCCTCCTACCATCGTGGCGTCCCTCAGGGGGGTACGCGAGAGGCTAAAAGGAGGGAGCACATTTGCCACTTGCCTGCGACACATAATACGGAGCAAGGCAATCAACTTTGGCTTGACATGTATTTGCTCATCTCTGGGACACACACACGCACGAACCCCCCCCCAACTCCAACACTGCTGGGAAATTGAAGGGTGAGGGTGGGGGTTGGAGGGAGGGAGGGGGAGCCTAAATTAACACTTGACATTCAATACGGTCAGGTCCTTAATTGGCCGGGGCCTTCCTGAGAAGGCAATTTTCTATTCCCCAAACTGCCCCCGCACTGCGCCATGTGCCAGTGTCATCTGTGTATGTACGTGTGTGTGTGTGTGTGTGTGTGCGTGTGTGTGTGTGTGTGTGAGGAAGAGAGAAATTGCATCTGTGTGTAAGTATGTGCCAGAGAAAAACTGAGACAATGAGTGTATGCATATATCTGCGTGTGGCTGTGTGTGTGTGTGTGTGTGTGTTTGAGCCCGGGCCCTGTCCTGAGAGAGGCCCTCTGGTCCCTTCCCTCTCTCTAATGAGGCTGGATGAATTAGCGCTACGTGACATGATTTGAACAGTGGTGGCCCCCTCCTCCTCCTCGCTCCCTCCCTCCTCTTTGTCCTTCTCCCCTCCTCATCCCCTTCTCTTTTTTCCCCCTTAAAGCAGTGACAGGCATCTGGTGGCCGAAAAAATGCCAGGAGCTACCCCGCGGCTCTCGCCTTTGTGCGTGCTGCTGCTGCTGCTGCTTTATACCACGCATACACACACCTAGACCTAGCACACACACACACACAATGAAACACTTTCTCCCGTTCCTTTTCCGCACGCAGACTCACTTGCACTTCCCCGCGGATCCAGTTACAGTTGATGTTATTACAGCTTTCAACCTGAGAGGTATTAGGCTTCCTTTAACAGATCTGACAGCATTTACAACACAGGCAAGTCGACGCCTCTAATCGCCTCTGTGACTTCAGCCTATTACCAATTGATCTCATAGAGAGCCTCCTCCTCACCTTCTGACTGATGCACAAGCTGCCGGCTCCTTTTCCTCGTCTTTGTCATAATGCGCTCTCTTTCTTTGCTGCTACATCCTGTAAACTTGACTGCTCTGTAACTGCTCTCATTTCACCTTTATACTGCAATGAATCTCACAGCCGTTTATTTATGATATATTTTTGTTATTTATGCTATTGTACAATGCTATATGCTACATTGATTGAGCTCAAAGGATCACCTTTGCCCTCATGAGGCCCCGTTTTAGCAGATCAAGATGCTAAATTTATCAGCTTTATGATCGTGCAGAAAAATAGCAGTAAATCTGAATCCCTTGTTGGCACCCTTTTACAAATCTAAACTGATCAACAAGCTGTGAAGTAATGGCCTGGATTAAAGTAACAAAAGCTCCAGATTTTTTGTTTGTTGTTTTGTTTTTAGGAGGAAACATATCAAACGGATTAAGCGCCATAAAATATTAAATACGAGTCAGAGTCACACACATCATGCAGCGAACGGTGCTCCAACAAAGCACTTATCGCTGAGTGCGTTTCCTGACAATGGAATAGGCAGCTCAGGCCATTTACAGGGAAAACATCAACACAGAGAAAGCAAGTACATACATGTGTGTGACTGCACGCAGATGTGTGTGTGTGTCTGTGTGTGTGTGTGTGTGTGTGTGTGTGTGTGTGTGTGTGTGTCAACAACACAAAATCTCTTAAGACACACTGAAAAACAGCTTTTTTTCTTTACAAGAATTCTCACTTTGTCCTGTTCTAAAAGACTAAAGCTGTCACTTCAGTGAATGCCACAAGAGGTGAACAGCCAACTATGTGCCAGAGGTCCTGCATGGTGGCCTCCCACCCCTGGCCGGTTGCCTTGGCTACAGGGTCAGACCAATTGATGTTTATCACAGAAGCCTAATTAGATCATTTGTGACTTAATTGACTTTATAGATTGTTAGAAAGTGAAGCGCAAAGCCGCTCAATATGTGATCGGCTCACATGCAGATGTTCAGTTCAGCAGTGTGAACAGGTACACACAGTGACAACACACACATAGTGCCTCTCCCATCCAGCCCACACACACACTGTGGTATTTCATTGCACTCACACAACACATCCTCACAAAAACAAAAAGCCACCCAGAGTCTCAGTTTGCCAGAAAAACACGAGCTGTGGGATGCCAAGGCAGCTGCATTTAACAGTGGCCATTAAATGTTATTAATCCAACAGCGCAAACATCTTTACAAAGTCAGCAGAGAGCACAAACAAATGCTTACACATGTTGCTTTAACACTTTGTTCACAACAAAAAGTAGCTAATGAGTTCAGACTCAAGGGTTTTTTTGGAGGGTTAAGATGACAACATAGGAAACAATTTATACTTAGAAAAGACATGATAGGATTGTGTGAAAGCAGGTATCTATGCCTGTAGGACGGAGTATTTGAGAGTGTGTGTGTATTTGTGTGTGCGTGTGTGTATGTGTGTACGTTGGCTATGAGCCTACCACAGCCTGTACCACTAGCCTCCCTTCTCCAGAACCTCCCTAAAATCCTCCCTGGGCCTCTAGCAATCAAATCTCCACGGTGAGCTGGAGACAGAACAGAACAGAGCAGCGAGATAGACGGAGAGTAAGACACGGGAGCGAAAGACTGAGAGAAAGAAATGAAACAGAAAATAGTGGGGGAAAAGCCTCTCAACTCCTTCTCCTCCACCTCCCCGCCCTCACACACACACAAGCCACGGAGTTCAACGCATGCATTAAGAGATGTAACATATTTATCCCCGCCTGTGTGCACACAAGTTCCCCTCACCTCACATGTGAAGTGCAGACGTGAAATCACTGTTACCTGTTGGAAAACCATTTTCTTTGCACAACAACTTTGGTAATTTGCCAGCACATTGCGTACAGTACACACATACACACACACACACACACACACACACACTCAACAGTACATGTCGGATTAGCCAGGAAAAGAGCTGGAGTCAACTGTGAGCCCTGAACAAAATTACCATAATTATCCAGAACCATAAATAAGCCTGATGATGATGATGGTTTTAACAATAATAATAGCAATTCACCCCTGAGTGCTTTTTCAAATAACAGTGACAGCATTAGCCACACCGCCAACAGAAAAATGAAAGGCTCGGTGCCTTGAGAGCTCTTCTTCACTGCCACTGCTGATGGGGCAAATTGGCAGGCAGAGCGAGCAGACAGGGGTCCTTAAGACGGATGTAAAAATAGTAGGCTGTCGATTTGCCCATTGCGCTGGCGTGACTCCAAGGAAAACAAAATAACAGGAGTTGAGGAATAACAGGAAAAGGGAGAAGCCGTGGTGAAAGTATGCCCAAGTTCCTGTCACTTAGCGCAGGTCACACCTAATGTCACCTTCCTCTGGACGTAGGACGGGAAAGAACAGCCTCTTACAACAATGTCTCCGCCATATGGTCACATCTTAAAATACTACAGCAAAACGTTTCCTCTGACTCTCTCTTTTCACTCAAGTCAATTATGTGTGATGATCTTCTCTGCCGGTGGCAATCTCTGGGTCACCAAAGGCAACGTGGGCCCCTCCCAGCTCTCAACACCCCTGTGACCCCTGGTACTGCCACTTTACACACACACACACACACACACACACACACGCACACAGAAGACACAATTATACTTGAACCCTTTCATAACTGCCTGGACCTTGGTGACAGCTGCTGCATTCCTGCCGTGTCAGTGTGTGTGTGTGTGTGTTGCTGCCCTGGCCCTGTGCTTATGTCCCCCTCATTAGCTAGTGGCGGGGTGGTGACATCCTGAGCGACTGACCCTTCAAACACACACTTCCTCTTCACACCGGCGACTTCTTCCCACCGCAGGAAACTGCCCAAAGACAAATAACCCAAAAGCACCTCTGTAAAAAAATGTGGATAATGAAATAAGGACAAACAGAGTGAAAAGAGTCATGTTCAGCTGCTTAAAAAGACATCAACTCAAATAAAAAGGAAAAACTGTGGTGGGTAAGAAAAAATTTTTTGACCAGACTAAAATATATCCAAAAAATCTGCAAAAACAACACAAAAATTTGCAAAAATGTGGAGAGAAGGTTTCACAAATTTGTATCCAATTTTACATGTATTTGTTTTATTTTCAATATTACACATTATTATCTCAGTGCAGCGGGGGTCTAATCACACGCCACACACGGCTGAATTTACTAAATCCAATATTTAGCTGTTTTCTACTGAAAACTACAGTCATTCAAGACAAACCAAACCAACATGACAACCTTAAATTCCACACCAATCCCCTCAAAGTAACAAGTAGAGATTTCTACTCAAATTACTGCTTCATCGATTATTTTGTTGAAAGCAGTAAATAAAGGACAACGAAAGGAAGTAAATGTATTTCTTTCCTTTCATATTCACATGCCCACACAGGACTAAAGAAGTCCCTGGGAAAGACTCAGCTACACTAGATTTCACCACTCAGCCCTCTGATAAGAGCAGAGCAGATGGCTTTGCATTTCTATCGTTCCTCAACACACACACACACACAAAACGCACAGCACGCAGCCCTGCCAGACATTCGATAAAGAAAGCCTTCTGACTTCCATGATAGTGTCTCCTGTACGTTCTGTATCCTCCCCATTATTCAGGCATTCACCACGGCGGTGAGGCAGCCGTCTCCTCAGGAAAAAACAGGAAACAGCTGACATAGAACCCGTGAATGATGCTCACATGATGCTTATTGATCGCTGGTTGCCCCGGGTCTCGCACACAGAGTTAGGGTCGGTGCTTACCCATAACGCTGGTCCTGCAGGGCATTACTGCGCGGCTACAAAGGTTACTGTCTGACCTGGGACACACATGATCATGGCTATGTGCGGGGCTTTTTTTTTTTGTTGGCAAGATCATGTATGTGCAGAAAAAAAGATAAAAGAATTGAATTTTACAGAAAGGCTTTTATAGGAAGAGATGGTAAAACGTAGGTGTCTGCATGAGGATTTGTATTAACGGATTTCCTCAACAATCTGGCACAAAACAATACAAAAAAATAATGGAATGAAAATCATGGTTATTGATTTTTATCCACTTAAACACACTGTAGACTTTGGATGCAACTAAAAATATTTGTTAAATGGCACAATAGGGAAACAAATTACATTAATGCATTTTTACATCTCAGTAAAAAATGAATGCTTTGTGATGCAAGCAAACAGATTTAAGAAAGTCAGTCGAAAAAAGTGAAAAGTAAAAATGTTGCGGACGTCATATCTCCCTGGTTGGTGCCTGGGTAAACATAGTGGGGACCACAGCATGAATGGGACCTTGTACATCCTCCTACTCCGTCAAAGATGGGTTCTTAATAACACACACAGACAGACATACAGTAAATATACAAGTAACTGCAGCAGCCACCTTCCCACTCAATCTTAGTCTCCCATTCCTGAGCTCTCTCTTGCAGAAATAATGCTGCCTTCAGGAAACACACATCATTGTTGCATATGCACAAAGACAAAGAGAGAGGTGCCCGCTGATTGACGCCACAATGGCCTTTCTCAGCACTGCTTATGTCATGATCTGGACCCTCTAGAAAGGCCAGTAGCTTTGCAGTAATTGTATAAACAGTGTAGGAGACAACCACAGCTTTACAGTAAGGGACAGGTGCTGTCTATATGGAGGGAAGTAAACCTTTAATCAGGCTGAAGCAGGCACTTTCTGTTATTGAGGAAACATTCTGACACATGTCCTTGCGTCTTATTATAAGTGGTAGCCATTACACCCAAAATTGCTCTTTATTACACAGGTTCAGTCTCAAGAGCCCTTTCAACAAAGACAGTATTTGCCGAATTAAATAATGTGATTTAGCATGTGGAGGACTGGTGGTGGAGGTAGAGTTTTAGGTAGAAAAGATAGTCGAGAAGAAGAGAAAGCAAAAATGGGGTGAGGGGGGTGAGGTGTGGGGAATAAGAAGAGGAAGGAAAAGCGAGTGAGAGAAGAGGAAGGAGAAGAAGAAGAAGAGGCAGTGAGAGACAGAGACGTAGTAGAAGAAGAAAAAGAAAAAGTAGTAATGGGGGAAGTGGTGCGTGTCTTTTCTGCAAATCTCCTCTTTCACCTCTGCTCTCCTCCAGCTCTCCAGCCAAGGCCAGCCAAGAGACACTTCACCTCGCACCCACACACACATGGAGCCTGAGCCAACACACAGAAACACACACACACACACTCAGAGGGAGAGGACACACACCCACCAAACAGCACATGCTCTCTCTCTCTCTCTCTTTTTCTCTCTCTCTCACGCATACAAACACACACAACTGGCATATGAGTATTTAGCCACCCACTCAGAAAAATAAATGGCAAAAGCACAGACACAAACGCCTTAACACACACATACATAAACTTCAGTGTCAGCGCGCACACGCACGCACACTTGACACCAGATACATGTACGTATAGGCATCCATATGCTCTGTGTGCAACGACCCATCAAAGACAGACATGGAAATAATAACAGTCGAGTGTAACAACACACACACACACACTCTCTCTCACTGACTGTGGATAATTCTACACATATGCATCAAATCACTGCCTCCCTGTTCCACACAATGGCAAGAAGCAATGCATATGCACCACACATGCAACATGCAACACGCCTGTACCCCACTGTGTAAAGCAATGTGCGCGCGCGCGCGCACACACACACACACACACACACCACTGTAAGTGTATCAGTGTGTTAATAGGCAGATTAGCGCGTTCTGTGATCTGCACTGGAGAGGATAATATCAACCTCATTTCTTCAGTCAGACAAAACAAAGCAGAGCATGTTATTCCACTAATATGTCTGTCATCATGTCCTGAGCTAACAGCATTCAGAGGTTTAACACACACAGACGGGACTATGGGCTGCACTGCATTAACCAAGCATGTGGAATAAGGGAAAAATCAAACTGTTTTATTGTGAAATTGATCTAAACAAAAAGTTTAAATATGGAACAAGATATGAAAACACACGAAAATATTAAATACGGATGAAAATGGAGGAACTGAAGCAAGATTTTAGAAAATTCTGAGGTATTCAGGTCAGTTTTTTTCTATAGAGCTAACATATTTACATGATATATCCAAACAATTTGATTATTTGATTTTAAAAAAACAGGCATTTTTATCAAGGTGGGGAAAATTAAAAGTACTGTGAGATATATATATATATGTACATATATATCATGATTTTAATCTAATCCCTTAAAGATTTTTCATTTAATATTAATAAAGTTCTTAAATTTGCAAATGCATGATACAAGAAAAGAGGAAATTTTATTTTTATTCTTTTTAATTTAGAAAGTGGCATATGAATTTTGAAAAATGCAAAATCTTACAATTTTAAGAAAATGTTATGGCCTATTATGATTATTTCTATTATTATGATCTAAATTCTGCATTTATTTCTAAATTATAATTCCCTGTTATAAATCCCTCTTTTTTTTATTGTGTGGTTATCAGAGTCTCCGTGTGAGATGCAGCAGGCAGCACTGAGAGCAGACAGAAGCAAGCTGTAATGCCACTGTACCTCTTCCAGGTCTCGGCCCATAGTCGACCTGTCGCACTTCAAAGGAAGCCGCGTTACAGCACCCTTGCAAAAAGAAAAGGAAGATGCTATTTTAGAGATAGTTTTAGATTGAAGACATGCACTGATTTATTCTCTCTCTCTCTCTCTCTCTCTCTCTCTCTCTCTCTCTCTCTCTCTCTCTCTCTCCGGGCTGTGCTTTAAGCCTGGGTGGCAGCACCAGATCCTCAGGTGGAGGTTAAGGCACATTTTTACGAGCTTTTCAAATCCTTTACTTGTTTCTCCTCCGTCTTGAAGCGGAGCAGAAAAAAAATATTTAGTAAATAAAAAACGACGCGGCCTACGGCTGCTACATTGTGGAGAAATTATCCCTGATGAACCAATTAGGCTGGTAGTATCACTTAACTCCGGGGGTTTTAACTTGCAAGGGTCGATATTCATAGTCACGCATGTACAGCAGCGGGTCAATTAAGGCTCCAAATATTATCACTCCGTAATGCCTGGGAAATAATTCAACTCCTAATTAATGGGGTTTTTTTCTAGCCATAAAAACAATTATGAAAGTTCCCGCTCACGGTGTTTTGTAAAATGTGCACCGATTTCTAAACATTAAGAAGCTGAGAAAATAGGCAGTATTTATCGAATCCATTTCATTGATTTAATTTAAATTGCATGCTGTACGTGTTGTTTCCTGTTGACACGCGTGGATTATGAAGGTTGTGAATCTCCTGCTTTGTGGCATAGAGGGGAAAAAAGTTTCTTCAAAGATTAAAAGCCTATTAAGGCCTCTTATGAAATGTGTAAATTATTCGCTTTTAGTCGTGCCCTAATCGTCTCTGTTTTTAATTTCGTTCGTTTAGAGAAACACGAAATAATAAAAAACGATTGCATGTAGATTGGTTATCAATATCCAATCTTAACACTCTAATATTAATAAAACACAAGAAAAAAATATTTAATTCACCCTTTTTTCATTTGTATATCAATTTTATAACAGCATCACCTTTAGCCAAATATTCTTGAGGGAAATGATTTATTTCCTTGAAAACATCTTAGTGAATATGGAAATAAATTTATTTATTAATTCTGGACTAATTCACAATTAAACCCGAAATATAAAATACATAAAAATATCTTGAATGCATGAATTAATCGAAATGGAAATCAATAAATTCATAGGGGACATTCGTTCTCAAATTGGCTTCTATTTTGTTTGAGTAATTTTCTTTACGCTGACAGATAAACAGGTGCTGCTTTTATGGCTTGATTGTGTTAGAAAACACCATAAAGCAAAGGGGGAGAAAAAAACCCATCACATCTCATGATTTAGAATTTGAACATTAAAATATGTTTTTACTTTGATCGGTCACTGATGTTTATGCACCGAGATGATCAAACACCTGCTGTAAACCAGGAGTATTTTTGTTGTTACAACCGTGGCAGGGAAATGTCTACATTCATGTTAAAGTGCAGTTTTTTTTTTTCTAATTTCTAAAGTCTTGCCCTGTGTGTGTCTTTGCGTCTGTGTGTGTGTGTTTTACAAGGTTGTCCAAAGTGGTACCAAATGTTTGGGCTTGGTGATGCTCCTCACCACAGCCGCGTGTGCCCTGCACGCACTGCGTAGAGCTGCCTCGCGTCTCCATCGATCACATGGAAATATAATTTGGCCTAACAACAGTAAAATACCACATCCCTCGTGTCACCTAGTTGATCTTTAAGGGAGAGAGGGGTAGATTTTGAAACACGAGCCCATAACGCATTTCTCTCCTCCAACACCCCAGGGTGCGCGAGCCTCGGCAAACACAAAGTCATTATCGGTTAGATTCCAAGAAGGCGAGTCTGTCAAGGAACAGGCTTCCTTCGGAGAATTTATGTCATGCCTACTAAACATGGGAAGATGTCTTCTAAGTGGTGCGAGGAAGGATAAATAACAGCGAGTCCCACAGCTGATTATATTGAAACAACGGTGCGCATTTGTAAAAAGGATTGGGGATGCAAACGTGGGGTCCCAGCAGATGCTGAGCGCAGGGGCCCATCCACCTGCTCCACACCGGGAGAGGAGGAGAGCAGCGCTCTGCTCTCTGTAGAAAACCAGCTCTTCCAATACACTGTTCAATAGTTTGCTTGATTCTTTAGGATAAATTAGGGAAAATGTGATGCTGCATGATGCAGGCTACAAAAAAAAGTGCAGGGATGCAATTCATTTCGCTCAGAATATATGAGCTTTGGTTTAGTGTGAAATGCAGAAAGGGGGAGTTATTTCAATAAGGAATACAACACAATAAAGAAATGTTGTATTCCACAAGTTACATGTTGATGTTTTAGTCTCAACACACCACTTTCACCGTCACGATTAGACCTCTGGAATTTATTTTTTATAAAAATATAACGAAACTATAAATACCGTCAAGGTGACAGAATAAGTTTCTCATCATTTACAACGCAGACCCGCGGCTGTTGCGCAAGAACCGCTGTGCGTAACAGCATGTGCATGGTACGGAGAACCTGCAGGTCCCGCTATGATTAACTGCAACCTAACAACCATCCTCTATCTTTACTGTCTCCCCCTCACACACACGAGCGCGAACGGACGCACACACACACACACACACACACACACACACACACAAACAAACTCACGCGCTTACACCAAACTCCTCTTGCCTCTCCTTACCTGACATTTATCCCACGGAACCACAAAATCCCTTAAAAATAACTCTCTTGCTCTAACTTAAGACGATTTTTTAAAACTAAACAAGAGAGCAATTCAGTGTAAAATCCACGATAACAGGCGAGAAATGTCGGGAGGAAATGTGCACTTCGCTCAGCCGGTGTAGGCTCTCCGTTATCAGCATTACTTTTCCACGCGAGCCTGTGCTCATTCACGGCTCCTCTGCTGCTCTGTAGCCGCGCGAGGGGCTTCCTGCCTCGGCCACATGAAGTCAATTAGCCGGTCCCAGAGGGGAGCCCCTTCCCGAGTCTTTATCGGCACTGAGGTTACCAAAACACTGCCGTTGCTTGCTTTTAAACTCCACACCGCTCATAGACCAATTAAGGAGACTTAAGCATGTATGTAACAAATCCGGACAAGGGATAATCCATCAAATTGTGAAAATAATGAGTTATCTGATATAGTGCAAATTTTGCATTAAAATGTGTTTTTACAAATACATGAAATATGCTGTTTTTTAAGTTGTTTTATAGAGCAGGGTGAAATAAAAAGAAACACACACACACACACACACACAGAGGTGAATGAAAACACTTTGAGGCATGGTGTGTGTAACACAACAACATGAAGACACACACACAACATCAAATCTCATATTGTCCAAAAGTGTGGAAAAAGTTGCAAAAAAGTATGCAAGGATGCCTAATTTAAAAACAAAACATGGCCCACAAACCTCCCCCTATACCCTATAGAATACACACACACACACACACACACATAACTACTGACACACAAATACACACACACTTTTTCACACAAATACTGGTAAGAACCAAACCAGCAAATGTCTGAACAAACACCAAGAGACAAAATACGAAAGTTTGGTCCTTGGCTGGAATAGCAGAGAGAGTGAAGGAGAGAGGAGGCAGAGATGGAGAGGATGAGGGAGGTGAGGCTGAGCTGACGTACCTGCTGGGACATTCTGTAGAGGAGGTTGCTGTCAGTGCTCTGCTGCTGCCATGTCCCCATGAAGCCCGGCTGCTCAGCACTAGGCGGTCTGGTGCTGAACTGCATGGAGCTTTCGCCTGCTCCCTCAGCGCTGCTGCTAACGATGCTAATGCCACCCAGACCACTTCTGCTGCTGCTGCTGCTGCTGCTACTGTGGCTACTGGAGGGGATGCTCGTGCAAACGCCAGCTGTGCCGGTGGGTCCGTTAGCCTTAGCTGGAGGTGGCCTGGGCGGCTCTGGGTCTGTGCTGGGCTCTTGTGGGACTGTGTCGCACTCACTGCCTCTCACATCCAACTCTGCCTCCTTGGACTTAGACAGAGAGAGGGAGAGACAGAGAGGGAGGGCAAGGAGGGATGTGGGAGTGTGAAGGAGGAGAGAAGAAAAAAAAAAGTCAGTGAAGGTGGGTTCTTTTGGGGTCGTGTTGCCTTTTTTTCTCTTTCCTCTGTCTCGCTCTGGTCGTGCTTCTAGAGGAGGATAGCAGCAAGAGAGGAGTTGAGGGAGTGTGTGTGAGGTTTCTTGGCAGCTCTGGTGGCGGAGGAGTGTGTGTGGAGTTAATTCTCAAGAAAAGAGAGAAAAAAGAGGCTAAATTTCCTCAGGGGCCTCGTCTTGGACAGGGCAAGATGAGCGGAGCACTGGCGGTGAGGAAGGATGAGAAGAAGGATGGAGGTGGGGGGGGGGGGGGGGGGGGGGGGGGTGATGCGAAGGGGAGCAAGAATGGAGTGAAAGAAAAAACAAAGGGGGGGGGGTGTTATGGGAATTAGTAGGGGTGCATGATGTTACCCGTGGCCTCAGTTTTTGCTTTCATCCATGTGTCAGTCATTTTGGACATGGACACAAACGCACACAATGAAACACATTCACCTGAATGCACACATTCATATAGTGCACTGATGTAAAAGAAACTGCAAAAGAGCCAAAAAGTTGAGCAACCTGGAAGCTGCCATGCAACACTGAACACATGCACGCAGGAGGATAAAAAGAAAAAGTGTAATCTATGTAATTTATGTTTTTCTAATTAAATAAGAGTGAAAGAAATAAAAAAATATATACTACATTGTCAACCAAAAGGAGCAAACAAACAACTAAATGTGAAACATAAATAATCATTTTAACACAAAACGTGTTCAGAAAAGTAAAAAATAAATAAAAATATTTTTTAAAGTCCCATAAAAGGAGTCTTTTAAGGCAAACAGCTGAGCCAATAAAATGCATGAATGTCTCTTACCATCAATTCTGTGCCTGTCCCAGCAAAGTGAAGATGAGGTGTGGGAGTGAGCCACCAGCTATCCAGCTCTCCCTCTCCTCCCGTTCCTCTCTCTCTCCCTTATTCTCTCTCTTTGAGATTGTGTCCCTCTCTCGACGTCCGCTCCGTGCCGCCTGTCCTCTCTCTTTTCCTCTCTCTCTCTGCTCCTCTCTCTCTCTCTCTGACTCCTCTGTACTCCGCTGCAGCCGCTGAGGAACTGAACTGAGCGCCTGAGCCTGTTTGTATGCGTGTGTGTGTGCGTGTGTGTGCGAGAGCATGTGAGAGCAAGCGAGCATGTGTGTGTGCCGGGCCGGTGCAGGCTCAACTGAGTCAACTGTGCCGCTCCACTCTGAGATGCTCAATGACATCGCGCTGCACGCTCCCTCACACACACATACACACACACACACACACCCCTCCTTCCTCTTGCTAAAGGGGGAGGAAGGTGGGGGCAGAACAGGAGAAGGCAGGGGGAGCGTTTGTCCCCCTGCCTTATTACCATTGGCGCTGCGAGTGGCCAGCGCGTCTCAGAGCAACTTAGTTCCCCTGTGGGACCATCCTGCCACACACACACACACACACACACACACACACGCACGCAAACTGCACAGTGCTCAGCAAAAGTGTTTTTTACCTTGCAAAAAACATCATGAAGAAAAGCATCACGATTGCTCTCAAGAATTTCTTTCTTTGTTTAAAAAATTGAAAATGCAGAGTATTGCTGAACAGAAATGCTCTTCAATCTGAGCTGAAAATGGCTCTATTTGTAGGGCAGCGATCAAAACATAAAACAAACAAGCAAAAACAAACAAAAAATATCAATAGACTTGTTATATCCCTAAAAAAATCTGCTGCCTTTGTTTGATTTTCTCCCACTCTAATGAAAGACTAATGGAACGCAGGCAATCTGCCACCAGCATGCATACGAACACACACACACTAGCGTGCATGCGCGCGCGCGCGCACACACACACACACACACACACACACACACACACACACACAGAGGAAACCCCCCCGCGGAGGCTCTCAGATTTTAATTAAGAAAAAAATGAGGAAGAGGTTCCATTTTAGCCAAATTGGTCCCCACAGCAGCAAAGGTAAGGGAATAAAATGAGGGATGGAGGAGTAAAGGGAGGCAGACACAGAGAAAAAGACACACAGGAGGATAAAACCACCAAAAAAAAGAGGAAGGAGATCTATTCTTCCTTTGACACAGCATAGGACACGTCTCAAACAATGAAGACATCCCCCCCACACACCACCTCTTCCTCCTCCTCTCCTTCCTCTCTTCCCTTTAAATCTCCCATCTCCTCTTCTCCACCCCGGTCTTTTCACCCCACCGTCATTAGAGAAATGACAGACCAGGTGCCTCAGTCCGCAGCGAGAGGGAGATGTCACTGTGATCTTTCCGGTGAACAAAAGGGAGAGGGACACAGAGAGAACTTTCTCTCCCCGGCTACATTAAATGGCTTCTGATATATAAAGTCACTTCAAATTTGGTGGTAAATTGCTGCAGACAGGTGCTTGGTCATCTGTTAAAAGCATTTTGTACGGTGCACTAATGGCAGTATACTGTTAACCTTTGCTGAGATTATCACACCAGTCGTTACAGTTATGTACAAGGGATTTCTGCTGGAATGGAGAAAAGTATACGGTGTGTGTCTTACCTACTACTTTGAAAAATTGTGTCTTTTGTCTCAAGCTCAATTTACATCTCTCTCCCTGCCTACATCTTATTCTTCAGCTTTTGTCTCCTGTGATGATTTTTTTTCCCACTTCTAGGTCTCTTTATCTGTCTGCTACTACACCCTCTCCCTCCCTTTCTATTCTTTTCCTCATTTTTCTTTTGCATAGTGGCCTGCGTCAGGAGCCACATGCAGCCTTATCATAAAAGGCGTAATGTGTCACCTCCTGTCCACATACAGCACGCTTCACTCTTAACTTATTGAAAAGGTAATGCACAAGGCTTGGGCTAATTATATTAAGTGACAATTTAGCAGCGGATGTGCCTTTTTGCTTCCCAGCTCATGCTTCTCTTCCTCTTTCTCTCTCTCGCCTGTAAATGTGCGAGTCTGTGGGCTTTTTTTCCGAGTGGCACTCAATGTTTCAAGTCAAGCTGGTGGCTCAGCTTCTGACCTGGCTGGTTAATGGCTGTTATTTGTGGGAGGGAGGAGTGGACTCTGCCAATATTGCTCACTCTCCCTTTTTTTCTCCCCCTTCTCCCCTCCTCCCCTTGCCTCCACTGATGGTAATGGCCGTGATGACAGAGGAAACGAGAAAGAGACACAGAAGTAAAAATACAAAGATGGGGGGAATTTAAGAGGGAAGCAAGGGAGAAAGACGGAAATCGAAAGATGAAAAATGCTGGGAAGCAGGAAGAGGGGAAGAGAAAAGGATGCAGGAGATTCGCAGGCTCCTTTATTAAAACTATTATTGTGCAGGACTTGAGAATTCCCCCTGGGGCAGGGGTCCGTGTCGAAGCCCATATAATTAACTAGAGGCTCAGCTACGGATCAATTACCAGACAAGCAAGTGATAGCCGAATCAATGGAAGATCATCAGGCTCGTTATCAGTGTTGCAACTCATTAGAGGAAAAGTGAGGTAGAGAAAGAGGGAAAGAAAAAAGGGGGTGGGTGGGGGGTGGGAGGGGGAGGGGGGAGAGGACAGGGTTGGTGGCAATGTGTGAGCCCCAGAGGCTGATGGGTGTGGGTTGGATTCCGGTGTGGGACGTGTGGTAGTCCTCCTGAGCTGCCACTGACCGGTGACAGGGGGAGCCCTGTATGACAGAGTGCAGCCTGCTCTGTGGCAACAGTCACTGAAGCTTGTATGGATCAATATGAGTGTTAGTTACCTCCCTGAAATGCTAATGCAGGATGCCATTAGTCCATGCCTTTGTAGAGAATAGACATTTTGTAAGAGATTTCAATTTTAACTGAGTTGATTTGATTATGTGATTGACATATGCACAAATGTTCAAATATTCACTAGACAAAGATAAAATAAAGATTTTTCTATAAGAGTGAAAGAAAGTGTTAATATGTCTGCAGCAAGCATGCAGCATGATCCAACTCTAAGGTGTCCTCCTTGCTGTTGTTATGTGTATGTTTTTTTTTAAACAAATTTTAATGCTTTATAGAATCTTCTGAAATGACTACCACACCATTCTTTCTGAAGCTAGTACTTAAAAAATAATTTTGTAATAAGTTAAATAATATATTTTTTAAAAATCATTTTTAAGTAAATCCTTCCTCCCCTCCTTGCTCCATGCCTCCCTTCCTTAGTTTGATCTTTCCTTGATAATGCATCACCTTGAGTAAATGTTAAGTTTGATAATGGTGGATTTATGCCAGCATAGAGTAATCAGAGTATTAACATCTTGTGAGTCAGTAGGGATGTAAATCACAAATTTCATCATGACATGATTTGATATTGATTGTTTGGGTAACGATATGATATATGCTGATTTCACAAAAGTCTCCCACAATATGATTTTCTATTAGATGCAATTCAGCGACCTGAGATCGCTATGAGTACATTCCAGTAAATATCCTCATTGTCCTTTTCTCGGCTGCTTACTGTTATCTGCCTGCCGCAAGCACTGTGTGAATTTTTAGCAAAAAGGTGCGCTTGGACAGAAATTGTGACACAGATGTGCCATTGGAATTTCAACATAAAGACTTATCTTAAAAATGCTGATATGTATCGGTGTTTTCCCTTTGCAACGATCATTATGGATCGTTGATAATTAAGTCGATATATATGATCCAGATTAATGTATCGCTACATGCCTATAAGTAAGGTCATTTTTTAGCAACACTTTGGTGGAAATGGTAGTTATCAATTTCTTCTTATAGGTGTCTAGTTATTTCTTTTTTCTGTTTGTGTTCTCCTTTGTTTACAATTTTGGTATTTTTTAGACTTTTTAGATAGAACTTGTTTTAGCATTTAATTATACATTACATTCACGTCTGTGTAGAGTTTGACAGCACGTACTCTTAACTCTATAAATAATATCATGTACCGCAGCAAATAATAATATAATACATTGATTTTTCTGTAATTGGTGTAAATGGATGTAATGTGCTTTTAGATACGTAAACAAACAAAAAGGGATGCATAAAATAGTTTACAAAGTGATTTGATGTAAAATATTGATAAACGAAAGCCTGCAGACCATGTCAGGTAAAAGAGATTGAAAGAAGCAAAAGTAAGACTGAAAACATTCTTGACCCCATGTTGCACTCTTTGTCTTTTGCCTGTAAGCTCCAAGTGTGTTTCATAAGGCCCCCTACATCACTAAGCCATCAAACCTCTCAGCGCTGCCTGTTTGTTTCCCAAACATTGACATCTAATGGGTCAAATAGCCCCAAAATTGGAGGCGACAGCACTGAGTTGTTAGACCAGTCTCAAGAGAACCAATTTGAAGCTCTCAAGTCCAGGGCAGCAAAGTATCTCGCTTATCATTTTAAAATGACATTTTATGCAAAGGTCTGACAAAAAAAGTGACAGTGAAACAGATGCAGAGGTCATCAGAAATGTTGGTAATTAAGATGCTCGTCCTCTGCGTTGTCTGTGTTTTCTCTTCTTCTTTTTATAGGGGGATTATTTTTTTCATGGAATGAAATCACAGCTGAGCAAAACTCAACTAAAATTGGCCTTTTACACACAAAAACAAGGGCAAATGGAAGGACAGACGCAGAGAGTCAGAGAGAGAGAGAGAGACAGAGAGAGAGAGAGAGAGGAACAACATAATTTGTGCAGTGATGGTGATTATGTGCCGCCGAAACAAAAGATTAAGGCCAGTAGAAAAAAGGTCGATGAGTGTCTCCTTTCTGAGGAGGATGCTTCTGCGTGAGAACACTGGTTCACTCCGGGCGGCTACGTAAAAGAAACATTGAGGGTTCATTCGGTCAGATGTTCTGTAATCCAAACTTTTTTTTCCAGAGTTTTTTTTTCTGTCCAGTTGAGGTCAAATTATTTAACATAAACACACCAAAACAATACTAATCATGGTTTAACACTGGTGTAATGTGAGTGCAGCCTTTGTACAGTATGGTAGACACACGCACATGGCTGAAGGCTTGTACTATCAGTGACCTGGTTTACGGTCATACAAGGATGCTCACACACACTCAAAATGGGCAGTGTGTGTGTGCATGTGACAAGGAATGGTGTGTTGATCAGATGGCACAGGGATAGAACTGTCACTGTTCTGCTACCACTAAAGGGCCACAAGACATCATATGACACAGACAGGAACAGCCCTCCGTTTGTGATAACGGGTGAGAGAGACACTGAGAAAGACGTAGAGAGACACAGTCGAGGGCACCCAAAGGTCTGAGAGGAACGATACAGAGCCACATGATTGTCTGTGTCACTGATCATCGCAATCTGGCCTTCACTAATAAGTGCACCTTTGTGAAAAAACAAGGGGGGAAAAACCATCTTTGAGTATTGCGAGTGACACACAAATTTGAACTGCATTTGTGGTAACGTGGAATAGCAAAAGGTTAATGGCTGAGGGCACAATCTGCTAATGCCTATTTGGCATTTTATGACCTAATGACACATGTTATGTATAAAGTGCTCCACGTGCTAGTTTTGTTTTTCCTGAGAAGGGAAGACTCCACTTTTGAGGTCAGGAGATAAAACTACAATTTCATTTGCGGCATCAACACAGACACCGGCGCACATGAGGAGACACACACACACACACACACACACACACACACACACACACACACACACACACACACACACACACACACACACACACACAACCAGTACACATGTGCACCTCTGACCCTGCAGGCACCAAGCTGACCAGACTATTGTTCTTCTCAGCAAATTACAGCAACCTGTCGACCTTCCTTACTTTACCTTTCTGCACTCCACTTTCACCCCTCTATAAACACACACACACACACACACACACACACACACACACACACACACACACACACCTATAGGTTATCACAATAACACAACAGGCTCTCTATTACCCCCAAAATAAAGTGTATCATATTGAAAGTACATCATCCCATTACTAATGCTGCAACTGATTATTACATACATTATTGGAAATATGGTTTGCTTTATAACATTTCAGAAAATGGTGAAAGTTCCATAAAAAGTCCAGAGCTAGAGGTTTTGTCTGACCAACAGTCCAAAACCCCAAAATGTTCATTTTACTATTATACAAGAAGGAGAAGACCAGCACATATTCACATTTGAGAAGCTGGAAACATTAAACATTTTGTAGCCTCTTGTAAGTCCCCATGAAAAAAAGTCTGTAAATTAAAGGTCCATTCTGTAGGGTTTTGGGGCATCTATTGCACTTTGTGCTACCTCGCACAAAGTGACTGTGTGAAGGTGAAGCTACAGTAAAGGTGCATTAGGGAAAGGGTTACAGTGAGTCAAGAGGTTGCAGAGATATTGTCCTGATAGAGGAAGACATAGAAAGAGAAAAAGAGTTTCATCACTTGCCTATTGACTGGCTGGTTTCAGGACATTTCACAGATGTGTGTATCGGGGCACCCTGAGCCTATCTCTCTGCCTTTTCTCCCTCGTATTTCCTCCTCTAACTCCAGTCATCCACACTCACACTTGGATAATTCTCTTCTAATCATCTCTAGCTCCTTCTCCTCCTCCACTCTCATTTACTCTCCTCATGTCTTCCTCCCCTTCGACTCTCTTTCTTCTCACCTCATCAGACAGGCCTCCACCTCACCCCTCCGCTGCCTCCATCCCCTCGCTCCTGTCCTCTCTCACTGACCCGTGCTCCCCCCCAGTCACAGGGCGTTGTGTCTCTACCTGCCAGGCTCCCTGACAGCCCCACGTCCCCCCTCACCCCCTGAGAGGAGACCGCCTGCCCATCCGGAACGCTGCTGTGGCAACCCTGCCAGCACCCCCATTGTACAGCCCCCCGCACCACCACCAACCCAATCTCCACCGAACCCAGCTCTGAGAGTTTGACAAAGTCCTTCTCTTCCCTTTGCTAACTTCCCATCTCTCCGTCTCTCATTATTCTGTTTTTACTCTTCTTCTCTCACGGCCCTCAGATTCTTTTCCCTTCTGACCTCACTAATACGTCTTTACTTCTTTTAGCTTTCTGCTCCCTTTGACACTCACTGAAACACTTTCTCCTCTCACAGAGGCCCAGATAAAACAGAGTTTAATGTCAGTGGTTATAACAGTGACCTTCATAAGTGTTTGCTGGAGGATTGCTGTTTGTTGTGGTGGGACAAAATACTGACAGGAAATACTGCTCAAGAAAAAGTATGATTAAATTACTTTAGGGTGCAAAAAGCAGATGATGTTTTCTGGTAATAATTATATTTACAAATGTTAGTATTGTATATTATATTGTTCATCCCTATCAACTGATTATGAAGCCTAATTTTACTTATTTCTCTCACCTAGGGGCATGGATTATGTTCAGAAGCTTTTTTTTTTTGAGAGAGAAAGAGAGAATGATGAACTGTACTCAAGGCGTTATCTCTGGGTCTGAGAAGTGTAGCCAGTACTGAAGCACTTTTAAACTGCATTCTTTTTAATGGCCAGCAGGGGTGTTTCCACTGGTTGCTAAAAGGAGTCTGATTGCATACAAGTCTATGAGAAAATGATTTATTACCTCAGGAAACATTTTCATAATGATTTAATGGTCTCAGTCACTAGACCAGAAATTTTGGCAGAAAACAAAATATGTAACATTTTACAGACCTGTTTGGTGTCAATATTTTTGTCATTAACAACATTTCCTTATCATGTCAATAGAAAAGTAAATCAGCTGGCATTACATTTCTTTAACAACACATTTACTGTTTCTGTAATTCCTAAGAGAAAGGGTTGTGTTGGCTTAAGTAATGTCCTTTGATGTTGCATAGAAAATACATTTCTTTTGAATGAAAACAATGGACAGACAGCAGCTATGTAATAGCGGCTGGTATTATAGAATTTAATGCTGAGCCTAAAAAGAGAGTCCGACAAAAATTCAAGCAACCAGAGAAAATAATTCTGACCACATCCAAGATTGTGAGTATGATAAACAAGCTACAAAAAGGTGGGGTTTATGTCCTTTCTGTCGTTAAATCTCTTGTATTGGACCAGTTCGTGACCATGTTTTGTTTCGATGAAGGTGTTTCATGCTTCGCTTTTTTACGAGAGAAAAGGCGTCAAGGATGTGGACTCTTTTCTCCTGATAGTATTTCGAGGAAACGTTCCCAACTGGATGAATCTTTTTCTAAAACCAGATGTTGGAAAAGGGGGAGTCGTCTTATGGTCAGGGTCATCTTATATTTGGTCCAGTACGGGATGTGTTATAACTAATTTATGTCGATTTGAGACAAAATCCCACCAAACAGGGATTAATCAGCCTAATGCGTATGTCTGGGTATGACTGTGTGTCCAAATGTTCCGAGAGAGGTCATCAGTAACCAGCTGTGCATCTGCTAAGTGGTGAGGTAGTGAAGTAATGGGAATCACACGTTAGCCTTTGTGAGTAACAGGGAAGTCCACGACTGCTTTTGATACAAAAAATAAAATTAAATGACCTCACAAAAGTTGAGAGGCGGTCCAGAAGAGCTGTGTACCATCTGAATCCTCCCGAAAACAAATGCGGAGCTGAGAGGGAGGTGGGAACAAAAAGACATGTGGGTTACATTAGCCAGGGGAGTCTTTTATTTATGGCACACACATGACAAGGAGCATAACCGCTAACAACACGACAAACACACAAACACTTGTGACTCTCCTCGGCCAAACAAAACTCCCAAATAAATGTCACACAAATCATCCTGTGGTAGTAAAACCACTTTGCAAACAAGCAACAAAGTTTTGGTTTCAAAGTTTCAATTCTCACTCACAGCACATCCATCTTCTCTTACTTCATCTGCTTTTTAACTGTAAGTATGAAAAGGAGAAAGGTGGAAGTGCGGCTTCAGAGGTGATATATTTTTTTATTTTCTGAAGTTCTGCATGCACCAAACAATTGGCACATTAAAAAGTCATTTTAGCTTCTCTTCCAGTGAACCCATGGAGAGGTTATAATGCCCATCGCAGCACCCTCCCCTCCACTGAAGTCTTCAACAGCCCAGGCAAAAATCAGCTTAGTAAATGCAGAAAGCAGAAAAAAAATATGAAAAAACGATTATTATTCCACCATCAGGTTTCAATTACAAGGAAAAGGGGGGGTTAAGTGAACATCAAGTCATATTAAAGTATATAGGAGGCCATTGGCACTGGGAGACTTTGTTGAAAGCTCTCATGTATTAACACACATTCTTACACGTGGCCAAGTTACATTATTTGATTATTATAACCGTAGCCACAGGTTTGGCGTGCAGGCTTTGAGTTCCCGCTCTCGCCTAAGAACCACTTCCACGCAGAACAAGAACCTATTAGTCTGAAAACAGTGATGAGAGAGAGAGAGAAGAAATGTCTACATCTGGCATGCACAGAGGCCAGAAACCCAGCTGTGTGTGTATGTGTGTTTGTGTGTAAGCCATGGGCATCTATTTCATCTTGCGTGTCTGCGTCGCATTGCTTTCAAACACAAGACAGATTTAATGACAGAACGGACGTGAGGCTCCGTGTAATGAAGCTGCATTGTTAACATTTTGAATTTCAAAAAAAGTGGCTGCTGTTGATTATTGTCCTATCACTCATAAATCACGTCATGCTCCTTTAATTCTTGTCTGTTTCAGAGCGTTTATCTTCACTGTCTGCCTGTCTTTCTCTTGCAGTCAATCTCTCTCACTTTGTCCTCACACACCACCACACCGGATTCTGTCACCTGTCTCTGCTTGTTCTATCACTCCCTGAGAGGCAGTGGGATGGCCGCCGCATTCCCAGAGGCAAGACATAAAGGGCCGTGAATGGATGGATGGATGGCAAGGGGGACGAAACCAACGACTAAATTATTAAGTGACACTCCGCTTCGCTTTGAGACACACAGACACACTGGAAAGGCGAGCGGGTAAACGCATTAGAACAGTTAGCCCCCTGAATGCACCCGACAACTCGACTACACGCTAATTCACGTCAAAGTCATCAAACCAAGCCCGGGGCTCTTAAAATTTTTACGCTATCGCTTGAAGGGACGTCGTGGAGCCTGGGAGGCTTTCTGAGAGTGAGTGGCCCTGTCATCGCAGCCATCGCTGCCGATAAATAAGTAAATATGGGAGTGGAGTGGCTAAGCAGCGTTGCCACAGAGTTGACAGCACCTATCCACTGTGAGTTTGTGCCCCTGTGTGAACATCAGCAAGGAGGTATTCGTACCGGTGCATGTTGGTGTGTTTGTGTGTGTGTGTGTGTGTGTGTGTGTCCCTGCCTCTTACAAGCTCCAGGGGGGCTTTGTTCTTGCCACCATCTCCCCGGCTAGAATGTGCCAAAGTGGGGCTTCATTCACTTAAGTTCTACCTGGCCTTGATATCTTGTAGACGAGGCTGGAGCACACTGGGACACTGGGCTAATTTGGTACATAAGAGGACAGGATGATGGGCCATTTGGCCACCATGGACCAAGGCTCTATGTTAAGGTCTAACGGGTAGAGGAACACATTCAGTTCTTCGTTTGTGGGGTTGCTGCTGATTTACCATCCCTATTCGTTGTACCAAGTTCATTTTTCGAGTGTAAAATTCCTTTCATAAACAAATAAGCTGCAAAACATGGGATATTGAGCATACATTCATTGCAGAAAGTGAAGAAACACAGATCTTCGAGGTGCAGATGCAACCACATTTTGAGAGTTTCTAGCTTTAGTAGCCTACTGTGCTGTATTTCCAAGCGAAAAAGTGAGATATTGGATTTGCTTGTTGAAAAGTTGGCGTTTCATATCAGTGAGGCCCCAACGGGGTAACGCCAGGCCTCCAGGAAAGCCATTTAGCCTTATGGCAAATTCTTTCCAGGGGCCTCTTGCAGTATTGCCCATAGACCCCCGCTGTAAAAGACGCGTCTGTAAAACTGTTGTCAAGACACTGCTAACTGCAAACAAGGTCAATCACTACTCTTTCTATTCTGAATTTTTGATCTATGATGATTTTATATTTATAAAACTTTCCACGAGCCGAGGAAAGGGATTTAAAAATCAGTGACATCATCGCAATGTAAAGTCTGTCAGGCAAGTGGGAACTTGCAGATGAGGCCGAGAGCAACACTACTGTGCATAGTCAGTTTGCCACATACCACAGAAGTAAACCCGGAAGCTAGAAAACTTTTTCGTTGTATGCGCCAGGCAAGCAACTCCAACATGCAAGCAACAGGCGTTATCTTTGGTCCGCAGTCTCTGTATTATTTAAGTAACACCGATGGGGTAGCAGTATTCATCAGGGAGAGAGAGAAGGACATCATGTGCTCCATATAAGATTAGTTGCTTACTTAGCTAATTAAATATTAGCAGCAGTTGCAAATTAAATTTTGTCATGATATAATTAGTTAAAATTGGATGGTACAAACTTATGTAAGTACATTATATTCAGTTTTACAAGAGGAAAACATGGTTGGAATTTGATGTTAGAATATGGAAAATTGTTGTTTTTTTTAAAAAAAAAAAAAAAAAATTTTGGCATATATTCCTTAATTGATGCAGTGAGCCTTTAAGTCCAATTAGCAGAAGGCTAAATATTTTTTTTTCCCCATCTTTGAAACTCTTTACTCATACTGAAACATATTTTATTTAATTTATTGTCAGACTCTGTTTTATACTCTCTTTTTTGGTAAGTTCGTCTTCATTTTTTTGGATGGCTTTGCAGTGAAGGCAGCTGTTGTCATTACCCTGTGGAGGTCTGTCAGGGCCATCAGGGCCTTCTCTGCTGGCCCTTTCAAAGTCAAAATCATAATTTGTTTTTCAGAATTAAACAGACAATTGCCTGAAATGTGTCTGTATGTAATCCTTGCTCAGTGTGCTACTTATCCACAAAACAAATGTTTTTTGTTTCTCTTATGGGTGTGTGCTAGGATTTCCTATGTCACTTCAATGCATCACAACTCCTCAGACCGGCTCTGGTGGTAGTGCCATGGATGTATTGTAGGGTACTGCTGAGTGCTAGCCTTTTGCTGGAGCTCAGAGGCTCAGACCTGCAAATTGATTACAACTTTGAGTGACAGTATTATCAACCAATCAGGCGTTGATGTACAGTGACAGAACGCCCCGGGGGTCCCGCAATGTATCGCGAGCCGTTGGTGTCGTCATCAGCTTTGAGCTTGACTTACCGGGCTTTAACGTTAGCAAACAAACCCCGTACATATTGATGGGGAAACACAATGGCTGCTGCATTTAAAGCTGCTACCGACCTTGTTGCCCATCTACTTGAAGTTCCTACACCTAAACTGGATGGACTTACTTAGGCAAGCGAAAGTTTTGTGCGGCATTTCACCTGGAGCAACTATGACCGCTGTGAGTGGCTAACAGCTAGCACTGAGCGGAACGAGCTAAGTTGCTGGTCATGTTTACTGTTTGACACCACCGAGGGGACGTGGACTACCTCTGGTTTTAGCGGCTTGAACAGCTTCACCGAGGCCGCTATCAAACATCAGAAGGTTATCTAAGCGTTATCTCATGGCAGTGGTTCATCTGAAGACTATTGGTGGATCCAGAGTGGATTTAAAGCTGGATGGAGCAGCGGAGACGTGAGACAAGTCTGTACAACGAGAGTTAAAAAAACGCCACAGTTTACAACGGCTTATTGGTTGTGTATTTTTTTGAGGACAGCATCTTTCAGCGGACACGAGGAAGGGAAGGAGTCGCTGAATCGAGGTAATTACTCGGAATTACTAACTTTGCTATTAGACTTGCGACAGGACCTTGTCACCGGCAAAGTTTTCACTAGGACATCAGGAAAAGTTTAAATGACCACCAAGTAAAATCACCAACTTTGTGGCAGTTATGGACATTGAGACCACCGACTTCAGCAATGCTGCTCAGCTGTCACATGTCCTCAGGTATGTCTCCGAAACAGGTGTGAACGAGAGATTTTTAAAGCTCGAGGGTGTTAGGGATAAACAGAGCTGCACACAGCAGTGATCGTCATCCTTACACAAGCTAAGAATCGTTTTGAAGATCGCAAGAGGCTGCTGTTTGTTGCATTGCTTGATTTGCAACTGTTCCCACAATTCAAGCAGACATTTCCCGAGTCAGAGCTCAGGAGCCTGAATAAGAGCTACGGAGCACAGTTTGACCTTCCCAGACTCAGAGCTGAACTCAAAGTGATGGATAACATGGCAAACTTTCAGTGATCTACTGACATTTCTGAGGAGCACGGGGCTTGCAGACATTATGTCACCCACATGCTTGATCGTAACAATCTTATTGTCCACAGCCTCAGTTGAGCGATCTTTCTCGGCTCTCAAACGCATCAAAACACATGCGAGGAATACAACTGGACAAACACGACTGTCGGCACTGGCTCCTGTCTCCACAGAGAAGGAGCTGCTCGTTCATCTAAAGCAGGAAGCACAACAGCATGAGGAGGTCATTGAACGTTTCATCAGAAAGGATCGAAGGATGGATTTAATTTACAAGTGATGGGTGAGTGCTACTTTTTGCTTCAAAGTTATTGCATTGTTGTGGTTTATACAACATTGTGCATTGTTAAGGTTGTGTATGATAAGTACTGTTGGGTGTAACTTACACATTTAATTTTTCTTATTGAACTGAAGGCCGTGCAGTGATAATATTATGGTAATATTTATTGTATGCAAGCGTTTTTTCCCAGGCCATACTGTGTTAGTGTGCTGGGTGATTGGAGACATGTAGGATGATCTGGTGGTGGTGGTGCAATTGCTGCTAGTGCTGTTGCTGTTGTTTAAGATCAGTTTTCATGTTGGTGTTGATGCAGTGGTGCAGATAGCCTGATGATGTGTTTTGTATTTGGCATTGTCGGCAGTCACATGAAGGGGTGTGCACGTTGGGGGTGGGGGTCATTACTGCTGGCCCTGACTGAAACCCCACAGTATGCTACTGTCATTACTGTAATAGCAATATCTTATGCGATTGTCAGTGTTGTGCATGTGTGTCTGCATCGGTAGAAGCCAATAGAAACGCCCTCTTACTCTCTGTGATTGGCCAAAGTCTCCTGTCATGGGCTACAGTAGATTTTTAAAAGCCTGATTATAATGACAGGAGCTGAAGTCTTTCTTCTTAGATCGCGTCATTGATATCTGTGAGGAAGCTCTGGTTTAGGAGAAGAAAGGTGGTTCGATCCCCGGCTCCTCATGTTGTAGTGCCTTTGGACAAGACACTGAAGCCGAAATAGCTCTCAATGGCTCTTTCAATGGTGTGTTAGTGTGTGTTATTTTTTCAGCTCAGTAGCAGGTGGCACCTTGTATGGGAACCTTGGCCAACACTGTGTGACTGTATGTGTGAGTTTGGCATGTAGTGTTAAAACACTTTGAGAAGTGGGATGACTACAAAGGCGCCATGCAAGTTCATTTACATTACGGTGAAAGGTTATTATGGCATTTTTGCTCAGTGACACCAAAGACCTGCCTACCCCAGTTTAGAGGGCCAGTTCACCCCTAAATCATAAAACCAACTGCCACAGTAGTCATGTAGAGTTTCATAGTTTCATTTCCTCAGGTTATGAGATTTGCGGATCAGCGTTTTCTGCCTCCTACCCAGTATAATAGAATTGAATAAGAATTTTGCTTGATACCACAGAGAACCATCAAAAGTTTATAGAGCAACTTCTTGTTCAGTAGAAAGTAGTTCCAAACAAAAACAGCCTCCACTGTATTGGAGAAATGATGCCCTAGATAAAGGAAACCGAACGCTCTACCTTGCAATTCTACACAAACAAATATTTTAGGCATTTTTATTTTGTAATTTGGGTGAGCCTATCCTTTAAGGAATTAGATGATTTTACTTTATCCTAGTAGCAGTAGTTATCTTTCCTGAAGAGTTTTCAAGAAATTCAGTTTTAAATCGACACAAGTCCACAAAAAAAAATAAACTTAAGGGTAGCACATTCTTGAAACACATAAATTATGTCTTCTGCTTTAAGAAAAACGACATGATGCTATATCACAATACACAATATATCTCGATATTTTGAAATCTCCTTTACACTTATGTAAACTACTAAATACAAAATTATTAAACAAACTGCAATTACAATAAAGTTACTTAAATGAGCCACTGCCATATAATTTATTTAATAAAGTTAAATAAACTACTGTTATAATGAATTAAATTTAGTATTGTTATAGTAAAGTGAAATTAAGTATTGTTATAATTTAATACATATTACACATACATTTATCGATACATTGAGTGGATTTGATATATTGCCCACCCCTATATTCAACCTTCATTTGGCTATTGAAGTCTCTGCTTAACAGGCTTGTCACATTTAAATGTCCCTAAAAGCCACCACCAGCAGGCAGCAGGGCCAATCTGCTACAGTTGACCTAACAGCAAAATGCAATGGCACAGTGATACTTAAGCAACTGTAAAGAGTGTTTGTGGGGCCATAAACGTGCTCGCAGTTTGGCTGTATCTGTTTCAGTGTGTGTGTCTGTGTGTGTGTGTGTGTGTGTCTGTGTCTATCTGTGGGTACGCTCATTGTAAAGCCTGCTAATTGCAGTTGAGACTCCTTTAATTAACACAAAGAGAGGTCTCAGGGGTATGTATGGGCACTGTGAGTGTGTCACGAGTTTATATCTAGCCAACCTGTGGGACACAACAGCCTAATCAGAGCCTTTTAAGTTCTGCCATGCTTACACTGGAGGATTAACTGAAGACACACTTTAGTCGTGGAAAATGAGACAACCGAGGACCGTGTTGGTCTGGCTGACAAAACAAGCAAGGCATAAAAATAATTAAAAAAATTACTCTAAATGTGCTTAGAAAACTAACGCTTTGAACTAAGTACACAATAAAGCTGACAATAAGAGGTGCTGTATTTTAAGGTTGTAATGGCTTTATTTAGTTCGGGAGCCTCGCTCAGCTGTAAACAAAATGGTTGCCCTGCTGTTGTTGTTGTTTGCAGATTGATGGTTTGTGTATGGCAAAGGGCGCCACAAGAGACACGACACAGGATATGCCTCAATCTTTCTCTCTTCCCTTTGTCCACCCACCTCCGTCTTCATTTGCTCACTCGTTCCTCCTCTCTCCTTAAAAATAACTTCCTCTCTTTTTATTATTCCTGCCAATTTGGACAGCAGCCTTGGTCAAAGACAGATTACACTAAGTCGCATATCAAACCTAATCAATCTTCAGCCCCTGGAAGGCATCACTCTCCCAATGAATAATTACAGCAATCCAGTTATGAGCTGCCAGTGCCAAAATGTTGCCACCACCATCTTTTAGGATGCTGGAACCCCCGTCTGATTAACCAATGAACTTTGAGGGGGAAGTTTGTGAGTGTGTGTGGTCCAAGGACAGAAAACTGCGGCGTAAAGACATGAGGAACATCCCGTTGTGACGAGTGCTTCTGATTTTCCTCTGAGAAATAGTAAAGTCAGTTGAACTACATTAAATACAAGTGGCACCTGGGGTACGCAGAGGTTGGAGAGCTGATATGTGTGGAGAATGAGAGTGATCACGAGTGGGTTTTGATCCAGGATTTAGTCTGGCAGGGTTTCTGTAGTCAAACTAAGGCCAAACTCGATTTGGCTTCCATATGTTTTTCATAGTGTTCTGTCTTACAATAGAGGAAACGGCAACCTCTGCTGCAAACACACACACTCATACAACACGATAAAGATGATTAAAGGCAGAGGAAGGGATGTGGTGTGAAGAGCGAGAAAAAGAGAAGGGGGAGAGGAATGAATGATGAATGAACGAATCATCCTGTTGGTGAGGGCGCTGCTATCAGCGGGGAGAAGATGCTCCAGTCGTGCGCTGTCAGTCAGTCATCAGTTGGTGATATGTGATGTATGAAAGTGTGTGTGTGTGTGTGTCAGACAAGGCAGTGGGTCTTTCATCAAGAGGTATGTTGAGTGGAAAATATTGAGGGAAAATTGACAAGAAAGTGCTTTTCTTTCACACGAGGGAGGGAAGCCACTGCGCTGTGCATGAGAGGAAGTAGTGGAGACTGGAGCGAAGAGAAGAAGAAAAAGGGGGGAGAGGATCGAGTGTGTAACTGCAGGGCAGCTGTATTGAGCGGAGGTGGGTGTCATTTAGAAAGTGGCTGGCTCAGCAATGGCCATTAGTAGCGCTGTGACACAGTGGACCGTCAAGCAAACAGATAGACAGGCGGAAGAACCGGCATGGATGTGGTCAGACAGGAGAACAGATGAACAGGTTAGCAGCCTGAAAATAAACTAGCGATTGCTTTCATTATTGATTTAATGTGTTGATAATGTTTTACCAATTATTGATTAGTCATCAAGTCTACAAAATGTCAGAAAACAGTAAAAAAATGCTAATCGCAATTTCCCAAAACCCAACATGACTTCAAATGGCTTTTTTTGTCCAAAACCCAAAAAATGTTTAATTTATATTTGTTTAACAAAGGAACAAACAAAGGAAAGTGGCAAGTGCACACATTTTAGAAGTGTTGAGCTTCTTTACATTTATTTATTTATTTACTTATTTACTTATTTATTCATTTTAAAGATTAATCGATAATCGAAACCTCTGCTGATTCACGTCTGACTTTCCACTAATTGATTAGTTAGTTAATCAGCCCTAAGATGATCAGGTAAAAAATAGTTAACCATATGACAAATAAATTGGTTTAATATGTTGACGTATATCCAGAAAAGGGAAACTCTTTTAGGGTTGGTCCTGACTCAGTTGTGGCTGTAGTAGCCTCAACCCTCAGAGATGATGATAGCCCCACATAATAAATCCAACTTTATGGAGGCCTTCAGATCAGTGACCCAGACTCTGATCTGAGCAGACTCCACAGCAAAGTCCAATTGTTTGATGGGAACCATACCGGGGTACAGATCAGCGAACCACACCCAGGTCCATGTAACGGTGGTGTTGAATATGGTTCATATTTACTTGGGTATTGTTATATTAGATATGAAAATCGACTGTACCAAAACAGGGAAGTGGACTGCTGTTTAACCCTTTGAAACCTGGAGCTATTTCAGTTTTCTTGTACTGCTTTCTGATGCTTTTCAAGAGTTTTTAACCTTTGAACTCTGAGCAAATTTGTGCAGTTTCTTTCAAAAAACATGGGGAAAAAAGGCAATGAACAACTTGGTAAAAAATGTTACACAAATTGAGAGAAATTAGTAGATTTAGAGAATTATTTTGAAATTGCTAGGTAAAAATGTCTTGGGAATAAGAAGAAAGCTACGGGAAAACTATATCTATGATGGTCATAATTATATGAAAAAGTATGTTCTGAAACTTATAATTTTGAAAGCACTTTTTTATACTTTCTCTTTCTTTTGACTTTTTTTCTTGTACTTTTCACTAATTTCATTCTAATTTTTAGGGTCACTTTCATTGCTCATTGTCTTCTTCCCATGTTTTTGAAAGAAATCAGGCCAGTTTGCAATGCAATTCTAAGCGCTGCTGGTCTCCCCCAAACACTGACTATGTGCGCAGCATCCACCGATTCCCATACTCGTTTCTGTGCTGTAGTGACAGCATGAGCAAGTGTAATGGAGATGATGTCGCAAGTGTACTGCGGTCTGGAGCAACATTAGTAATGGGTGATAGGCAGTGGAGAAAGGTGGCAGTCGTACTTGGGCATAGTAGGGAATCACTGGCACCTAATATGAAAACAACCCAAAACTTGTAGTCTTCAGCCACACCAAATTTCTATATACACTACTCCCCAAGATATGCCAACAAACTTCGATGTGTTAAATCAGGGCAGTTCCCATCTTAAAACGAAGCAACCTTAGAATAAACAGCAGATTATCAAAGCCCCAAAGTGTAACTCTGTTGAAATGGGACCTTGAAAAATACTGGGAGGATACTAATATTTATACCATTTTAAGTTATTCGATATTTTAAGCCAAGGAAGCCTCTTATAGCATTATGGTGAAAGACGAGATACCTAATACTGGAATAATACAGCCGCTCTGAATACCACAAACTATCCAGCGCCACACCACAAATAACTATGATTTTAGACAAAATTGAGTGAAAGAGAGAGGAGGAGTATAAAGAAAGTGAGAGATGGAGAGACATAACTTAAATTACTCAAGCCCGTGAAATTCCTTAGACAGCAGAACTAGCAGTGAAGGCTAAACACTCCACAGTCTCGGTGTTGGCAGACACAAAACACCGCCACAGCATGAAATCTGAGGCTTCAAAATGCACCAATCGCAACCTCTGGTCGGACTTGAATGACCAATCACAGCTGTCACTGCAACTTTAAGCACCAATCGCAACCAGGGTCATACAGCGAGGCGATAAGTTGTGCGGATCTGATAAGATAAGCTGTTTTTTTCTAAACTGGTAATTATGTGTATCTAAAACTGTGACAGATTATTCATCATCACTTCCTGACTCTTGACCTGGCAGCGTGTTGTAAATAACAGACAAACTCCAGCTCCCTGCTTTTGTCCTGCAATCACAAAATGATTTTAGGTGAAGCACTACAACCAACCATACTTTATTTATTTGCCTGAAAGTCAATCTGAGCTTTCACTTCACTTTCCCACCGACCCGTCCAGCTGCCCACTGCCAGAACGCATTTTGCTGGGGACAGTGTGGTCCTACTGGAGCGGCAGGAATTCACAAACAGAGGGGGCAAACCAAGGTTACTGAGACGGAGGGCTGAGGCACGCTCCCAAACGAGGCAGGCGGCGACACAGCCAGCACAACCTGGGGTCCTTCTGCTGACTAGCCACGCTAGGACTCATGGGAAGGGAATGCAAGGCGCTGTCGCAGGCCAAGTTCGGAGGAGTGTGGAGTGAGAGACAAACTGTTTGAAGAGGATGAGGGTTAGCACATGAGAGCGCCGCATGTGTGCGTGTGTGTGTGTGTGTTTAAAAAACCTTGACAAGTAAACTCTGGCTGCCATCACTCGTCACTTCTTTGTGTTGGAAAAGACCGCCTTGCCACACCCTGCGGTATTCCCGTGCAGGCCAAGTCTTCTCCCATTCCAATGAGGAGACATTAAGGGAAGAATAATCACTTTGGACGCAAGCTGCCAATTTAGTCTGAACTTATTTATCTCATTTAGAGTCAGTTTGGAGGGCTATACACATGGCAAATACCGACTTCTCAGTTCCCACAGACAGAGGAAGAGAGACCGCTGGCAGGGCTGACAATATTCCTCCATTGAGCTTTTCTTTACTGTAACTAGAGAGGGGGTGACAACGGTTTGCCAAACCCTGACAACTGCAATCCTGTCACCGCTCGCTGCCAGTTTATCTGTGGCTTTTCTTTTTTTTTTCTGTGGACCACTAATTCAATTTCATCTGGTGTTTCAAGCATTAAATTCTAAATTAGGATGTCCTGAAAAAGCAAGCTTACCTTTAAAAAAAAAAAAAAAAAAAATTCACATACACACAAGAAGTGGAGGACGACGGCCACCGTAGCAGCTCGCCTCCACCCAAACCACATGATGCAGGGACCCCCCAAAAACTCATATCCTACATGGCTCTGGCTACGCATACTAACTAGCCAGCGCAGCACCCAAAGGGGGTACAGTAATGCAACTGGAGATGGCCTCTCTTTTCATGGAGCATGCATAAGCACACACACACACACACTCAGACACACAGACGCACATTAGGTTTAGTCTAATTAGCGCTGGTATTTTCAGGGCTTGTTTGCGCAAATTGGAAATGTGTGATGTGAATTAAAATATGGCCGGGGTTTTTGTTCCCAATAAAAAATAGAAAGGGGTTTCACCTTGCCCCTTTGTTGGGGCTCATACGAAAGTAATTTAGTCCAGAGAGAGAAAGAGAGAGAGAGAGAGAGGTAGAGAAAGAGAGAGGTACTAAAAAAAAAGACAAGCAAGAAAGAGAGAGAAATGGAGAGACAGAGAGAGAAAGGGGGAGGGAGATACATTCCGCTTGGCCCAGAGTGAGAGGCACTGTGGGTGTCTGAGGGCCCTCGCTGCCAGTAATTGCTTCCATATAGGACCCGTCCATGGTCACACACACGCATATGCACGCACAGTTCAGAATGTAAAAACAGACACTTATCTGTAAAAATAGAAAATAATAAAACGGTCATTTAGGATAATGAAAGTACACTAAAAGTTTGTATTTATTTAACCACTGAATCCTGTTTTCATGTAACGTGTCGTAAAACAAAGCAGAGTTACTGCGTAAGGTGATGAGGACCAGTGGCAGGTTATAAGCATGAGAGGGTACAAGTTATCCTTAAAATTAAAGTGCAAATCCGGTTAACAGAACAGTGCTACTTATTTAATTTTTATGAAGACAGTCTAATCTTGCTTTATGTCTTTGGTTGTACATTGTTGCAGTTTGTGGACTTCTGTGTAGCCCATTGACCTGTGTGTTAAATACCTAACTGCAAACCAAGTTTCCTGATGTTGAAGGTAAAGGGACAGTTCACCCCCAAATCAAGAATTCATAATTTCCCTTTGACTTTTTGTGCGTTTTATCAGTCTCGATTGTTTTGGAGTGAGTTGCAGTGTGTTGGAGATATTGATCGAAGAGATGTCTTCCTTCTCTCAAATCAATATCATACAATGATTCATATGATATCCTACAAATTAGCGCTCCACAAATGACTTTAAGTTACATACCTAACGATAAGTAACTGTGGATAGGTTTAGGAACAGAAACATAGTGACAGCTTACTTTAAAATGTATCAACGTTTACACGATTCTGAACAGCCTCCTTCATTACAGTCACCACTTCCTTCTTTATTCTTTACTCATGATAGCGCTTTGGTCACATGATTGCAGCCTTCCCAAATACCTGTTTTTGCAACAAATTACTGACTCCCGATTCCAAAGGATATATACAAATTTTGGTACATATTGTTTTGTAAGGAAACGTGTGAACGGTGCGAGAGAACAGCCTGCTGGTATAATGGAACTAGATGGCACTCGCACCTTGTTGTGAGCAATTTTGTGTACAAACTATATTATTTCTACCATATTCACATTCCGATATGTAACTGCTCACAACGAGGTCTGTGGATTATCTTGAGTAACCGGGTCTTGATATTTGGAAAGAGACATTGCTGTTAAGTTTTTCAAATGTATTTTTTGTTGCTTTGAGCACCACAAGCCGAGTGTCATCTAGTTCATAATATTCAAGAGAAGGCTGTTCGGACCGATATCTCCAACACTCAGCAACTCAAAGCAAAACAGTCTAGACTTATAGATAGCACTACAGGTACGAGGGAAAATGTGTAATTTGATTTGGGCTTGAACTGTCCCTTTAAAGTTGCTGTTTAGGTTGACAGGCTTTTATACATCATTAAAGCTAAAAGTAACTTCTTTATAAAAAGCTGTCAGTCCCTAGTTTTAATCCTCAAATTTCAAAATTGCTGAACATCGGGAGAGAACTATCTTTCAAAATCTGGTACAAATCTTTTTGTAGATCAGAACTGAACGGAGCCTACAGGTGCAAACACACACATACACACACAACCGGACCCTGCTGAACAAAACATGACCTACACCCAACAGTGATGTTCTTGTCTTTCTGGGAAGTAAATTCAAACTGAAGACCAAAGCTCAACTTTTCCCAGTCACACATCGCAACAGGTCTGCTCTGCCAGTCTTAAATTCTTTCCAACATCTGTCTTTTCAGTGCTTATCTGTCTTCTGTTGCTGGGCAACAGCTCACCTCAGCAGGTGCAAATTAATATATTTACTGTATCTGTAAAAGACAAAGCAGTCAATTAATATTAAGTAATAAAGAAGTAAAGGCCTCAGTGAAATTCGTGATTCTCAGCTGAGGTACACATCAATTCAAATATGCTTTACTGGCATAAAGCAGCTCAGTAGCTCTTGTTTTCTTATTCCCTGTCCTCTTGTATCACTGTGCCTGTGTATATTTCAGTACATAGACAGTGTAGGCTCTAGTTTGATGTATTTACAGTGAGTATTACGCACACTCTTTCTCAGTAGCACACACACACACACACACACACACCCACAGACACACACACTCATGATTAATAGGAGTGGGTCTGAAAGGGGCAACAATAGTCATCCTCTGCTCCGCTGCCAAAAGAAAACATACAGTATTAGGCATATGTAACCACATGTGGTTGTGGCTACGTTAGACTGTCATGCACTACCTCTCATGTCAACAACAAAGCAAAAAAAAATCCTATTTCCTATTTCTCCATACATATCATAAATCGCCTTACATCATTTCATATACAAACAAAGAGCAGAGTGAATAAAGAAGACTGGCAGAGAGTGAAAGAAGATGGAAATAAAAAATAATAATTTAAATAGGATAAGTGAAGATGTAAGGAGAAGGTAAGCACAAAGGGAGATATTCTGAATAATTCAAAGAGGAAATCAGTTTTGCCATTTTAACCAGTTACAGCTACTTTTACCAGGTGCAAAAGCTCAAAGCAGCGCGGAGCCTCGAACTTGGACAGCCAAAGAGCCAGCTACATAAAAATGAATCTTAACTTTACTGGGTTCTACCGGAGTTTAAATAGCAGATGGACTGTGTGTGTGTGTGTGTGAGAGTGTATGTTTGAGGTTCAAAGCGTTAATGTGACTAAGACCACTTGGGATTGTTAGCATGGCGAGTTGAACAGGTGTGGGCGACGTTTTCAGCCACTAAAATGAACGAAGTCACTGAGCCTGCTTTATGCGCACACACATAGACATGCACACTCACCCACACATCCGCGGTTCCCACCTGAGCAGTAATTTTAAATGACTGTGAGTCCTGTGCGACTGAATGGGCTGAGCTCACAAATCAAAGGCACGTGGGGTTAGTTGAAGATTTCCAATGAAGTGGCAGAACATAAGTGTGCATGTATGTGCACTGTGCAGGTGTGTAAATTATGAAACAGAAAGACTTGACTGCCCTCTCCTGACTTGATCACATCTTTTGGGAAGCTCAGATGTGACATAATGTTTCATTATCTGAGCATAAACATTAAACACTGCACAAGATATATCGAAATAACTATCCTCCCATCATCCCCCTGCCACCACACACTTGCTGTCGACTGCAGCCTCAACGAAGAGGACCCACAGGGAAAACTGATGTAGATTGGTGAGTGCTGTGAGTGTGGCATTGAGCACTGTGTGTGTGTGTGTGTGTGTGTGTGTCCTAGAGGAGTGGCTGTCACTGTATCAGTTGCCACAGTAGATAAGGCAGTGTACCGCGCTGGTGCTGGTAATGATGCTGGGACCACTGAGACAAGTGTAAGGGAAGGCGTCTTTGCTGTTTCTTGCTGATCTCATCACATCACATCACACTCTTTTCAAACATAACTTCCTCACACACCCAAAAAAAGCATTTGTGCTGGCATAAGTGGCAACTTTTCATTTCTTTAATGCTTTTCTTTTTTTTTCTGTTCCTTTTGGCTTCGTCATGGGCTCTTGAGTTTTTTTTTTTCCAGCCTCACTGCAGAAAATCGCCTTTTTAAATCAAGCAAAATGTTCTGTTATTTAAAGAAATATGCTATTATCAACCAACTGCAAAAATGTCAAGGAGGGAAGCAAAGAATCACTATAAAATTCAGGCCGCAATGAAACAATACATGATTTTAAAGGAATACTTCACCCACAAAATGACCATTTGTGTATCAGTTAGTCATGCCGCATTACCTTGAATCTGTGGAGAAAAGCTGTGTTTCTTGTTTGCCTCTTCATAAAACAGTAAACATATTGATTTATTGATTGATTGCGGACCATGTTTAACAATAAACTTTTTATCAAAAGATCTATTTGTAAATGTCCACACTGCTCTTGCAGTATAATCCAAGGCTAACTTATCCTGTCGAATGTTTAGTACTTCCCAGGCACATACATTTTTGCTACAACTTTATGTTTTGAAACTGAACTGATATCTGCTCTTCTCCAAACCAGACTCCAATATAAAGGTTGTTTTTTTTGTTTTGCTTTGTTTTGTTTTGTTTGGTTTGATTTTTAAAACTTGATCTTTTAAGATGATGATAAACCTTTTTTGATATACAAACCGAGTCCTTTTGAAATGAGGCTTAATTCAATAATGAATGATGTCATTTTTCTTTTGCAGAGATCTGCATGTACGACTACTTTTTAAATTACTCCTCTTAGTTTGATATTTAGTTTCAGCAGTGGCAATAAAAAAAATAACCCAAATGATGTCATCAGGGTTATTACCAAGCCACCAGCAACAGTGTTGGGCTTTGAAGCCAATTTAACATAGTGACCAAAAGTGGAATTACACTGTCCGCGTCCGTCATGAGATGTTATAGGACTAAAAAAACATGTTTTCCATAGACTTATACTGTGAAAGAGACGTTCGTAAATTAGTTGATACATTTTTTGAGGGTCAAAACCCCCACAAAATCACAAAAACAGAATATTTCGAATATTTCGCAAGACTAGAAGAGCCACACAATTACATAATTTTATCCCCATTTTATCCCCAATTGCATCATTTTAATCCCCATTCATGTTAGTGGAGCTTTAAACCTGAAGTTAGCTGCTGGGTAGGCAGAAGTCTCTTGTGCACCTGCTCTATGGGCTCCACAAGAAGGAAGATCTGGCTAATTTCATACAGTGTAAATTACCCTTCTTTGACTTCACGTGACACTGAGTAACTTTCATAGGGTTAGCAGAGCCCCGACTCCATCACTGTATCCAGTTTACACTGTACATCCATGGTCATCTAGGCTCAGACTTGAGACACAAAGCCTATTGCATTGTGGGAAGTGTAGGACACAACCTTGTCATACACAAGGAACTAAAGGTCGGGATATCTCTGCCTCTGTTGCTTCAGTTTTGACCGTTTTCATAGAAGTACAATACTAAATCTCTCACGTGCTCCTTTAACATTGGTCTGATTTTTCAAATAAGAAAAACCTTCTAGTTTTTACTCAGATGGACACTAACCTGACAACCATGCAATTAACTTCATACTTTTTCTTGTCAGTTGCAGTAGAAAAATAGATTGGATGTCTAAGAGTAAAAGTTTTCTTGAAATATGTTTAATTAATGCAAACTGGTGTTTGACAAGATTTATGCTGATTTTAAAAAATAAGATGGAGTAAATATGGCATCTTGCAGATTTTTCTCAAAAATTTGAGGGTAGCGCAAACACACAAACATTCAATTATTTCAATCAATTTATTCGTAAATATCTAATTTTTTTTCCCTTCTTTACCAGCAGAAATGATTACTTGGAAAATTCACAGCTAAGGACTGCCTGACGAGAGAAAATAAGAAGACCACACTGACTTTATGGACAAAATTTTTTCCTTTTCTCCACTATTAAATATAGAGCAGGCATCAAATGTCAGTTCTTTATTTCTGATAGCTGTTATTTAGGTGCCCTAGTTGGCTGGACTTCAATGTTTGGCAGACGTGAGCACCTCAAAGGAATCAAATGAAAAATCTGGTTCAAAACTTGCACGTATAAAAAATACACTTTTATTTGAGCTTCTTACAGTGCAACCTGAAAACAAAATGAGAAAAAAATGAGGAAAAATTAAACGTATTAGGGGAAAAATTACAAGAGATAAGGAGTTAATGGATAGAAAAACATGCATTACTTTTCTTTGAATATTGCATTCTCAGCCAAAGGTAATCGTTTCCCTTTTGGTCAAAGTCACAGAGTCACACACAGAGGATGTGGTAAGAGGTTAGTAAAATCCTATAACAGAAACCTCCAATGTCCTATGCCTAACCCTGAAACCACTGGTGTTTCCGCGTGTAGTGTTAGAGAGGTTTGTGGTACAAACGGGTCGTGATCCAGCAGGAACAAGGCTGGAGAGGACATCAGAACGCACTTAATCTAAACAGCATTTCCTACCTTGGGCCGTTCCTACACAAAGCAAGCCAAAACCACACAGTTTACACACACACACACACACACACACACAGGCAGGAGCTGTGTGTGTGTGTATACTGTGAGGTTGTGAAGATGGCTGGGTCAACCTCAATCAAGGGGAGAACGACAAGAAAACAAGCACAAGCTCAGCTAAACAAATGGGGTTAGGGAGGGGCACAGGGACGCACGGAGGAGAGACAGAACCCAAACAAACTATAAGATTGATACAGATGAAGATAAGTGCAGGGTGGGGGTGTGAGGAGGGGGGTCCTAAATGCATGTGACATAACCAAACATGCACACGCACACAAATGAAACCCTTTTTCCCCCTCAGTCATGCATAGTCCATAGCTGGAGGCCGCCAGCAAAGCCTAAACAGTGGGATTAGCTGAACACAACACTGACGCTTTGGTCTGTGTCTGCATAAGGGAGAGAGAAGGCACTGTAAACTGTTTACAGGGGAATGCAGGGTTACTGCTTCGTGTGTGTGTGTGTGTGTGTGTGTGTTTACAATGCAATATTGTGGCTTTTGTGATGGGTCGACTCCTCTCTGATTGAGGCAGGATCAACAAAGAGACAGTGGCATGTGTCCATACACAAATATACATGCTGCTTACAGTTAGGGAGCAGGACACTGAAGCGCACAAAAGTGTATTCAACACAGATATTACTACAGAGAGTTTAAGTCCTTGTGTAACTCGTGCATCTGCGCAGTTTCTCTTCAAGTTTTTCTTTTATCAGGTTAAAAAATGTGAAAGTTTACAGCACCCCCCCCCAACTATTCTAATACTGACGCCAAAATAAGATGCTCTAGCTGCTAGGTACCCCTCTTGCATCAGTTTTGGACGTTGAGGGACAGTGTGACAGTTTACACTTGTTACATGCATCATCTCTTTTCAATCAAATCTTGTTTTCACAGGCATTGTGCAGTTTAAACTTAGAATGTAGTAAAATCAGTACTTTTTTACCAACACAATATACCATCGCCTTGCGTACGTCACTTATGCAACATATACACACTACATCGTTATTAAAATAACTCGATTGACTTTTGGTTTTATACATGACATAAAGAGTGGTCTCCTGGGTGAAAGTGCAAAGTTTGTTTGACCCATTCACCTCCATTTCCACCTGCCCTATGCAGACTTTCTCACTCTTTATATGACGGCATTTACCCAGAGCATCAACAAATGCCGTCTCCCAGGGTGTCTCTTACAGCCGCTAAAGGGTGCCTCTGTGTGTCTGTGTCTCATGCTGATAGACAACCGACCAAGTGCTGGTATTTGACGAGTTGGAAGTGTTTAAGATAAGTAATTATAATAAAAACTTGTTGTTATTATCTAACCCTATGTCATTTTAACATCTAAATTTGTGAGCATTAAAAAGAGCTACAGCTTTCAGGAAAACTTTCAAGCGTGGCAGTGAGTGTGTTATGAGTCATCGTAACTTTTTTTTCTTATTAGTACTATCCTCCAGCGACCTCCTCTAATCTCATCTTTCCAAACCTTAGCTGTAGTCTCTGCTGTCTAAAAAACACATACACCACCCCCCCGTTCATTCACAAAACTGTTACGGGGCCCCCAAGGCAAAAATTAGCTGCTGGGCACCGTTAATCCCCCATTCCTCCCACCTTCCACTCTATTCTTAAACTGGAAACCACCTGGTTCCATAAAAAAGGAGTTTGCAAAAATGATGAATGTCATAAAACAGGCATGTGAGGACAAGGGCAGTAAGAAAAAAAGCCATTGTAAAATGCTCTTCATGTCATAGGTTTGCGGCACATAATCATAGTATTTTGCAAATAAGCAAATTACCACAAACCAGCAGACTTATATCTCTTTTACATTCAGCCGATCAGTATCAGAGGACTTTTATTTTGACACAATTGAAGACATTTACAACATAAATTGATGCAGATAAGTCAAGATTTTGTGCATATAAATTCGCTATGACGCAAGAAATTAAGTGTCTCATGCTCAAATTTTCTTCATAGTACCCCCAAACCGTTTCATATATATGTGTCCCTATAACCCACCACACCCCGCCCACCCAAACCTGTTCCCTTGAGTTTTGAAGACACTGATCATGAGATTTACATGTTCAAGATTCAAATCCATCATGAATTTATTTCATGTCATCTCTCCTCTCTGTCTCTGTTTTTACAAGGGCAGTATCGTGACTCATAAAACTGTTACTGTGATTTTGAACTAAGTTTTCTTGCAGTACTTTTTGGAAGTTTTGGTTCCACTGTGGCTTTATACAGTGAAACACTCATTCAGGGCCATGCAGATATCCTTAAATACACATGTGGCAAACACAGAGAAAGACTGGATATGACATTTCACCTCGCTGTGCCTTCAGCAATCAAGCCACTGTGGGAGGATAGCACATTTCAAAAGAATCACTACATTTTTCTAACACCCTTTTGCTCAGTGGCACGAATATAGACAAACAAAACTGTCCAAAATTTTCCACGGCAAACAACTGTTAGGCTCTTTTAAGTGTGCCTCACATGTTGCTAAATGTTTGATGTTGCCTTGTGCCTCGCAGCAAATGTAGCAGGCAAATCCATGTCACTGCAGTGTTTGTTTCTTTTCTTTTTTAAGAAGAAAAACTGTTTGTTGGGCCACATTTGCTGCTTGATATGAAAGCTTTTCCAGGTTCAGGAAGCTGGATAAAAAAAAATAAAAAAAAGCTGCTGAGCAGAACAAAAGAGAAAGCGGGGAGATTTGAGTCAGGCCTGCTAGCTAACAGTTTCTGACTCATCTCAGTAAAATGACCCCTAGTGTTCCTTAGTGCTCAAAATAAGAGTGGCAGCTACATGCTAAAACAATTAGCCTTTCCTGCACAGGCTTAGAGCAGCTTGTACAGTAGAAAGCTAAACAAGTAAGATTGAAGAATATGGCACAAATGTATTCTGTGTGTGTGTGTGTGTGTGTGTGTGTGTGTGTGTTTGCGTGTGAGTGTGTGTGTTTGTGTGTGAGTGTGTGACAAAGTGCCTCCCTCAGAGAGAGAGGCTCTGATTGTACAGACAGAGTGGCTGTGTGTGATAATGGTTTCCATTAACCTGGGCTGAGTTGGAGGACCTGTGAGACTCTCCATTCATCCCTGTCTTTCTCTCGTTCTCGCTTCCTGTCTCTCTCTCTCTTACACACATACAAACACACAAACACACACACACACACGCGCGCACACAGACACATTACATTAGTGTAAGGACCCTTATAGGGACACAAGCTGCTAGAGAAGAAGGCTATTTTATTGTGTGATGACGGGCAAAACGGGTCAGAATTTTAGCAAGAAATCCAAAGAGTCCCCAAAACAGTTTGCATATCCAAACCATTACCTTATCTGAAGCGTAGACATGAGAAACGTGGCCCTTCACATGCTGAGAGCCTCTAACTTTCTACATCAATACAGCTCACAGTCAAGAGAGTAAAGGAGGGGGTGAGGAGAGAGCTAAATAAATGCAGTAGAGGGCAGGAAAGAGACTGAGGCAGCAAAAAAAAAGACCTTTCTTTTCACAGTCCCATCTTTACCTGGACCCTGTCTTTTTAGAGCAATCCATGTGAAGCACAATGCTTCTCGGAGATGCTTTGACAAGAACTAGGATGTGGACATGTACAGCAGTGGCTCCAGCAAAAGCATGTCACGTAGCGGAGAATAGGAGCAGAGGAGGTAGTGTAGCAATTATTGCTGAGATGCCATTAAGGGCCAGGGGTGGCTTCTTTAGACTATCACAGCAGCTGACTAATGGACAACCTTGTTTCCTCGCTTGCTCACATCCTAGATTTATCTGCTCTCGCTCTCAAGAATTCAATATACTGAGCAGAGTTTTTACAAAGCAAAAACATGGTTTTATTCCTTTAATGGCATGTTTTTTTGTGTGCGTGCGTGCGTGTGTGTGTGTGTGTACAGTTGTTTCCTCAGTCTAGTGCAGGTTTGGCCCCAGGGCACTGAGTCCCCAATTCCGCCCCCGCTTTTTTCCTCCGTGCAACACTTCTCTACGACACATAAGACATGTGCTGTATTATTGCAAAAAGTGTGACACTGTGGTGAGCTAGTACATAAATAATGAGAAAACAATGTGAGCGTCGCAGTGTCAGGGCTAAAACCATGAGGCAGAGGCCAAGCTGTGGCAGTCGTGTTTCGTATAAGCAGACAACACTATCTAATAAAATGTAAATAAGTCATTATGTAAATAATGCACAAGTAAAACAAAGAAAAATGAGACCTATAAATATATAAAATAAGCAATTTGAAGATTTAAAATACATGTAAAGCTTAGTGAGTGTAAATCAGACAGACGGTAGACTGCAAACTGGTGAAGAGCAGGACAGTAAAATCAAGTGAGGCCGGCAGAGAATAGTAGCAGAAAGAGCCGACCACGTCACCGTTCAAAGTGTCCGTTCTCCACAATGGAATTTACATCGGATTTTAAGTAGCTGCTTTCAACGTGGCGAGAACATGGGCAATCTGGGCAATTACTGGACATGACTAGATTAAGATTAGATTAAATTAAATTTATTAATAAACCCAAACTGAATGTATTTAATATATTTTATTCCATTCTTTATCAACAACCCGGAAACACCATTGCAACATACTGCATCATCACACGTTTCATTTCACCATCCTGCCATTTTGTCGAGTGTTTGTTTGTCCAGAAGGTATTGTGTGTCTGCTGTCTACCGTCTGCATGATTCGATGTGAACGCAGCATTAGAAATAAAATATGCATTCTAGGTATAAGCAGGCTTATGCACAAAAATAAATGGTATCTTCGTGCTAATTATGTGGGAATTTTCTTCTTCTTATGGTAAAATCTTGTATTTACATGGCAAAATATGGAATCAAACTTCAACCTTAACCATAAAAACAGCAGGATTAGCATCCTTTTACTGTAAAAGTAAAACACATACTGTACTATTAGAGCTAAATTTCTTTTTTTTTTTTTTTACCATAACAACTACAAGTGGTGTCTTCTCCTATTATTTAACTAATGTTAACATTACTCTACATATTTATTTATTTGTGACAAGTTTGTACCCAAAATCCATGAATAAAAGTTTTTAATTAACTTTTTATACTAGGTCCTTGATTATTTCAAGTCTCTTGAAACCATTGTCACCTGAACAGGGCTTGCATATACAATTGTTGTAGTTAAATAAGTTAATAAAACAGCATGGTTTTATACCACCTCCATAACTCTCTGTTTTCGTGAAACAAGGCACAGTCAAATATAAGGCTTAGATGGTGCGGTGGCTCCACGTTATCCGAGTGATTATATAGTTGCATTAAATCTCATTTGGCTACATCTTACAATAACCCAACAACCCTGAAAATAAACTGACTATTCTCATAATCATCCTGTTTATGATCCTCAAATACGCACATTAATTTATTTAGTTTGGTGATGCCTCCTTGAAAGTTAGACAGTTTTACTAGCTATACTAATACATCGTGCCAGATATTGCAGCTACAGGTCTACTGTACCTCTATAGTAGTGAAAACTTATCCTTCAGGTGATACTTTTGCCAGATTGTTGGAAAGAGGTTGATGAAGCATGCAGCTTTATCTCCTTCTCACTTGGCTAACCTGCTAGTTTTGGATGAAGATGTGGACGGAGGGTTTGAGGGGATACGTGGTCATGAGGAGGTGCAGTGATGTAGAACTGAGAGAGAAGTTTTAATTGTCTTCAATTTTTTCTGGTATCTGAGAAAACGGCGCATGTTCATAGAGGTGCTAGAGTGTCTTCACCCGCCCTGATGACAGATTGTGTATCAGCTGGAAAACTGCACTTCTCTGCAAAAGTTGTTTTGCCTGACTATACTGTCAGTGATGCACAGAGGAGGTGGAAAAAACTCAGTGCATTTGAGGAAAATGACACTTTACCAGTGATAAGATGTGCCCAAAGCACCTGCACACACATTCTGGTGTTGAAAGAGCTTCTGTTTATTTGTGTCAGTGTCGTAGGTGATTTTTCTTTATTTATATAAATAATATACATGCTTGACTCTTAAGGCTGCCCACTGAAAGTGGATGATTCACTCATTAGTCAAAGACCCCTCAGTTCACTGAGATCCTTTCAAGTTGAGCAGTTTTTTCTTTTTTTTTGCCAGTCAGTGTACGGTGTACTTCTGGGATGTTTCAGTCCCCAGATTTAACTGCAGAGTGAGCACTCGTCGCTATCACGCTGCTTCTGTGGTACAGGCAGCTGTGGACCTAGACTCAAGGTGAGACCGAGTGAGATGAAGGCAGCTGCCCGGAGGAAGACAGGCTTTTCCCAGTCAGGCTCAAAGATAGCGTTATCTTCTACCTTCTGCATAGAAATGTTGAATTTACAGCTCACAGCAACTTAATACAATATTGTCTCTGGCTTTTTATAAAATATCTAGTGTCTGGAAAAAATGTTGCACACTTCCAGCTCACATAAGCTAAAAGGGCTAGTTTAGCTTATTTACTATATTATGTGAATTTCAGTGTCACCCTGAACATTTAACCAAAGCCCATTCATCCTATAAAACTCAATATGGAAAAAAAATGAACTAATAGTTGATATTTGTGTTTAACAGCCATATCAGATACAAGTGACAACATTCTGAGTCAGGCACAGCCCTAGAAAACACACGTTTTCTTCTGCATACACAATGGCATTTAGCTTATGCATAACCCCATGCACACATACACACTCACACAAACACACATTGGCATGCCTGTGCACGCACACACACACACACACACACACACACACACACATAACACCTTTGTGAATTGTATGTGTTGAAATGACACTTATTAGCATTTCATTGCCATGTGTGCCTCTGCTGTTTGCCCTGGGCATCGCTGTTGGCACAATCCAACATCACAGACACTCAAAAAGAAGTGGGGGGAACAGAAAGAAACAGAGAGAAGGAGAAGAAGGGAATTAGAGCCTTGATGCTCTGAATTAAACATGCTTTGATTGTGACTGGAGATTAATGTATGTATGGCTCATAAGTCAACATGCGTGTCGGCGACTTTTAGCCATGCTTAACTTAGCATGAGAGCTAACAGTGATGGGCGCTATCACTTACGCGTCCGTCAGGAGAACAAAAATAGGAGAAAGAAACTTACCTGTGGAATGGAGCGACAGCGGCACGAGCACATGGGGAAAAAAAAAGAAAACATAGGAGTTAGACTTTATTTTTTCATGCACATTCAAGTCATTTATTTGTTCACAAGAGATAGCAAACCAGCATGGCAAATTATTGCAAAAAACCCCAAAACAAAACAAAAAAAAACCCAATTAAAAGTAGATTTTCTCTGTCGTTTCTGTGGAAAAACTGATGCTTTTTCTTTATCAACACTCAAACCATCAACACAACATTACACTGTCCCCCTCCACCACGCAGCCTCTGCTTGCAGGAGGCTCTGTAAAGCTAGCGAAGGGTTAACCTGGAGGTACATATTTCGGAGACAACCTCGCTTCAGATGAGCTGTGCGGCTGCTCTTGTGGCGGTAATGGGAAAATTGCACTGAGAGGAAGGACACACGCAATTAGAATCTGGCAAGTCGGTCGGCGGTGGGTGGCGGGAGGTGGGGAGGGAGCTACAGGAGCAGCGAAGGAAAGGGAGAGAGGGACGAGGAGGCAGGGCCCACCGGACAAGAAGTGATTTAGTTGAAAGCTGGCTTTTTGTACACTGGGTAAACGCCTCTCGCTTGTCTGCTGGCTAGGGCCTGTCCTCGCCCGCCTCGGTGACAGCAGCCCAGATGTCAATCAAATTAGCGCCCATTTACTGCTGATTTGCCCGTGTCATTTGCAATATCCCCTTTCCGCCTCTGATGGGGTGGCACACGGAGGAGGGAGTGATAGAGGAAGAAAAGGGGAAAGGAAGAGATGGAGGGAGAGTCACTTTATTGCAGTCTTTCTCCGTGAATGTCATCTGCCCACTTATCGCGCATTCCGGTGGGACGGAGTGAAGGAGGAGAGGAGGAAGAGAGGAGATCCTTTGTTCCGTGGAGTGGCTCACTAGCACATGCAAATAGGGCGGCAGCGTCAGGGGAGCGGCTGGCGCGGGTTTTAATGGAGTTGGGGCAAACTCATTTTACAGCAGAGAGCCACAGAAGAGGTGGATAATAATATCACTGTGTGTGTGTGTGTGTGTGTGAGTGTGTGTGTCAGCAGGATGGTGTTTATAAGACACTGGGTCGACAGAATACTTGAAATAAAAAAGTGCGATCTGACTTAGATGAACGAACACTAATTCAAAGCATCAGCAGCCTTAAAAAATCCTTTCTACTTCTTCTGTTTTACTTCATATGCAATTGTGCTTCCTAGTGGTGCTGTTTATATACCCTGGCAGACTGCTTAGAGACACCAAACACAGACAAAAAAAAAGAAAGAAAGGAGAGAGGAAGAAGGAGTGAAAGGGGGGGAGGAAAAAGGGTGTCCTGATTGATGCCGTTTGATTCAATTTCCAGCGTGTGGAGACATTTCAGGGCCCCGGGGGCCTCTGTGTCTTCACAGGAGCAAAGGAGGGAAAGATGGTGATAGGCTGGGCGGGAGGTGTCGGCGGGGGGAGTGTGTGGTGCTCACTAATTTGAGATGTGCCTTTCAACGATGAAGGGAGCTGATGTTCAACTTACACTCCAAATCTGTGCTAAAAGATGCACCTAATTGGCTTGAAATAGAGACAGAGAGCGAGAGCAGAGAGAGTATAGAGAGACAAGCTTATCTTCAAACATTTGCTGCGTGACGACCCCAAACACACACACACACACACACACACACACACAAAATCACTATGAGGAAAGAGGCATGTGTCTTTTCATCAGCTGTCATCTGCTTTGATGGGTTTCACCTTTTCATTGATCTCACATGCCAAATGTAACCCTCCATGATATCTACATGTGAAAATTTCAAAATGGTGATGATTGATAAGCTGTTTTCAGGTGTGTAGCTTTGCACACGCCCCCTGCTCTCTGACACATAAGTACTATATATGGAAATGAAACGAAAGTGCATTTTATTGCAACTGTCATTAACGGCCACCTCTTGATGAGCAGTGGGGAAAAAAGTGCCATTCAAGTGCCATTCAGTTGTCATGAGACAGAAAGATGCATATGGCTTGTATGCTGACTTACACACACACACACACACACACACACACACACACACACACACACACACACACCTAGGGGGAGGGTGGAGGTTTGGGCCTGTCACTGCTCCGTCACTGACTCTTTCTATTTAATGCCGGTCCTGTCACGACAAGACAGGAGCAGAATGAAGTGGATCACCTACAGGCACCACACCTCGCCTGGTCTCTCACTCTGCTGCTGCCTGCTGATCTGGCTGAGCACAGACGAGGCCATGTCACCCTACAGTTCACATCAAACATGTGGAGCTCTCCGACTGAACAGGACTGCAAATTAGGTCCTGGAGCAAAGATTTTAGAAAGTTTGAGAGACCAGAGCGAGTAAAAGAAAAAAAATACAGGCTGAGGGAAAGAGGTAATCACTGTCTCTATGCGGGTAAATTACCTGAGTTGATTTCAGTCCAATCTGTCTATCCATCTCTAGAGGGGAGGAGAAATGTGTGTGTGGGGGTGACATTTCCCAGAATTCACTGCCTCCCTACCCTATTCCCCATAGGTGCGCGCACACACACACACACACACACACACACACACACACACACAATCTTTCAAGCATTCTGCATCTCTAGTTGACACAAAAAAAAACACACATTCTTCTTCTGCAAATGACGTCACGCATGGCCTATGCTTCTTCCCTCCATCATCAACCCCAAAATTTCCTTAATGCATTATTAGGAAGGCATGAATTAGCACCCATGTGCTTTTAGTTTGTGTGTTTGATTGCCGCTCCGCTTCAGCAATGGCGGCATCAGGCCTTCAGTTAGGGGCAGGAGGGAGAGAAAATGAGAGATGAAGCAAAAGAGAAAGAAAGAAAGAAAGAAAGAAAGAAAGAAAGAAAGAAAGAAAGAAAGAAAGAAAGAAGAGATGTAGTCAAGGAGGAAAAAGAAGAAAGTTAATGTCAGGATGTGCCCCATAATGACTAGTATAAGCTCTAGTGGGAGCTTCCTCTCGCGCCAGTTCCAGAGAGGGTAGCTTGATTGGGGATAATTGGCTAGCCTTCACTAGCGGTTAGCATCCAGGCGTGGAGACAGGGGAGGGCACAGGGGAGGGCACAGGGGCTTGGCACACACACACACACACACACACACACACACACACAGACACACACACACACACTTATATACACAAACTTACACACATTTGCAAATACAAATCCATGCGTAGAGACACACAGGACGGACCATGGGACCAGCATGTCAGGCAGGGTTGAGTAAAAAAAGACAATGTCCAGAAATTAGTCAAAGTGCCAACAGCTCTGCTGCAACTCAGAGACACAAGAATAAATGCAACATCCTAATGTATATCTACACAAAACAATTTAAATATTAATTTAAGAGATTTAAACACACTACTGTGCAAAGTTTTACACAAAGTGATCACATTAGGTTTCGCACTCGCTCCTGCAGAGCACAGCAAACATTTAACAGTTGTGCAAAGTTGCATTTCTGTGATGGTCTTCTCCAGCTCCTATTAATCACCGTCTAAAAGCAGAGCTATAGGCGGCTGGGACGGGAAGGAGCGCTCGTAAAACAACACACACTCCCTGTAGCTACAACCGCACGCACACACACACACTTTCCTTTCAAAGAGATAACTTTGCAGAGCCACCCGCTCCCCCGGCCCTCTGTTGTGCCAACAGCGGTTCCATCAGAGCTTTTGTGCCCTCCGGCGCTGGTGACTGTATGAGCCACATGTTGACAGCAGCCAGCCAGTGACTCAAAGAAACACAGCAGTCCACACTCAAGTGCAATTAGGAGGCTGTCTCTAGGAGAGGTGGTAAAACACTGGAGCTGTCTGGGTCATAGAGATGGAAGAATAAAATCCCCTACTAACTTTTATACAGGTATACAACTTTACACATATTTTCACATTGTAATCTCGTGTGAATCATTCACCAATTTCATACCATTTCTGGGTAGTTACTCGGCGTTATAATACATCAGACAGATTACTTTTTTTCTGGTTAAGTTTACACTGGATAAAATGATAAGATGATGTAGTAGCTTCATTGAGATTCTGTTGAGCTTTTTTTGTTCAGCGAGTCAGAATCAACTTTCTTGTTTTCGACAGAAAAATGAACTAATTTAGCTCATTCATGACTACACCACACAACTAAATTGGAAGGAGTCTCTGTCTGTCTGTCTGTTCATCGATTTTCTCAACAAGTGTTCGACCACTCGTCTTCACACCTTGTGGTTGTAATGCTGAGGACCCATCAAAGTGCAGAGATGAGTGCCAGTTCTTGAGATCTACAGGGTGTATTTATTAGTAGTGCATTGCGTACACACTGTGTAATGTATTAAGAGGGGACCTCTATTAACTTTTTCACCAACAATCTGCTTGTTGGGTACAGCTGGCTTGCCATTGCTTGCTAAAGTACATTCAAGAACAGATGAAGAAAGAGAGACCTGAGATATTAGGCTACATTGTAGCAAAATTATGCATCAGCAATGTAACTTTTAGAATGAACAGTTTTCTTCCCATAAATAGTTGGATTTTTACTTCATTAAGGTCATAAAATGTTGGTGTGCGCTTTTGCAACCAAATTATGTTCTACTTTAGCATTGCTAAGGGATGCAACTATGTCATAACAGGTGTATTGCTCAGGACCAAAGGGAGCACAGTGTTAGGTGTAACGTTCAGATGAGTAGTTTTTGAGAAAGCTGCAAGCAGCAATACCTGAGGCCAAGCTATCGGACTGGTCCAAACAGGAACATTTTGTACTTGTCTTCTAATTCATAGCAAAATATTTGAATAATTCATCAATACAAAAACAATCCTCTCTTTTTTTTAAATATCAAAAATAAAACAGAGTGATGTTTCTTTCTTCATAAAACTACCTTCAGAAAAGCTGGAAAGCAACAAAACTTCAGCAGCATCCAGTGCGCAATGAGCTTATTATTCAGGCATCAGCAGAGGCTTTTCTATTGTTTCTTGGCACTGAACAAATGGTTGCTTTCTACACGTAAGTGCATTTGCTTGCAACAGTAGTAGTAGTAGTAGTAGTAGTAGTATGGAATTTAATATTGCAATTTTAATACAAACAAGAGTGTGTTTGTTTTTAATTATTCATAATCAGTTATTTGTTTCTTTCAACTATTGCATTCTGTTACTTATTTTTCTACTTTTTGTATTCAAACACTGGACTGCTTATTGTATACTTTAGTGCCCCCTAAAAAAGTCACCTTAACGCAAAATTAAAGTGTGACTGAGGAACAGAATCCTCCATTCAGCGACAGTTCAGTTGACTTTGTGTAAGTTTTAGTTGAAAATTAACAAAACTTGGTGGTTTTATTTGGATTTCCAGTTAAGATAAGTAGTTAGTATTTGGTCTGAAACTCTGCTTCTGACAGTAAAGCAGGTCAGAGACAGCAAAAGTTCCACCTCTGTCATTGCACAACATCGCATTGTCTTCTAAGCTGCTGTAACAACACACATCACTTCTGCTGCAATCAGTAAAGTTCACTGAGAGCTTCCTCTGGCCTGCCCCTCACACACACACACATACACACACACACACACACAAGCACACAAGCACACATGCATACACACACAAACTGGATGCCTTAATGAATTAACGAGGGTCTGCCTGCAGCCACACCCCTCACTTCAAGAGCTTCAAGGAGGTGGACAGAATGTGAGGTTGGAGTAGAGAGGGGACTCAGGGGCGGCTTTGAATGGCAGGAAATCCCTGAGATGTTTTCTGTACTCTCTGCCACAACCTGCAGGCTCTGCTAAGGTGGTGAAGGGAAATTGTTTTTGTGACACGCTCACAAAACCGCTTTCTTCTTTCTTTCTTTCCTACTTTTTTGCTTTTCTCTCATGCCTCTCTTTCGCTTTGCCCTCTCTCTCTCTTTTACACACACACATACACACACAAACATACATAAACATGTCTTACACAAACCCTCTTTCTGCAGCCAGATGTCCTGGGAGAGGGAGGCCAACGTGCCCTTTCACTTAAAACAGCACAAATACACACACACACACACACACACACACACACACACACACACACACACACACACACAAACACACAGAGTGGAGTGTCAGTGGGCAGGGGAGTGTCCCTGTGCAGGAATGCGGGGATGATAAGTTGTGGAGGTGTCAGGGGAGAGACCCATGCTGTTACAGCCAGACACCTAAAAACACTCCACCCAGCCCTCCTGTCTGATTCTTTCTTGTTTCCTTTTTCTCAGTTTTACATCTTCTCTTTTACTTCCTTCTCTCTCTGTCTTTACTCTTTTTGCCTCTTGTTTTGATTACACCTTCACCTCTTCCTCTGTCCCCGACAACTGACGCTTTATCCCTCAGTCTATTTTAACTGTTCCCCAAAGATCATTTCCCTTTTTATCAGTCTCTCCCTGTTTTTTCTTCACTGTTCACATTCCTTGGCTCAGTGTCAGATCACAGGCTTGCCAGATGTATCAGATATTTCTGGGCAAGATGGATTTGACTGTAAGTTAATGGAATAAAGGTTGAATGTACAGTATCTTAAAGATAAGTTTGCCCTGGATAATTTGGGATTTCCAATGTAACAGTGGCTGTTTTGTTGTATTTTTTTACAAATGCTACAAAAGAGCGGAGGCTTCAAGGGTGAAGGCTAACCGATGAGTTTGGCAAGCTAACACTGTCTTGGGTAACACTGGCGGGGCTTGCTGGAGTGTAAAACCAATATCGAATAGAACAGAGCAGCTAACGTAACCCTAAACTCAATTGTTGCCATGATATCGTTCCAACAACTCATAATTTCTAAGGCCCCAATAGCCCAAAAAAATGTCCCATTGGACCTCAGAGGTCATTTGTCCAACAGTCAAGTGTCCCAAAAAACAAACACACATTGTTCCAAAGGGCCGTTTCTCTGAAAATAGTCACGCTCTCTCCCAAACATGTCTAGTTATTATACAGAATGAAAACACTGGACCCTCCTATATGGCGAAGATGTGACTCTCCCTACTCTGTCTGTGATTGCTTTACTCTAATATTCTTACCCCAACCATAACTGATTTTGCTCCTCATGCCTTAACTGAACCAATGAGGGCAACAAGTACTAGCAAATAAGAGGCAGGGTAGGTCATGCCTTCAACATGGTTGGAAGGTCCGATGGTGTTACTTTGCATAACAGTTTGCCATGTTCCTCTGTTGGGGAGAGTGTCGTTGGAGGAATGGCTCTTCAAGAGCAATATGTTTGTTTTTGGGGATGGTCCAATGGGCATCAGAAAACGCTACTTGGGCAATGGCCTTTAGCATCACATGTGGATGCACAATGGACCCTTAAGCACATGTATGAGATGCACTGGGCTTTCAGCCAACCCCAACGTAAACCCAACTGCATCATTATAAGACATTCAGAACAACAGACATAGTATAAAGACTGAGAAAGTCCACTTAGGGTTAGTGGGAGTCGAGTAGGATTGTTCAACAAGCACATGACTTTGACCCAAGGGACCAGTGCTCATGTCCTGTGTGAAACTTAAAGTCAAGGATTGGATTGATTTGTCATGTGAGTCATTAGTCGTTTTACTCGAACGACATTACAAATGTCAACTAACAAAGTAGTTTTTTTGCCTAAACCTAACTACCAACCACCTGCATCAAGATACAGTGCTAAAGGCTGCCCCTAGCGCCAAAAATATGACTAATTGGGATCAGATCGCGTTGTTTGGGCTATTGGGGCTTTAGAACAATGGGTTGTGCCCAACTGGGATACCATATAGAACAGGCTTTGTGCACAAGGCTTGGTAGCTATTGTAGGTAGTAACATAGTTACTTTACACTGCCAACAGCTTACAGCAGAGCAGGACACATGGTTTAATCATTTCCTTAGACTTTTCTGTTGTGCTTTGGTTCTGGAAAGAAATAGATAGCACCCTCCAAGCTCCTCAATGCTTTCAGTTTTGCTCCAACTGGTACCTCATTCATGCTACTTCAGCTGTGGCTAAACTATGATTTGACAATCTCTGTTTGTTCTCTTGTTTCTATGTAAAATCTTTACCCAAACCTCTCTGATTTAATCTGTCTTTGTCTCTCCGTGTTCCCTCCCTTCCTCAGTCATGATCCCACATAGTGACCAGGTCATGATGACATCCTGGCTCTGCTTTTACCACTGCTACAACATATTCACACACACACACACACACACACACACACACACACACACACACACACACACACACACACACACACACAGAAAGCCATCATTCTAAATAACCACAGGTTTGAGAGGTGAAGTGACTTAAGAGGGGCTGTCCTGTATCAGTAAGTGTCCACAGAGGCCTCTCTGCTGTGTCTAAAGAAAAGAATATGACCAATTTCATCTTCAGCTTCATGGGGAACAATAATTACTGATCCCCATTCAGACCATTAACACTTTATCAGGCCACCCAGGCTGCTGCCTTCTGCACAGTTACTTATAGTGGCACTGGATTATGTAAGGTAATTGAGGATACTTTATCAAATCTCATTTAAAATATGAAGGAAGAACAGGATCCTTATCTTGTAGTTTGGTAAATAGCAGGACTCTGAAAGTTTAGAGATGAAGAAGTCTTACACTTTATATGAAAGAATCCCTGGTTACCTGATTTGACTCTGGCTGGGGACCTTTGTGCATGTCATTCCCTTTCTCTCTCTCTCCCTTCATTTCCTGTCATCTCTCCACTGTCTGCTATTTAATAAAGGTAAAATGCCTTCAAAGAATATTAAAAAATGGTTAGCAAGACAAGCAGAAATAAGTTACACACATGGATGGATTACTGAATGGGATTACTGGGCAGTATAAGGGGCAAATGTATAATGTAAATGAAATCAACATGTACTCACCAGAAAGACTCAAAAACTACCTCAAAGATGCACAAAAAAGAACACAAAAAGATGCACAAGAACTGTAAAAAGGCACAAAATGATCCCGAAAAAAATTCCAAAATTACCACTAAGAGTGACAAAATGATCCAAAATATACACAACACAAAATGGCCACAAAGAAACACAAAATGATCCAAAAAGACACAAACTGAGCAAAACGACAAGAAAAAAAGAGGCAAAACCACAAGAAAGTCGATGTTTCTTGCTGTTAGAGAGGTAGTGGGGCCTTTTGCATATCTGTGCCCAGGGGCCCTTTGTCTTACAATCCGTCAATGGTTATACGAGAAGACGATGCAGGAGCAACAAGCAAACCCCAAAGTTCCATTATTGCTGCCTCCTCCCACTTGAAATTGTATTCCCCCCTAATGATTACTCCTATAAATATAGCATTACAGCCTTTTACTCCCCTTGTTACCCCCTGATTTTTTCATTGCTTTGGAATTATGAAACCCTGCTCTTCCAACGACTAAGTACCCATGAAAGCCTGGCTTGTACCTTATTTATTTATCAGTTCTTCTGTGTGCAGGAATTTCGGTTAAATTCAGTTTTTCCTTTCCTGTTTTGTTTTTTTTTTCTTTAAATTACATGATGCTGGGTGAAGAAAGCAGCTGGCAGTAGCGTAGAGGGTGACTCATGCCAATAAATACTATTGAATAAAAGCAGATGTTAAAACTTTCCTTGGCAATTAAGCATCGGCAAAGTCATGTGAAGATTAAGGAAACTGCGCTGTTTGTTCCCAGGCTGCTATGATATCACCTGGTGTTTGAAGCCCTTTGCATGGCTAATGACAGTGAGAGGAAGCATAACTTTGTGTTAGTGTGTGTGCGCATTGGAAACATTTTTCTTTGACGTAAATGTGCGTGTGTAAATTCAAACGTGTGTTCTGCACCTGAAGTGTGTCAGGTCTTGGGAGGCAGAGGGGGTTGAGTGTTAGCATTAGCGTCAGTGACTGAGAGGTGATGTGTTGAGACCTGTATCCCTGTTAGGCCACGCACCTTCCTGGCTGGCCTGCTGTCTCACCCCACCCTGCTGCAGACTGGGAAGTGTGTTTGAGCTTGTAATGGTGGCGGGACAAGGTATACAGAGCAGGATGGTGGCTTTGAGAGGCTTCCCTCTCTCTTTCTGTTCCTACAGGAAGCAGTTATCAGAAAGGACAAAGGGCTTAAACACATGCGGAGACATTAATGGACGGACACCCAGCAGTTGTGGTAAATTCCATTGAGGCAGAGTATGGTTTTTAGCACACTTTAACACACACAGACGCACAATGAGAGGGTACAGCTTTTTTTATGGCCTGTCAACAAAAGTCTGAGCATCTAATAACAGTGCTGGGGCCATGCGGTGGCTCAAGCATCCCTTTTAGCCCATCACAACTTAAGTGGCTGGAAGAGGAGTTAAGGCAGCGACGGGTGAGACGAGTGGACGTGAGGTAATTGTCCGAACCAGGTAGAGTGGTTTCCAAATGGCAGGACGAGAGACACGGGTGAGCAAGCAGGAGGATGGATGGACAGGTTTACCGTCACAACGACAGGCGCTCCATTCCATCGCCGTGGTCACCTCTTCAGAGTCGTCAGTGGGGATCAGTGCAGCCCCATTGAACACGTCACGGGGAAATGAGCGGGTTTAGCCCTGACGACTGTCAACATTGGGAATTTGGATGGAGTGACAGGAAGCAAAGGCTCCAGAGTCCGCAAAGAAACAAAGAGGGGACTGCTGGTAGGAAGAGGTGGTGGAGGGAGAATTAAATGCTGCCACAACACCACCAAATAAGAGGACGTGAAATTTATAGAATTATGTCAGTGGAATCAGATTTGGCTGTTCAGTATAAATATTTGACAATGCTTTTTTTTCCCATACAAAGTTTTAAAGTCTGAATGCTCGACTCTCTGATGTTCTGTGTGTGACAGCAGTATTTACGTTATGTAGTAAACAAGCTAACAATGGATCGCAAATGTGCAACATTTCATGCCGACACTAGATATCAACAGAAGCCAGAGACATTATTGTATTAACTTGCTGTGAGCTGTAAGTTAATCACTTCTTCGACTTACAGTGTGGACTCTCTCGCTCTCTCTGTGCTGCTGCCTGCATGTCTGCAGCTGCAAAGAGTAGCATGAAAGTTAAGAGCACTCACTTCGCAGCAAAATCTTAGGACCAAAACATCCCCAGAAGTAAATTGCACAGAGAAAAATTACTTGAGGCAATCTCAGTGGACTGAGGGTCTGCGACTGATGATATGAATCTCTGACTTTTAAGGGGCAGCCCTACTGAATGCAGTTTTGAGTTTGTGATCACGCATACCAAAGGCCTCACAAAAGTTTCAAAACACAAACAGAATTTTTAGCTTGAAGCCATATCCTGTTAAATTTATCATCTCATACGGTCTTCGTAGCTTCAGGCTGCCATTCGGGGTGCGGCGAACACAGCAAAGCGATCATGAGAGGAAAAAAAATTGATCGATATTTTAGTGACAGCCTCGGGACGTCTGATAGATACCTCTCCTCTCACTCTTGACCGTAACCGTGCAATTACGCACACACACAGGCTTCCTGTGTCCATCCATAAATCACAGCGCTCACAAGACAAAGAATGTGACACAGAAAGGAGGCAGGGAGGAGCGGCATGGAGAAAAGTCTTGTGAACCAGGCCTGATCACTGCCAAAGTGCCTGAGGAGGAGAGGGTGGGGTGGAGGTGGCTGGGGGTTGAGGAGGGTTGGGGGGGGGTAATTGAGACAGTGGATAAGACTGACAAGGATGAAATACCGTCCGCGCCTCCTCTTCTCCAACGAACATACGTAAAGATTGCGCGGTACAGGACACATCTGAGGCCCATGCCCTTGTCTTTCTGTGCAGTCCCTCCCTCTTCACCTCCCTCTTGAGGGGGCGCTGGGGAACATTCCTGGGCTCCAGCTCCAGCTCCTACACTCTGGGCATTAATCCCCTACAGCTGTGCCCCTTACTCCCCGACTCCCTCCCTCCTGCCTTCCCCCTCTATCTCACTCCCCCGGTCCTTTCTTACCCCAGCTGGCCCTCTTAATACATTTTTCACAAGCTGCTCACAAGTGACACATGTAAAGCAGGGCAGTTCAGTCACTCTACATTCAGTGACAGTCATGGCGACACACATACATGCATGCATACACAAATATATACACATAAAACCAAGCACCACACGCATCCTATTTTATGCTGCTTAGGTCTCTTACAGTCCCTGGTAGATAGAATCGCAGTGACACACACACACACACACACACACACACACACACACACACACACACACACACACATACACAAGCACACAGCTGCAAACTTACACAGAAAATCCCCTCTGGCTGTGCCCCGGAGCCTCTGCTGTGAGACTCGGTTGAGGGCCCAAGGCCCCAGCATCACACACCAGGACCTTAGGATAGCCCAACATGACTCCTCTCCCTTCCTTTGAGACAGGCTGTAGCTCCTTCCATATTTAATACTGAGACAGAGGAGAGACTCTGGGAATAATGTACACAGGGGACCTGTGAGACATAAATTATGTAAGACATGGGAGATAAAGATGTACGGTACTATTGATGTTTGCAGGTCATGGTGAAACTTTGTCAATTAAGAAAAAAAAAGTTTTCTGATCAGTGTCTTAGATCCTCTGAGGACATATGCATTTTGTTAGGTCTCTGAAGTAAATCTGATTTTGCAGTAATTGTGTTGCCAAACATAGTGATTATTGCTAAGTGGTATTTAACCAATTATCACTGTGTTAATTGTTAGGATAACAAATGTAGCCCTGCTGCTCTTTGGTTTAGCTCAGGGTCTGACCCCACAAAGACTCCACAGAGGACTATATAACTTTACATGTCTGTATGTTTATAGTTTCTGTGTCCGTGCCATAGACAAGTGCTTTCCAACTGGTGGGGTGGGGTCCAAAGGTGGGCCCTATGTCTATTCTAATGGACAACAAGTGACTTTTGAACGTGTCAAGTTTGTAAAGTAACTCACTTAATTTTGAAGTACAGTGAATTTTCGAGATAGAGCTATTATTTTGAAGTGGTTTCTGTTTATTCTTGCAATTTTTAATTTTGTTTGTGTTCTAAACCAACATATTGTTTACATTTAGTAAAATAAAATTTAATATGTGATCATTTATAATTTGTTGAACTTGAACCCATGACCGGACCACTTGGGAACCATTGCCATAGACTGTATACATAAGGGACATAACTACCGTGACATCTTGTTTTTCTAGTTTGTGGACAGCCAATTCGAAGCCTAACATTTTGGCCTTTGCCATCTTTGTTTTTTGGAGCCAGAAGTGATTGGGATGAGACATACAGGGAAGAGAGGCTGGAGTTCTGAAGGAGCGAGGCGTGGATCTGACCCACATACGCTTTGCTGTCACTCAAGTATCCCTGCCCTAAAATATGTGGGGCCTTAATAAAATGTAAATGAGTGAATTATATAAAGAATTACGCCCTGTATACTTGTCATAGATGTTGATATCAGCTATAGGGACCAAAACCATGTTTTGTACCAGGCTGTAAATATGTTTATTAATGCTGTAAAGTTGGGCATTTTGACATAGGAGTTTTTGGAGATTGACTCGGTTTTGGAGCCAGCCTCAAGTTGCCGTTTGATGAACTGCAGTTTTTGACACTTCCGTATTGACTTCATTTTTCAGCCTTGGAGGTTGCCGCTTAGTCCCTGCATATCGCCATGGAGATATGTGCATATTTATGTTGTGTGTTGTCCATCTGTATGACAGCGGGTGTCTCTCTATGTTACTGCATTAAAAGGATTTCTAAAATCAACGTGACCAGACCACACTGAGGAATGTGGTGCGGAAGTATTGCCCCCCCCCCCAACTCTCTGACAGACAGGAGCGCAGTTAATAAGCCATGTCTCAGGAGGGGCAGCTGCGTGTGTGTGTGTGTGTGTATGTGTGTGTGTGTGTGTGTGTGTGTCAGGATGCAGGGGCTCACAGGAGCACAGGAGTAAATTAAAACACACTTTAATAAAGTGACCAGAGGCAAGGCCTGTAGGCCACCTCCTTCAACACACACACGCACACACTCACGTACACACAAAGACGGACACACAGTCCTCTGGGACAGGATGGAGAGGTATCCTGGTGAATGGAATGTGGACAGACGGGGGGACAGCAGCAAAACAGTCCACCGGAGAGAAGAGTACAGAGGGAGAGAGAGGTAGGGAGGGAGGAGGAGGGGGGGAGGTCAGGAGCAGCAGCCTTATAGTGTTTCGAGCTCCTCCACTCAGGCCAGGTGTCTCTCAACCAAATAAACCACTTCACTACATAGTTGTACCTCCCACCGGCTTCTGAGACCATCCTGTAAACTGAACCTCAGACTCAGACCTTATTTTCTAAAATGATAATTGGGTTGAGTAACAGGATTATAGTATGTTCAAAATTAAAGTTGTGTGCCTAAAGAATAAGCACTGCACTGAGGTGGTCAGTTTGGTTTTCTAATATGTCTCATGAATAATACATGTAGCTCATAAAGGTTTTTTATAATCATTTTAGCCATGCCCCTGCTCCTCCACACAAGTCCCTAGTATTGGCTTTTGTTGACCTCATGATTATAATATATCGGCCTGTAGGTGCATTTCAATCCACCTGTTTTTTATGTGCATTTTTAATTCCATCTTATTGCGCTGTTGTCTTCTGTAATAGTTTAATGGCACCAAGCTTGTAGAATAAGTGCCACCAGCTGTTAATCTCAATGCAACCAATTCCTAATATTCACATAACGGTATTTGATTGAAACATGTATTATCTCAAAGTATCTTTATACAACAGTTGATATAATATCTCATGAATTAGCGCTCCTACTGGTTAGATTTAGGAGAACAATCATAGTTGGGCATTGTAATTTTACGTGATATACCAATATTGCCCTTTTCCCACATGGACATTGTCTTGAGTTTTCCTTTCACACTTGTAACACATAACAGGAGATTGTCTGTGTTAAGTGTTCTCACCTACTGGAAGATCCCTTTTAGGTTTAGGCAAGGGGTGGCACCTGGGTAGAGCATACAGGAGGCAGGACATGATGCGGGTTACGGCATGGTCAAGTAGCCAGTTTGGACTTTCTTCATAAACAAATGTACTGTTCCTTTAATTTATCTGATGATTTCAGTGTTGGCCCTTACCAACAGAGGTTGCAAAATCTGGTCATCTATCCAGTTAGGCATTTTTGGTGCTGCCATTGTGTAACTGACCCTTCCTCTTTCCTCTTGGATGTTTGTTTTCACACAAGCTTCATGACATGAATTATATCAACATGCCCACTCGCTCACTGTGAATTTTGCAGACAGCTAGCTGCTTTATTCACACATGGATTCAGTTGGATTACACAAACTTTGTGCTTGGTAGCAGACAGGCTTAAGTCTGTTTAATGTCCTGTGCAACAGATTCAGACATTTTTGCTCCCACATACAGCTCCTCCAAGTAATGTCTAGATAATTTCAGGTTTGCAGTGCATGTGTCAAAGCGGCATGTATTACATACATACGAGACTCAATATTGACTTTTAGTGTCACACTGTACACGAACAGTGGTCTCTTTGGTCATAGTCCTGTGTTTGTTTGACCCTTGCAACCCCCCCCGACTGCCTTGCTACACAGACTTCGTCGCTCTTTATACTACATGGCCTGACTTCCTCCTTTGCTCCCGTCATATGACGGAGGACGGCCTGCAGTGCATAGGTCACATGATCACAGTCTCCTGACTCATGATTATGTGGGTTATATATATGAATTGTACATTACCTTTTGTAGGTATGAGTACAAACAATGAATAACAGCCTGATTATATTGCAATTTCTTTTTAAGATTTTCTGAAAATACATTATGTGCTACATTTGGATGGTAACTAATATTATGTATCTATCCAACCTTTACTTAAACTGTCAGATAAGTGGAGGTCCTTTGATAACTCCAAAATACACAAAAATATCCCCAAACACCTACATGTTGTTCTTTGTGATACTTTGGATGTTTTTGAGCAGTCAAAATATGGCCTCAGTAATGTTGATAGTTTTGGAGAAAGCTATGATGGAACAATGTGAGGTAACTTGTTCTTGAACATTACTTCTCTTCTCACCACTTCATGGTGGTGAGAAGAGAAGTAATGTTTAAAACAATGACTGAATTTTCATTTTGCAGTGAACTATCCCTTTAAGTACACAAATGAACTGTGACACTCATGTAAGATGGGAACAAGCTGTGTTCCTGTGGTCAAACATTGTCTGCTGCTTAATAATCTCATTTTTGGTATATGAACAAAATACCTCCCACACACTGATCCCATCCCAGCTCCAGTACATTCAAATGGGCCGTTTCCTTCGTGCACGGTCACACACACACACGCAGACACTCAGACGCACAAACACAGAGCTGTAGCCAAGTGCTGGGGACTTCCATTATCATTGCTGCCAAGTGTTCCTAACTTCTTCCAACAGAGACTTGAGATAGGAGCTTCATACACACACACACACACACACACACACACACACACACACACACAGACGCACTCTCACAGAAGCGAACAAACACGCTGCCACCTCTATAAAAACCCCTCCAGCCAGCAAATCACGTTCTGCTGATCCCACAGAAATAAATGTCGCCAGGCGGGGATACAAGGCGACTCATCTCCCATGTAGTTTTCATCTATTCAAATGAAGTGTGTTTTAATTTAAGCTGCTTTGCATTTGACTGTGGGGCGTCACAGCATGTGATGAGTAATCGCCTTTGATTACTGCACCTCGCCTTTCTCTTGCTAAGGGGCAGAGACTATCTATCTATCTATCTATCTATCTATCTATCCATCTATCTATCCATCTATCTATCCATCTATCCATCTATCCATCTAAACATTTCCATGTTTCTAGATCTGAGTGACTGACCCTTTGCTAAGCTTAGTTACTGCTCTTACGCATTTTTGCACAGCACATATGTAGTGTATAGTACAGTGGTAAGGGTGGCAATTTACCTCTTAAAATTCTTAATTTTTGACACAAAAGTTCCTTGATTTCTACTTGGCAGTCACAGCAAGCCCCAGCAACAGCACCAGGCTTTCAAGCCCATTTTATATAGTAACCAAATGTTGAATTACAACGTCCAGGTCCATGACGCAATGCCATGTGGCCCGAAAAGACTTTCCCTGATGACTTACATCATGAAAGACACTGTAAATCAGTAGATAAGTTTTTTTAAGAATCACAACCCCCGCGACAAGCTACAAGATTAAATAATTTCTATTCTCATTCAAGTCAGGAAGGGAGCTGAGCCGGAGTTAGTCAACGTAGTCACGCTCAGTTGTCGTAAGTCTGTCACAAGGGCCCCACAAAGCAGAAGATCCCGATAATTTCACATAGCAGAAATCATGTGGCCTTGTGCGCCACGGGGCCACTTTCATTGGAGTGAACAGGGGTCCTCGTCTAAAGCTGTATCCAGTTCTCTTTATACATCCTTGATTTGGAGGTGTAGCTTGCTAATTTGTACAGCTGAAGCTAGCTAATTAAGCTAACGTATACTCCCATTTATTTCGAAATGAGAATCTTCTATAAGCTAAATTACACCGACGCCAACACTGCATGTATCCGGGGAAAGAGTCAGCTTTTTTCAGACAAAAATAGATTGTTAATGATATGCTAACTTTTGGCCCTAGAGATAATGCTTGATAGGTCATGAGCTATAGTTTGCAGAACATGCTAGTAATTGTGTTTTATGTTAGAGTAGATAAACACACACATCTTTAACAGGAAGAGAAAGCCGAAGCTTGACAGACCTGCCATGCCTAGATATGGCCTGGCAAGCCCCCTGGAAGTGCACCGAGCCTTAATGCTAATGTTCGTAGTGGCCAAACAGCGGAATTACAACTTATTTTAGGCCCAAAAGAACTTTTTCCCATAGACTAACATTGCGAAAGAAATGTCTGATACACTTTTTTGAGCGTCACAAACCCATAAAATGACTCGTTTCACAATTGGGATTTGATCAAATTGGTCTGATAATATTGCAAAAGTCCAGAGGAGCTGCATGATTAAGTCATGTAATCCCCATCAAGGCTTGTGAAAGTTTGTAGTGTGCTCTCTCTATTGGCCTGACGAATTAGAGGATCCACATAATTTTACACCTGAGAAGTCAAACTTCTCAAACTTCAAACTGAGTGACTTTTATAGTAATGAATGGGGCCCTGCCGCAATCCAGTTTTCTTTGCACAAACATGAGTTATGGCAGCTAAAATATGATTGGACAACCACTGTCTGGGGGAGGGGTTTATCGAGTGGTCACATTGATGAGTGCAATGTTATCAAAACCAACAGAAATGATTGCCAAAACTTCAAAAATGACACGCAATTTGTACGAAATGGGATTTCTCCTTCAAAGTAATTCCTCAGGCTCACTGAAAGCTGTTCTCAATCTAATACAGGGAGAGGTGAGGGCCCAGCGTCAGGCCTCTCTCTCCCCAGGCGAGGGGGCCCTGGGGTGGGCCACATGCGAGGGAAGCTCGGTCTCTGGAGCTGCGGAGGTTGACACAGAGTCCCCACCCTGAGTCCAGCGGGTGTTTGTGAACAGTGGGCCTGTTTTGGAAGAGAGTGTCCACACCACAGCTGTTGAACAGTTCAAGGCGGGGAGTCCTTCTGGGCAGGGGGACTGGGCGGTAATGAAAATTCCCCAGGAGAGAAGCGAGGGGAATTCTGCGCTGTTATTTGTTATGGGAAAAAGGAGAAGACAGGGACAAGAGGGGAGAGCGGGAGCAATGTCAGAGGAGGGGAAGGAGTCAGAGAAGACGACTCAGTGAGAGTGTGTGTGTGTGTGTGTGTGTGTGTGTGTAGGTGTGTGCGTGTCTGCTCAGGTGGTCAAGTGGTCCCTCCCAATATAAATGAAAGAGAGAAAGAAGATGGAAAGGTAGAGGGAGACAAACATTGAAACACAAAGACAACAGTGTGTGTCAACAGGCGTTTCATCTCACGGAGACCGGTTGAAATGGCAAGGGGAGTCACATTAAAACAAATATCCTCCCAACACACACACACGTCTCAACTTCGTTTTCTTAGCCTCTAGATATGAACTTAGCAATGATCTTATTCCAGCTGTCCAGTGTTTTGTCCCCATCCTGTGCGTGTTTTTATGTGCACGCATGCACACCCACGAGATTGAGCTCCTGTTTATAATGAGAGGGTTCCCTACTGTGTATATATTCAAATGGGACTTGGCAATACACACCGTCGTCATTCCTTCAGAGTCCAAACACCCTCACCACCCGCTCACTCTAAACGTACATAGACCACAGTTAAACTTCACACACACGCACTCACACACACAGACGCACACAGCGTCTCTGCCCTTGAGTCACTGCAATACTTTTAAAATTGAGGCTAAGTGAGAAAAGAGAGCCCCCTCCCTCCTCAATGGCACGGCGAGCGAGCTCCAAAGGCTACTTATCAACCCAATGTGTTTCTACTTTTCTAATCTGCATCATTTATTATGGGCAAAACCAGAATAGGGAACACAGCCATGGTCAATATTATGTCTTGGCCCTGTGACTATTACTGAAAAGAACCCTGGTGTCCTGAATACACATGTACGCACACTCACACACAATAGCAGACACATGGTCGCACACTCGGTTTGCTCCAACAGGCCCCTTACCAGAAAAACCTTCTGTCCTCCTAAGAACAATACGGTTGTTATGGGAAAAGAGCTACAATACAGTAATTTTTACTCAACATAAAACATAATTATGTGGGCCTTCACAGAGACTTACAAGAGATGATAAAGAAAATACTGTGGCACAAATTAAACTAAATCACTTCCTCATCTACATTCATCCTCTTTGTCTCTCCCAAACACACACACACACACACACACACACACACACACACACAAATTAATACTTAAAGTCTCTTATGCCTCATCTACATTCATCCTCTTTGGTCTCTACGCCAAACATCACACACACGAGCACCACACACACCATTTATAAGAAGGAATTTTAAATGCGTCGGGTTAAGGGATGCACTGTCGTTTACTGTGCTGCACATCATCATCATCTGATAAAACTCGCCCTCGTTCACGATGACTGCAGTAATCTCACTTTTAAACACTCAAGTGGTGCACCCTATGTATGTCCCCTGGAAAATGTCATTTGGTGACAAATCCATTATCAAATCAAAGGATGCGTAGCTAGTTAAGGTTAGTGATTAGTCAGCCCTTGGCTGGAACTTGAATGGGCCGTGACGGCGAGTAGCCTTGGAGTAACATTAAGTGATAAAGGTTCAATCTGCTCTCGCACGGTAGAAAGGGTTAAATTGGTATGCACTTAAGCTAATAGGGAAAACATAAAATATTAACAACTTTTCTCATGATGTTGTATAAATTAGCTACGCACCTTGAAGCCCTCGCTGTAATTTGATACCTGACCATATTAGTTTGTAAGGAATTGTCACAGCCTGACGAACGCCAACCGTCACTACGAACGATGGTCCAAGGACCAGCACACTTACTCGGTACCCCACAAGCTAGTTTTCAGTTGGAGCTGCTGAATATCAAATAACCAAAGAATAACAGTCCGAATTACGCTTATTCCATATGAAAGAAAGGGTAATTTACAAACACACGTAATGTGCTGTGTTTCCTACTATATTTTGCATTATTTGGAGATTGAAACAAAAGAATTTGAGTATGGGGGGGGGGGGGGGGGGGGGGGGGGGGTGTGTTTTATTATTTTTTATGTTTTCTTTTTTTTTTTTTTTTTTTTTTTTTGTTGTGTTAGGGTTTTTTTTATTATTTTTTGTTTTTTGTTTTTTATGGGAGGTTCAATTTGGTATTGACGTTTTTTGTGTTTTGGGGTTTGAGATTTTTTTTTTTTTTTGAGTTAATAGAGGATGGTTTTGTTGGTGGGGGATTTTTGGGGATGGGTTTTCAGGGTTGGGGGGTGTGTTGGTTTTTTGAGGTTTTTTTATAATTTTGGTTGTTTGTTTGGTTGTTGAGGGTTTTTTAGTTTTTTTGTGTTGTGGTATTTGGTTTTTTTTAAATGTGGGGTTGTTGTTATTTTTTAATTTCATTTAGGGGGGTGTTTGTTGGTATTATTGGGGCGGGTTTTGTTTTGGGGGTATTTGGTTTTGTATGGGTTTTGTTTGGTTATTTTTTTTTATGTTTGGTTTGAAGGTGGGTGGGGATTGTTTGCGCCGCGGGTTGTGGTTAGGAGATTTGGGGTTGTTTTTGTAGTTTTGGGTGTGGGTAATTGGGGTTTGTATTTTTTATTGGTTTTTGGGGGGTTTTGGTGTGTTTTTTGGTTTTTTTGTTTGAGTGTTTTTTTTTTATTTTTTTTTTTGGGGTTGTGTTTTTTTTTTTTTTGTTTTTTTGGGGGGTGTTTTTATTTTTTTTTTTTTTTTTTTTTGATTTTTTTTTTTGTTTTTTGTTTTTTTTTTTTTTTCTAAGTTTTTTTTTTTTTGTTATTTTTTTTTTTTTTTTTTGGTTTATTTTGTTTTGGGGATTGGGGGTTTTGTTTGGTGGTTTTTTTTGAGGGTATTGTGTTTATATAAAAAAAAATACAAATTTTTGGGATCGTGTTGTGAGGGTGGGTTGATGTTTTGTTTTTTTTTATCTAAAACAAAAAAGGTTTTGGGGGTGTTTTTTGTTTTTTTTAATTTAGATTGTGTTTAAAAAAAAAAAAATTATTAATAAAAAAGTTCGTTTTCTGTGTATTGGGTATTGGGTTTTGTGTTGGTGGTGGGGGGGTTTTTTGTTGGGGGGGCGTTGGTGGGTTGTTTAATAATTATATTTTTTTTTTTATGGTTGTTGATATGTGGGATATTTTTATGTTGGGGTTTTTTTGGATTTAGTAGGAATTATAATCATATTGTTTTTTGTTTTTGCGGATTTATTAATAAAAAAACAGGGAAATTTTGTGTAGGGATGTGATAAGATATAAATAAATTAAAAATTTGTTTTTTATAATTATAAGTTTTTTTATTATAATTACAATAAAATATGCTTAGGTGGCATATCTAAGAAATTGGGGGGTGGGGAAAAAAAAACCAGTTTAATCCGAAAAAGTGGCAGGGGATTGAAGGTGTGGTTTGTTTCGGAAGTTTTTTGATGTGAAAATTTAAATGTGTGAATTTGAAAATGCGGGGGGAAAAGAAACAGAAGGATGCAGGTAAAAAAAAAAAAAAAAAAAAAAGTCTTGTAGGGTCAAAAAAAACGGGTATTAAATGGGGTCAATTAAGTTAAAAAAAAGTTGGTGTGTGATGGGTGTGTTGTGTCGGATGTGGGGGTGAAGTGTGGGGGTAAACTGGGGGTTTTATGGTTTTTGGTTTTGTTTGGGGGGGGTGTGTTTGTCGTGTTTTGGGTATCGAAAAGGTGTAAAAATTGGTTGTAAAATGTTATTGGGTTTAAAATTAAATAGGGGGTGTGGTGTGGGGGGGGTGCGGGAAAAAAAATGGCCGGGGGGGGCGGAAAAAAACGGGGGGGGGGGATAATATTGACGTAGGGCGGGTTTGTTCTGTACAAAAAAAACAAAAAAAATACAAAGTATGGCTGCGAAGGGGAGGGATTTTATGGGGGCAGGGTTTTTTTATAAACAGGGGGGATATTAAGCCTACAAAAAAACAATGGCAAAAATAAATAAAAAAACGGAAAATCTCAGTAATAAATAAAAAAATATCAAAAAAAAAAAATAAATTTATTTTTAAAGGGGTGGTATGGCTAGTAAATGTTTTTTATAGCATTCAATAAATTATACAAGATATTTATTATTTAAAAACAAACTGGCATTAAAAAATGGGATGAAACATAAACGAAAAAAGTAAGGAAAAAACACTGTATTATAATATGTTTTTTTTTTAAACCAAAAAAAAACATTCTTAAAACTAAAAAAAAAAAAAACGAAGTTACTCGGAAGCAATACGGTTACTTAAAAAAGGCTATCACTCCTCACCCTAAAAACATTAAACCCTACCCCATGATTACCCCCATCACCCCCAAAATTTCTAACCCTCAAAAACCAAAAAAAAAGAAACCCCCCTAAAAAAAAAAAAGAAAAACCAACTAAGGTGTGTTGGTGTGCATTTGTAAAAAAACTCCCATAGCAACGCAAAAAATCCCAACCTTTAACAACACACCCCGTTGATTGGGTAACCAACCCAACCTGTCCATACAAAAAACATTAATCTTAGTGTTAACAACTGCAAAAAAAAAAAAAAAAAAGTCTCGCTGATCAAAAGCCCAAATGGGGGGGGGGGTTCACCTTTGCTTAACAAAAAAAACCACAAAAAAAACCACACCCCAATACAAACCAAATTTAACAAAACCCCAGAATCACAAAAAAAAATAAAAGCAAAAAACCCCAACAACCTAACAATTAAATCCACTCAAAAAAAAAAACCCTAAAACAAAAAAAAAAAATACAACACAAAAAACAAAAAACCAAAAAAACTAAAAATATGGGAGGTGGGCAAACAAAAAAAAAGATAAAACCAAAAAACATAAACCCAATATCCTAAATCACACCCAAAACTAAAAAAAACAACCAAATCTGGGGAATCCATATACACCCCCCCCCCTATTATAATAACATAAACCCATATACAACAATGTTGTCGCCACCCCCCGGTGTCATACAACATACCCCAAATCAATTTACAAAACATCCCACCCCTTACATTTTTTTACATCCCCCCCACACATAAGGTACCATCAAAAAATCTAAAAAAAAAACTAAAAAAAAAAAAACCTAAAAAAAAAAAATAAAAAATAAAAAAAAAAATAAAACAAATAAAAAAAAAAAAAAAACAATAAAACCCCCAAAAAAATAAAAACAAAAAAAAAAAGAAAACACCCATGTGGGGGCCCCCCCCCACATACCCCCCTATAAAATAATATCACCCACATGGTCCAATAAGTCCATTGTTAAACCATCCATAATGCCACCCATCTTTATGACCCGTCCCATATCCCCTTATAAACTACCCTATGGTAACACATTTGCAACAGCCCCATCCCGAATTTTTCAAAACCCAACCCCTTACCATATCCAAACCATTCGGCCCATAACTTTGTCTCTCCCAAACACACACACACACACACACACACACACACACACACACACACACACACACACACACACACACCATTTATTAAAGGAATTAAAGCGACTGGGGTAGGGATGCACTGTCTTTTACTGGCTTCACATCATCATCAGCTGATACTCGCCTCGTTCACTGACGCAGTAAACTCACTTTTAACACGTAAAGTGGTGCACCCTATTATTTCCCCTGAAAATGTCATATGGTGACAAATCCATTTTAAAATCAGAAGGAGGAGAGCTAGTTAAGGTTAGCTGTTAGCCGCCCTTGGCTGGAACTTGATGCTGACGGAGGTAGCATTGAGTTACATTAAGATATGTTCATGCTCTCCTCGATAAAAATGAGCACTAAGCAAAGGAAAATTAAAACTTTCTCATGATGTTTTTGATAAGAAACTTGAAGAAATACTGTTGTTTAATGGAGACATTTGTTGATGTGTGCACAGCAGTATAAAAAAGATATTAGAGTGGGAATTGTACAATATATAAGTAAAAATACTTTTGAAGCAGTTATTTTTTCAGCAGTTTATGCTTTTCATATGAAAGAAGGGTATTTTAAAAGCTGTTTCATAAATATTCATTGGTTGAATTTGTGCCATTGCAAGTAAGGTTCTGCACAATTTATTTTTATTTTTGGTGGCCCACCATGGTTAAAACATGTGCTGCCACATATTGTTTTATAATTTTGAAAAAAATCATTCATTAGATGAGCCACTGGAATATATATTTCTGTTATTCATTGTACTGCACTATAGGAGCACAGAGTGTACACTGGGCACAGACAGAGCAGCAGAACACCAGATCCAGTGAAAGTGAAACTTAAAGGTTCACTGGGTCTAAAAGTTTGTTTTCACTCACTTCTGCAGCAGCTACTCCAGCTACTACTGTCAACTATCACTCTAATCAGCTTTGACCGGATCAACAGATCAGTTAGCCACCCCACAAGTCAAACTCCTCAAACTGCTGCTACGCAAAAAAAAAAGTCATGCCAATTTTTGCTTTCGCTCGATTCATGGACCTGTAAAAACATCTGAATTTAGAGAGGGTAAACAGAATGATAAAACAGAAATGTACACAAGCAAGATTAGAAATAAGGGACTGAACTAACTGAATGACTTTAAAATAGTTCAGTTATTTTTTTTAATGAAGATTTCTTTGTTTCTTTGGCAGAAAAGGGAGAGTAAATAACAACAAAAACAAAATAATTAAAGACAAATCAAAACAAAACCATTGCTAACAGTTTCAGCTATTGGGCAAATTATTACCTTAAAAATTAATATTGGCCCAGAATTTCACAATTGGTGCATCACTTGTCTGGGGACCTATAGAGATGCCTACAAGGTTCCTGTCAGCCCAAAAAACAGAGTGCACACACAAACAAATACACACACAAAGACATTTTGCCCTGAGGACAGTTGTGATAAAACAGGACAGGAAGGGGAGAAAAAAGGGAAAAAGGTGCTATTTTATTCCATGTATATGTATATGAGTACTACAATGTGTCCTTGATATATATACTGAAAATTCACGTGGGGCTTTGTGTGTGTGTCTGTGTGTGTGTGCCTGTTTGTGTGTGTGTGCGAGTGTCTACATGTGTGTGTAAGATAGGGCTGTTTAAGGGGCCTGAGGTCTCTGAAGGATTAATGGTGGCAGGCCAGGCAGGGTAATCAGGACAGCGGATAAGTCCTGGTCATCCAGGCGTTGAGCTGAATAAACATGAGAGCCCGGTGATATCTCCTACACATTCACACAGACAAATAGTCACACACACACAAATAATCCCACACACGCACACACGTCAACCGGATCTAGAAGGAGCCAGACTTGTTCCAGAGGATGATGCCAATCAGGAGACTATGTCGCGTGCGCTCACACACACATACACATAAATCCAAACTTAACTGACGATATTCTCCCTTATTGCTTTTCTTTAAAAGTGCTCCCTCGGGTCATTGAGTGTAGCATGTTGCTGTGTGCCATTAGGCCTCTGATAAGTCCCCACCATAAGCATATGGACGGGGGGGGGATGAAACATGCCAGGGCTCGTGGAAAGTCATTATGTGTCACTCTCCATGCTAAAACTTGGCTTTATTTCACATGTGCTTCATTTTCAGAATCTAGATCACTTTTATGTTTTGAGGATAACTTTTCAGAGCTGGAGTTATGTTTATGATGTTGAATTTAATCAAAGATCTTCATTTTTAACATTTGTGACATTTAGCTAATGACCCTGTCAGCAGTTAATTTTGCACAATGTGGCCCGACCTCAGTTTATGAGCTGCAAATCGAGTTTTTGTGCATATATGTAACTGCATGAAACAAGTGTTTCTCCTTGAAAAAAATGCTTTGGTAGGCTTTATTTGGTCATTAGTGTAATAAGGAGAATTCCTCTGGTTGACCATAGGGAGTAAATGGCTCTTTTTTAGGCAACATAAGATAAAATAACTTAGTGCACACTTTCTACAGTTGAGAAACAAACTGGGGACTATCTGAGAATGGCTGTGCTTGTTGTGGCCGCACGCCAAGGGTAGGTATGCAGCCCAATGGACACCATCTGCATGAACACATTTTTTTTAAAAAAAAGCTTGCATTTCAAGTGTGTGCCTGCGTGTGTGTGTACATGTGCGGAGTCGGAAACCAGGAGCAAATGCTTCACGCCAAATCGGGGGGACGAGGTGGGAGAGCAGGACATTCCTGCGAGATGACAAGCCATCACAGTCACACACCAGCACAGGAATGTTGGGAAAACAGACAGGGTGGGTGGGTGGGATGCAGGGTGGGAGGTGGGGGCAGGAGGATGAGTGAGCGAGAGAGGAGAGAGACACAGAATGAAGAAAGAGTGTCACTTCATTAGACCAGTAGTCATGGGTTTCCAAAAAGGAGCGGAGGAGCTGCTGTAATTAGTTTGCACTCACTGAAAGGAGAAAAAAAGGGAACAGGCGAAGAGATAGGGATACAGATAGAGGAGGAGGGAGAGAAGTGGATGAGAGAAGGCTGACTTTTGCCCCCCATCCCCATCACTGCTCTGCCCGCCCCCTCAGCCCACCCCTGCTGGTGGTTAACTCCAATTTCTGTCATGCAACAGAAAAACCACTGGAGGGGTGAAAGGAAGAGGGAAAAATGGATGAAAACAAATCTCTGCGTGTGCGTGTCTTTGTGTGTGTTTGTGTGAGTGTACGAAAGTTAGAGGTGGGCTCGCCATAACGACGACAAAGGGCCCTGAAATGAGCTGGAGGAATGTGTCTGGTGGCAGCATTAGGATATATGGAGGGCCAGCAAAGAGTGAGAGGGAGAAAGAGTGTGAACACTAGTGAATATGCGCTCCAGATGTGTCGGCCTGTCACGCTGCAAGTAAACACCCTCGCTGATGGACAGCTCGGGACTGGATGGCCTCACCGTCTTTCCCCCGGGGAGAGTGCTGGAGAAGGAAGGGGGAGAGTGGAGGGAGAGGGGGGGGGGGGGCAGGAGCAAAAGGAGGGAGTTGGGGGGAAGCAGTGGGTGAAGGAGGAGAGGAGAGGGCTCTGTGCTGAGGGACCCGAGCCAAGAGCAAGTCACCCTGAGGACCTGTGTAGCCTGGCAGGCTGGATACGGAGGAGACAGAGAGAGAGAGAGAGGAAACGAGAGTAAGGGAGAAAGAGAAAAAAAGAAGGGGGGAAAGGGAGAAAAAGTACATGGGAGAGAACGAGGACTGGGCCTGATTGTTCCCCTCCTGTCCCTCCTCCATGTGGCCTCCAAGGGGGCTCCTGCAGCCTCAGCGAATTTCCGTCTGGCACAGACCTGCGAGCTCCTGGGAGCAAACTGAAATATGAACTGCAAGAAGGGAGGATGGGAGGAGGAGAGAAAGGAAAGGAAAGAGAAGGAAAGACAGAGGCACCAAAACGAGGGACAGACGGGGATCTGAGATGAGTGAGGAGTAATGGTGGTCCATCCCCTGATCTCCTCACATAAGTACACATAATCTCTCCCATTTAGTCCCTGACAGATTTAAAGGGTGGGCTCACCCAAATTACAAAGATATATACGTATACATTTTCTCACTTCCCTTTTGGGATATGTAGCTATGCAGATAGTTTTGGTTTCATTCATGGCTTTGCTAATACAAAGGAGTTAAATGATTGATTTTTTTTTGTGGTGATCAAACCACAGAAAAAAATACATTGAAAAAAAAAATCCAACAGCAGCATCTCTTTTCAGATACAGAGTCCCTGACATGCTGGGTAATCCATGGGACACTGTATCAGTAGCTTCAATGGGACCCTTCTTACACAGAGATCTGAAAAGTCTGTGTTCATTGTACTGGGGTGGCCGCAGATATCTCAAAAGTAGGGCAAATAAAACCACTGTGATTAATAACAAGCTTTCCTTTGAGTCACATACAGATGCTTTCTATGAAAAAAATCAGGCAGCTTTTGCTATTACTAAGAAAGTGAATTCTTTTAAGGTGTGTAATGCTCTTATGACAGTATTTTAACAGTGAATCTGTCCTTACTTACTGTGTGGTGGCTCGGTTGGGTTGCATCCTTCAGAATTATAATGAAGTTGAAAAAACGATGTGCACGACTAGATACCACCAGAGGACAATGAGAAATGTGTATTTGTGATCTGAGTGAAGTAAACATTTAAAGGGGAACTACATCCATTTCAGTATTCATGTTACTGTTGTTATTAATTTGGTCTAAGAAAGTCAAAAAATATTTGTAAACATCAACAACTTTCTCCAAAATCCCAAACTACAGCACTAAAACTCAAATATATGACATGATAGGGTATTAAGTCTGGAGCTGCTGCGCAGACAATGAATTGGGAAAGATGATGATAGATGACACTGAGAGCGCCTGGGGAAATGTTCTGAGTACACACTGAATCAGCGTGACATCGCGCTAACAACAACAATCACTTCTGGGTAGGCAACTGCCAGTCGATTTCAATTGCGGAGATATGTCAAATTGGCAAACTTGCTAATTTCTGTTGACATTTTCAGCAGTAACTGTAATGTTTAAAGATATAAAGTGAAACATGGTGGTCCAACTTATCTGACTCTTCTGCAGTGCTTTTTTATGCACTGTTACTTTGGTAGCATCTTTGATGAACCAGATCTACTAAGAAATGTCCTGCAATATCAGTTTGAGAGTACACTATATTTAGAATATTTTCTCAGCTTTACCTTATACACTGACCAATTGTGGCAGCAGTAGGCCAGCAACTCCAGTGTAACGTTACTGTTTTTGTCAGTGGAGTCTGGTGACTTTGAGACTTTGATGGCTTCAGTTTCCTGTTGGAAAGGGCTGTCTGATGGCAAGGTAAGGCAGTGGAAATATTCTAAAAATAGCATACACTTAAACCGATGCTGATGTTTTAGGTGGCTAAAAAGTAATCAATGGAAGCAGCACTGGCTCAGCGTTGTTTGAGTTTTTTGTACATGACAGTTTTTTTTCTAACATGTAGGTTATTGTAAACACATATTGTGATTCAGTGTAAATGGTTACATTTTCTGTTTCACTTCTGAGAACACTGAAATAGAACAAAGATCATTTGGATATTAAAAAAAGAAAAAAAAAGGAAAACAAACATCCTGTGGGTCCAAAAGATTATTCTCCCATCAATGTCTGTGGTGTAGCGCCAGACTTTATACCCTATGACATCACAAGTTTGAGACTTCTGTCTCTGGTTTTCCGGCTTGAAGACAGAGAGTATCTCATGTTCACAAGTTTTAATTAAACTTTCACAGGCCATGGAAATAATATAGGTGTTGTTCCCCTTTATGGTAGGTTTAGAAAACAAATACTTTCTTACACACACACACACACACACACACACACACACACGCACACACGCACACAGTGGAGAAAACAGCCACATGTTCACCTTGAGTACCTTTCCTCTCACTCTCTCATGAAACGTGTACTGTGTAGTATTATTCCAACTGTTCTGCTGTTATTTTAGCTGCACCGGACAGGAGCGCTCCAGCGGAGTGTGAGAGAGAGAGCGCATGATTGGATAACTGCATATACTGTGGTCAGGTGACCATTACTGGCCAAGAGGGCACCCCTCTGGTGCATGATGGGTCACCAAGCAGTCACCAAACCATGAGTGTGTCAAGCATGGGGGGAGAAACGGAAAGCACTTGCAGCAAGAATTCCTATTTTTGATTATGTCAAGTTGAACAGAGAGGCTCTCTCTAATGCTGTAATCTTATAATCATTCATGACAAATTCATAATGTAATTGAGAGCAACACCTTGAAATCTGACAGCGTTGTGAGCATTGAGAAATGATAGGAACCCTGTCTGTAATCATGCAGTCCGAATGTGATATGTCATCTAATCATACACTGCAACTGTGATATGGCACGCATCTAATGCACCTTTACCGAGGTGTTCCAAAACCACATTAGTCGATCTGCTAAATGTGGGGGGCTCGTGTGCACCAGATGCTTTTGAGTCCCGTCAAGTGCAATGGAGCTGCTATCAGAAAGCAGCGCTGATGACACTACTGCATTAAGCAGCTGTCCACTCCCATGATCATTAGTGCGATATGGATGCAGCGGAGCAGTGAACAGGATGCTGGGATTGCTACAAAGACAGGTCTCTGGGGGGGGGGGCATGGAGATGAGTCTAAACAACATCAAGTCACCACAACCCTTAGAGACAGGGTCAAAACTTTTACACGCACAAACACACATAAAGATTGAATTCTACTAACATCCTTCTGTGATAATCAAATCTGATTTCACTCAGCCACCGCAAATTCAGGACAACATGGAAGCATCATGGGAAAGAGGCCTTCTGGTAAAATCAGTTTTTAAAAAATAACAGTGTCGCTGTCCTGTATTTCTGTGCCTACCTTTAATGTGTTTTCCAAAAGAGGCTAAAACCTTTTTTGGACATATTTGTGGAAACTGTGTTTAATCGTCAGGCCTCTGAGTGGGCGCTTCCCATGGTAGCAGTTGACTGATTTTTTTAGGATCAGTGTTACCAGGAGGTGCGATGTTAACTCATGTTCCACCGACAAAACCGCAAACAGTTTAAGACATGTTTTTCCCACATAATGTTTGTTATGGACCATTAGCAATCAAAGCAATCTGCCACTTCATTCAACACTTGGATGGGCCCATTGTTTGGTTAAGTTGTAGTCCACTCAGATATTGGATGCTAACAAGCTATGCTGAAAACCTTCCAGTCAGAAAGAGGAACCCTAGCTTGCTAAGTTTAGGAATGATTCTTACTAGACCAGGAGGAGGTGAGGTTTTTTTATTGGATGGTGAAAGCATGACCCACCCTGTTTGAACCCTGATATTCTTAACCTAATCATAATCAATGTCATTCCTCATGCCTGAACCTAACCAGTCCAACCATCAAGGGTAATGAGCACTAGCCAACTGGATGGAGAGTAGGGCAGGTCATACTTTCACCATTCTAGGAAAACAAAATCATCCAGGAGGCGAAGGTTTAGAGGATCATGCTAGCATTTCTCTCTGTTATGGATCCAAATGGCCACACTGTCAAAACTCACAACAAAACCCTAACCATTGCATACCTTACATTTCTCTGTGATGGGAATCACTACAAGGAGACAAAAGCCTCATTCCCACTGCAGAAAAAACTTGCTAATGTCTGGCCTTTTAATGCAATGGGAATTGTTATAATTGGCATTCACACCCATGTCAAATGATTTTGTTTTAGTCACGGATATTTATCACCTCCAGCTCCGATCGGCATTGATGGGACCACAACATGCAGGTGAACGCGTTCATTTTAGCCCCTTAAGCGGTGAGATGCACTGATGCGTCGCATCTTAGCACTGTCCGTCTTCACCTAAGCAGTGCTAAAACATCGATCAAAATTAGTCTGCAGTTTGAAAGAGAGACTGAATCAGTAAGAGATGCATAAGTAACCACCATAAAGGCCTTCATCCATGCTGCTTTCTACTGTTGACCTTTTCGTTTACCTGTCTGTGACATCAAATATGGCACACCAAACCCCCCCTTTATGCTACATGGCAAACTGGATATCATTTTAATGAACGAGAGCAGGACAGTAAAATTTGAAGACCATGAGGAGGAAAAGAGTGAGAAAAAAAAGTGTAACAGTGGCAACAGTGACAGTAGACACCATTGCCAACAATTTTTTTTAAAATTGTAACTTCTTGCTGTGCTTCACAACAGAATTAACACCTGGAAGTTACATGACTAACTCACATTAAAAGAAATCACGTGTGATCTTGTCAATTATGGGACATTACTAGAATAATTGCTTAAAATAATAGGCACTAAATAATTTTATTTGATATATTTAATTAAATTCTACTGATTACATGTCAGTGCAATGGTTTAGATTTGATTTTGATTTATTGTCAGAAAAGTTTTGAAACTTTGTCTTGTGTCCCAGGTCATCAACTGTTAACATAAATACAAAAATATAAAACATTATTTTTTACCGACCAACAAAACCATACAGCAAACGCTACAAATCACATCATACGTGATGACAAGTGGATGCAGTACAACAAATTAATCATTCACTGTTACATTCAGTGTTTAACACAGGTACACTGAGGCCACTTTAAAAACTTTGATTTAATATTTATTGCTATTCTTATTGCACCAACCAGTACCAACATTGTCAGTCGAAAATTCACAGAGAATGCTAATGTAGAGGGTGCTATCACAGCAGAACAATAAATAAAATCAGACTGTCTTGTTTTTGTTAGTTATAATTATTGCTAAATAATTGCACAGATCAGATCTAACACCATACATAGCGATTTCTTAGCAAATATGAATTTTACACAATTTTAAACAAATTACTTAGAAAAGAAATGCAAGTGCACACTGGGGGAAAAAAGCAAGTCAGAAAATCTGTTTTTGTTTTCCTCAAAGTGTGATAGACAGGAGCATTAATTTTGGTCACAAAAAAAACTACTATCTTTTTGATAAAGCTTAATCGGAATTTTGTGGAAAAAAATTGTTCTAGTTTGTTTTAATCCTACTTTTTTCATTTCGTAACATGAAAAATGCCACATTTTACTTCACTGATGAGACATGCTAATGTTCCCCTCCTGCTAAGCAAGGTTAGCCGAGGCAGCCTTGAGGACCAGACCTGCTCTGAAACCACGACCATGAAACGTAAATTCCACCAAGCTTTGAAAAAAAAAAAATTACAAAAAACAAAAACCCCACAAACGCCTCTGAAAATATCTGCACAGCAGATTAAGGGAAAAAATTCTATCTACTAAAAGTATTTAAAGCTTGAATGACTTTGTTGGCCTTTAGCATTCAACAAATTCAGACTCAGAGATGTAACCTTGCTCTTTGAATTTTGCCACTGTCTGGTAAAGGAGGTACAATTGTGCAAAGAGAGAGTGTCTAATTAGCTTAATTATGAGTTTTAAGTGAGGGATTAACAGATAAAAATCAGAGGTGGGTGAAGATTACAACAGAGAAAAGCAGCTTTTTTTCTGTTTCCATTGAAATGGCTGCCACTCGCAATGAGCTATATGACCTAGAGCTACAGTCAGAGACGATGAAAAAAAAGGTAATTAAAAAATAAAGCAAAGAAAAGGCAAGACCAGAGGAGCAGATGTATGTATTCAAATTTAGCCCAGCTAGTATTTCATTTTAAATAGCATATTGTTGGTGTTATGTTGGAACTGTAAGTGCTACTGTCAATGAGGAGGGTCTGTTGTGTTTTCCCACTGTGAGAAGCAAAGTCACACAGGGGGTAATTATCTGTGACGTGGAGATAGACATGGTTTCCCACCGCACACACACTCAAATACACACCCGACATTTATGCACGGCCATATAGTCCCTTGTGCACAAATGTATGACTCCCACTATGTGTGTGTTTGTGTGTGTTTACTGAGCTATGGATGGGTTGCCCCTCAGAGCCATGGGTTGAGTGAATATTCTTAGCACGTTGGGACAGTCCACAACACAGCGCGTCCCTGTAGACCCCTGCCCTGCCTGCCTGTACCCTCTGATTTGGACAGAGGGCAATCAAGCAGACCCGGTAAACAATACACAGCGAGGCCATGGAAAAACCACAGCAGCTCCTCAATGTATTCCTCTCATATCGCTAGGGACACCAGTGTTTGTCCAATCACTGTGGAGTCGGAGAGAGGCAGTATGGAGGGACTATTAAAATGATCAAGGATGCTGGTTAATGGCCAGTGGAAGATAGGCAGCGGAAGATGACATGCTGTACAGTGCTTTCATAGAGCTTCTTAGGGAACACCCATTAGAGTGATGGCTCTTAGGAAAGATATATATAGTGGAGTGTCAATGGCTGCTTTTCAAAGGCATTTTCTTGTTTATTTTATCCTGGGAATGCCTCCAGAGATCTCGGTTCATTCTGAGCCAGGGGCGAGAGCTGAGGGGGGGATCTGAGGCCCTTCATGTGGCCGTCCTGCAGAGGGAAACTCCCAAACTCTTTTAAGACATCACACAGTGAACCTGTTGGTGCACATGAGAGAAGCTCCAAATACTCACAAAAACAACTTGTGCAATATTGCTCGTGCTTTACGGAGACAATGTTTTGTCATAGATATTTTTCACGAAACTATATTTTCACTGTGACAGGCTGGCCTGACATTTTCATAGGCATTTTATAGAAGCTGAGTGGCACTAAAAAAAGAGGCATTTACAGGTGAAAATACCAACCGAAACAAAAAACAGGGTGTCTGTTGGTGCTTGTTAGGTCAGGTCACAACGTGGTTTGTCGGCAGCTTTTTAAAACACGCACATCTGTTTTGTGATCAGCCACCTCTATGGTTCAGCTTTTGGGAAAGATTTTCAGTGTCATGGTTAAAAGGAAACATGTTGACTGTCAGTCACTTTAAGACCCATTTTAAAGAAGTGATATGCAAGCTTACAAGTAGATCGCCAATGGCAGTGGCTTTCTGTTTCACGAATGATTGTTGCAGGCAAATCCAACAGGGCTCATGCATGGGTTACAAGTTTGTTGCCTTCGATTAGCAAAAGGTCAAAACTAACACAAGAGGAAATGTTACAGATTGAAGCTTGCATGTTGGAAATTTAGTAAAACCCCACTGAAATCCAGTCTCCTAGAAATTGCGTTGGTATGTTACTAAGGTGCTTTCTTAATTACAACGTTGTGGCAACATAATTGCTGCATGGATTACGTTTTGAGACAATTTTTTTTCAGGTAAAGAATTAATACATTCATGTACCGCATAGCTTTGCAAGGAGGAAGTTGGGGAGGATGGCGGACGTACTCAGTGCAGGACCTTAATACCAGAACTACAAGTTTATATCCAGACTCATGTCTTTGCTGTAGGCAGCAGAAACATTACGTCTAAGGTTAGAAAATATCATGATCCGGGTTACATTTTAATGTGAAAACAAAGACTCATGTCTTAAGTTAAGGTGTGTCAAAAGCACTTAGTAAGGGTAAGAGAAAGATTGTGATTGTGAAGTTAATAAGCAACATTTCCTCAGTATGTTGAGAGAAAAACTAATTCACTCTGCACATCTGCATTTTTGCTGTTTCAAATTAGAAGACAGGGCTGCAGATTGTTGTGCTGGTGTCAGGGGTTTCCTCAGTAAAACATCTCTGATAAAATAAGGTTTAAATAAAATAATCTAAAAAATGTCTTTTTTTAGATGAGTAAATTAAGTGCAAATTGCAGCCTGCATATCGCAAGCTGTTTAGATGGAGATGTTCAGCGTAACTTGCACATTGCTTCTTCTTCTGGCTTTTGCTTTGCTTCAATCAGAATCTGTAAAACTTCTTTCTTTTCCTTCAGTAGCCACAAAGCAGTACAAAAAATATTTTCCTCTCTATTGTTCCACTCTATAAGAGCTGTGGTAATGACTAAATAGAATCTGGAGTGTCATCTCCAGACAGAAGTAGAGGAAAGAGTGTTCCTCTCACATTACCTACTGCTACATTGGCAAATGATTAGGCTGCTGAAAACATCTCATTATCAGTATTTATGAGGGAGTGCGCCAGCCGGAGTAATGACAGCTTTACTCCAAAGTGGCACTCTCTCTCTTCCCCTCTCTTTTTCACTGTGCACACACGCACTCTCCCCTCCCTCTCTGTCTTACACACTCTGTTTATCTGTATGCCTTCAGGAGAGATATAAATCGTGAAGATATAGATAGATTTAGATACTGTAAATGTTATCTTACTTTAGTACATTAATGCATTATTCTCTCGCTCTCTCTCTTACCCTGACCCTTCTTGCATGTTTAGCCACCTTTAAAGAGACCTTTTAGTCCTGCTGTGTGTTTGAAAGCCTGTATGTGTGTGCATATACATGTGTGTGTTACCATACTGTATGTCTATCTTTGTGAGAGATCATGTGAGTTTTAGGCTTTAAGAACAAGGACATTTTTACTGCACCTCATTATTTTAGGAGTTTTTTTTATTGTTAAAACTTGAGTTAGTTTTTGAGTTTAGAAAGACGATTAGATCAAGGTTAAGGCAGAGAGTTGAGGTTAGACAGGTTTCAAAGATTTTCTATTACCACCATAACAAAACTGTGCGGACAATAAGTCTGTGCATTTGAGTTTGTTTACTTCTTTGGCACCTTTGGCATAAGTATTGTATCTTGCTGTATTCTCGTCGTATGTGTACCACAGCAGTTTTAACAAACACAATATCTAATACTCAACCCAGTCAGGTACAACAGGTCACACTCAGAGAAAAATCTGAGACATCCCCACAACAAGTAAACACAGCTGTCTTAGTCCACGTTCACAATGAAGCTGAAGAATCTAAACCTTTTACATGTAAAGGCAACTTTCAGAAACTTCCCTGTCCACACAGAAAAATGGGAAAATTGGTGACTCTGCAGATACAGTTAGAAAGGCTAGAAATGTATTGACCTCACATATCCATGTTTGCAGGAACGTACAATGCTAACATTTTATTTTGGCAACTAGGCAGATTTGTCTGTTTCTGTTGTCAGACAATCGTACAAGAATAAAATTGTGATGTTATTGCAGCTTAAAAATGCTACCTACTAATTAAGGTGTGTTGCAGTTCCTGCACTCCTCTACTTAAAGACTATCAATAAAATTATTATTTTTACAAGTGCAAAATTGTCTAATACCATTAGCTTGAATACAACTATGACAATACCTGTATTATTTGATCAGCTACATTGGCTTCTCAAAATGAGTACTCAGAAGCCGGGGAAAGTTGGATTCATAGACATAATTAATGTCAGTGTTTATTTGTTTGTTTGTAAAAAATAAAAGCTTTTATTAATGCCATCCAAGCCAGCAGCATTTTTATATGCATCTACTCTGAGGAAAATATTTGCAAAGCTCAATTTTTAGGTATGGAAAACTTCCTTTGGTCAAAAAGTTGAACAAAAAGGAAAAGCTGTTCTTTCAATTGAAACCGGCTCAGTGTGGACATGGACTAACATCCTCCTTCAGATCAGTCAGCATGTCAACTTCTTTGTTGGAGGATTTAGTTTCAACTTGGCAAACCTGTTGAAAATCTGGTTTTGGTCACAGATACATACTATCTCTGCACTAATCATTTTTCCATCTGTAGACCCAACCCAAGAGACTGCGGAGATTTCTTATTAGTTTGGATCCTGTTGCCTGAGGGGCCAGAAAGCGATGAGAGATATTTGACCAAACGCAGAAACCCAATAAGGGGCCATCGATTAGGAGGGCTGAGCACCATATTGGACACTCAGGTGTCTACAAAGAAATTAAAAAGCTGCAACAAATAAGTGGAAAAAATCAAAACTGGGGCACCTTAAATCTCTTTGTCTCTTGGCCACAAGTTAAGCGTCTGTTTATTGTTTATATTTTGGATCCCCCGGGTGGAGGGCGTGTTGACTGCCTGAAAAGGAAGTTGCAATAGTAGACCTGTGTGGAAGGTGAGATATATTTATATCTAGGATATTTCATAGTCTGGGGCACCTCCCTTCCAGGTGAATCAGTACCCCAGACAGGCTGAATAGTGATTATTATACATCTATATTATGCATATTTGTTTGAATCAGCAGGAAAATAGTTGACAGCATGTTTCCTGGAATGTCAGATAACCGCTGCGGCATCTGCATCTGCTATTGACGTTATTGGATGCTGCTACCGACACCGGGATGTTAACAAAAGCACATGGTGGGATTGTGCTACAAAAGCACATAGTTTTGTGTAGGCAACAGAAGCACATGGTTAGGATTAGGCAACAAAGGCACAAATTGTTAGGGTTAGGCAAATAAGGCACATGGTTAGGTGTTATAAAAAATCACATTTAGGCGGAAGGCAAACACTGGACTCTTGCATGAAAGTCCAGGGTTTGTTGGATCCATTTACTGCCCCAACCATCTGCTCAATAGGGATCTTTGTGCTCCTTATATTACGTCGTTACGGGCAGTGTTTAAACAGGACGCCGTCCAGCATCGTGTCATGCAGACAGCAGATTCCGTCTGGCTGCGTTCTCAACTGACGCCACCCGTCCATGTATCATGCTGCTGCGGCAGGAGTTTTTTTTTTTTTTTTTTTTAAAAAGCGCAATAACTGCCATTTATATTTAGACTTAAGTTTGAAAAAAAGATGAGGATACTAGACACCGATGTTGACTACATTATCTATGAAATGTTTGCAGAAACCATAACAGTAAAGTGTAGACGAACAGATACAGCTTCACAGCTACCTTTTACAAAGTGGTGAAGCTTTCTCAATATCGTCTATATTTAACTTTGACAAGAGGGAATGAGCATGTTTGTGTTGTAAATACTAAGTGTGCAGGGGCTATAATATGAATTGGCTGCAACTGGATACATGTGACTAGGGGGCAAATGGATCTAATGGTAGTCTTAATGCTGGCCTTGAATAATGAGGCCTTTGTCTAATAAAACTGGAAAGCCTCCAAATACCTATAGGGACCTCGGCTAGTTAGAGCAATAACAGTCTATCAAAAGAGAAAGCAAAGTGATTACTTAGAGGGTAATAAATACAAGGTCCATGCTGGGGAGGGACTGGGGGCTAGAGTGGGAGAGAGAGAGAGAAAGACAGATAAAGGGACAAAGAGAGACAGAAAATGAGAAAGAAAAAGCTTAGTGGTTAAAGTGCAGTCTTTTTTTTACCAAGTGCTGTAGCTGACATCTGGTCTAAGCAAAGATATACCAAGCAGCATCCTTATGCATAGCAAAAGTATGGGTAAAAAAGGTGGGTAAATGTGAATGCATTTGCAGGTACCAAATCATTCAGGCTGAAGTTCTATTTGCCTTGTACATCTTTTAATGAAAAGTGAAAAAGTTAAAATGCATTTTGAGCGCAAGGACCTTGATTATTGTGCAGGTGACAAGTAAGAAAATAATAAAGAATCAGAATTGAAACTTGTTAACATGTAGAGTTTCTTTTTTCTCCCGGATACTTTGAAAACTACTTAACGTCGTGCTTTGTAATTACTTCACAAAATACTTTAAAATCCTGCTGAAATATGCTACAAGAAAAGGACCACCAAACAAAGAACACAATCAAAGCCACCGTGTGCATTTCTATGGCGGCCAAGGGCAAACACTACACTTGAGAAGGAACACGGAGTTCTGGGGAAATAATGTCCCTTATTCAAAGTGACAAAAGCTTGAATGTCAATATTGTTGTGAGTTTTGAAGAACAGTTTGAAAACCAATCAGTAATACTTTTGATTGCTTAAACAGACAAAGCAAATGGGTAACCCTGGCGCTCATAAAAATTTGCACAAGAACAGGTGCACACATGGACAAAAAGGAAGGAAAGGTTTTCACTGTCTATCCCATTCGCAGCATGCCTTAAATGGTAGAGTCGTGCTGACCTGAAGGAGCGGCTTTAGGGCCAGAGATCTGGACACAATAACACCACCATCAATTACAGCCCTGAGAGGGGAAAGAGGGAGTCCAATCAGAGAATTAGAGACATGTGGGGCAGACAGGTGGATCGACAGCCTGGAGGCAGAGGGAGAGGCTGGAAAAGGGGATGACAGAGAGGACAGACTGCTGGTCACCGCTCTGACTAAGTGACGGGACGAGGATAATAAAGAGTCAGTCACTCAGAGCGAGCGGTGGCCTCCGAGGGGGGGCGAGGGGGAGGGTCCGGAGCAAAGTGGTGACAGAAGTGAGAGATGGACTTCATCAAGACTGCTGCCTGATGGTCAGGGTTCAGACTGTTGCTCTGTTTCTGGCCCTCTGTCTTCAGGGCAGGACAGTGTGTGTGTGTGTGTGTGTGTGTGCGTGTGTGTGTGTGTGCGCGCGCGCACTGGCTCAATCTTCAATGACTGGTGAGCGATTCATTGCCTCCCACCAGAGTGACCAATGCCTTTCCACTCCAGGCCTTGATCCATTTCAGCTAATGTATTACTGGAGGAGCATGGCTGTCCGCTGTCTGCTGACTGAGCTGGACTGACCTAAACACAGCTTTGCCGAGCTTCACTGGACTGCACTGGGCTTTCCACTGAGTTACCAGCGAGGCAGCGAAGCCTTCATCAAAGCAGATCCAAAGGCGTTTCTTCACCGTGTTCAGATTGCACATTCCAGTTTTAACCATGAACCTGAAATGGCCGTACTTTGCTGCGTTTTACATAATGTTTAGTTTGGGTTGGACACTTAATGAAATTCATCCAAATCTGTGTGCCTCAAAGAAGAGGTGCAAGCAGAGTCTGTGATTTTAAGGCCTTGAGAGGGGAGATATTATCAGGTATTACCTGAACCAGGCTCAACATGAATTACAGTACTCTAGATGCCAGATTAATATCTGTAATCCCAATCCTGTCTCATAAAAAAGGAGTTTCACGCAACTCCTTTGTCTCAGCAAATTCTTTTTGAAGTAAACACATCATCCTGGTTTCTAAATAACATAATGAAGAAATTGTGTTAATTACCAGATCCGACAATTTGTAAAAAACAAATATTGATACTGGACATATCAGCCAAAATATCAAATCTTGCAATGGATGCTATGACAGTGATTGTATCACCACAAATTGCTATTGCCGCTGCTGTGATGAGGTCATCATTATCAAATTCATTTAAAAAAAAGAAGAAAACATTGGCCGTGATACAGCTGCCTCTCTCTGTCTGCAGTCACCACTCTGTTGCCTTGTTCAATGTCCTGCTCACAGAACTATCTGATTTGCTGACACACTTCAAGTAAAAGCCTATCAACACTGAAGGCAAAGATGAATCCTGGAGCTGCTGCTTTGGTGAGTGGGAGGACTTCAAGCTGTGAGTTAATAAGACAGCAGATATTACTAAACTTGTATAAAACATCACAGTCTCTTTCACTGAAGATGCAAAAACATCGGCGGTTAACCGCCAAACCGCAGTGACACGTTGCTTTTTCGCCACAGTAAGAAAAAATCCACACTGTCACAGCCCTACTTGCATTACAATATCTACTTGCAGTGACTGCGGCATGATTAAAGTTTTTATGGTTACATTTAGGCACTTGCAGCACATTTAAGGGAAAGGTCATGGTCTTGGCTTAATACTGAAAAAGTCTGCACTGACTTGACTTGATGAGACATTACAGTTTAGTTGTAGGAATATTTGCTCTGTCTCCCATTCACTTATATCAAAACCCATAGGACTGATACATTTAAAGGTGTTTCCTGGAATCACCCTGTTTAGTGCAACGTGACACAAGTCGCCTCCAGAGTGTTAACAGTTTCGAAGTGCTCTGCACAATATTTATTTTGAACAAAAAGTCCTCCAACCCATACGACCACGTAAGTTGTTTGTTCCTACTATCTATTACAGCAGCCCCTGACCACCTTAACATTTCCCTTAAATAGCGCCCCTACTGGTGTCCCACCTCAATGACAGAATAGGTTGTAAATGACCATTAACAGGTGCAGTTTCATGCACGTGGTTAACGTTGTAAAACGGTCGCAGTTGGTTAGGTTTTAAGAAATGCGACATACGTGACCCGCAACACATACCTCACTTCCTTAGTTACGTAAAATAACTCAGCATTGACTTTTGGTTTCACATGGGACACAAAGTGCAGTCTCCTGTATGAAACTCCTCTTTTGTTTTGTTTTTGAGTCATCCATCCACCCTGACCTTCTCTCTACACAACACAGATTTTCTCTCTTTATACTACATCACCTGACACCCTCCTCCTCCCATTATTATTACAATGATCAACAGAGGTCAGCACTTAACAGTAATGTAAATATGGGCCGTAATAAGCTGACCCATGTGGTCATTTTTGAAAGAGGACCTTCTCATTATTTGCCATTTTGAAACCATACACTGTACGATAAAGGTGGACTACATGACGACAAAACATCTCGGCCCCCCTCTGGTGGTGGGCTGCAGTATAGGTCGTACTGACAAACTGGGCCAAACTGAAAAATCAAAGCAATGTCAAATTCATTTTTTTTCTAAAAATGGATCATTTTAGGTAGGTCTTACCACACTGATGAATGGTCAGGCATTGTTTTCCAATAAATTTGGTTTAAATTACTTATTTAAATCTATAAAAAAGGGATCACCACTCTGCAGACTAAGGCTCCAAATAGCGTCACCAGTGCAAGATGGCTGTTAGCGGGATATTTTTATTTTTCTACTGTGATAGGACGTGGAGATGTGTTTTACATCTTTATTTACAGTCATTGATTGGAACTTCGACATCACCTCCTGTTTTGGGACTGTATGTGGGGCTCTTTGGTTGATAACAAGGTGACTGTGACTTCACCACATTAGAAGGATGCTAGAGGAAGATGAACAAGTCCAACTTTTTTTGGGCTGTTTCTGAAATCACTCACTATTGGATATGTTTTCACAATTTAATTTTGGTATCCATATTCAAACTGTTAACTTTTGCATGATGTTGGGCTATTGCTTGTCAGCGTTCGTTTCACAGTGAAATGTAGTGTTTATAGCATCTACATTTTGTTAAAGCCCCCACACACTTGATAGATGTATGTGACAGTTACGTGACATTACACCTGTCGGCAGCAGCTAATGGCGAGGATAATGATGATTTATACGTATCTGAATACACTGCTATCTGTAAAATAAGCTGCTGAGTATTTGTTATAGTGGGAGAAGTGAGTGACTTTTTTTTTTTGATTTTATGGTTTCTCCGGAAATATTCCATCTTCATCTGTTGGCCCTCTAAATATGTAAATGGAATAATGGCTCTTAAAAACATTATTTTTGATCATCAATTTGGAGCTCAACACAAACACTTAACACAAGGCTCATAAAAGAGATGATTCTCGTCATGGTGCTCAGTGTGCAATGAGAACAAGAAAGGATATAGAGAGTCAGATAGAGAAGACAGAAGGAAGGGAGAAGGAGGGGGCGTTGTTTTGTCCCTCCTTGGGGACCAGACTGCCCCTCCTGGCTGCCCATTAAAAACTGAATTCCTCCACAAACTGTGTTTTCAGTCTAACTCCTCCAGGGTGCTGCTCGCCACAGCACAAGACAGTCACACCACACTTGTCCTCTTCTCTCCATCTCTCTCTTTCCTGTCGCAGCAAACATTCCCCTTCTTATGCTGCCTGAGACATGTCTACTATCAACATGTGGCACATGTCCTTGACAAGTCAAGAGAATCCTTCGCCATAGGAGTTATGCAGCAGCGTCAACCATGCACCCCATTTTTCTTTCCTTTCCTCCTTCTCTTCATCATCCTGCCTCCCCTCTTTCACTCTCCCTCTCTTAATATTGAGTTGCCGGGGTAAAAGGGGGCCAGAGGAATCTAATAACTGTGACAGTGGGGCTTTTTTGGCATTGTTCCTGAAGCTGTGCAGACACACACAGGGCTGTCTGCTGGCTCTAATGAAAGGTTAAATGAATAGGACAAAGTGACAGGAGGTACAATAAAGAAACAAGAAGGAGGAGAGAATGTGTGTGTGCAAGCATGTGTCCACATCTCTGTGTGTGAGTGTCTCTTGGCCAGCCTCCTTAGCTCAGGGAACAACGAGGACAGCCCCTCCACAGCGCCACAGTATTCAAAACAGATTGGTGTGCGACACGTTGTGTGTGTGTGTGTGTGTGTGTGTGTGTGTCATGTATGTGTGTGCGTCTGACTCTCCCGCCAGGACACAGATGCTGAAGAGGAATTCCAGCATGGAGTTCTTTGATAAATGTTAAGGTCACTGGCAGAGGGTAGGGGTGGAGGCTGGGTGGGGAGTGGAGGGCGGGAGAATGGGTGCAATGGGGGAGGAGGCAGAGGGAGTGACGAGGGGGGACGCATGTCTCGTCTTGTGCCTCTCTCTGCCTGTGCCTTGGTGGAATGCAGAGTCACATGAAAGAGGCCCTCTTTCTCTCTCCCTCTCTCTGAGACTCGTCTCTTGTGTCTGTCTCAAAAGCGCCACTGTCCCCCTCCTGACACACTACCTGTCAGCAGATTTCCCCACAGCTCCAAAAAACACACACACACACATTCAGATATGCCCTTCACACTCAGTTTATGAGTGTTACGTTTCCCTCAAACAGGAAAAGTGAACTTAGGCCCAAACAAACACACTGAATCCCATCATCCTTAGACTGCTTAATTACTATGATTATCACTGTAAATAGCAACTTTGTCACCAACAATGACAGGGTAGGACTTCCAGCCTGTCAGCCAGGCTTGTGGCAATGTACTTCATGGCACAGTACAGTTCAACAGATGCAGTATAATCAATTAAAACTGCATATCCCTTGGAGATTGCGACATAGATTGAGACGCTGATAGGTGATATGTCACAGTCAGGTTGACTATGCAGCATCAGGCTAAAGGAGAAAGTTTCTATGAGACTGCATCGAATCAGTTCTATAGAGTTAATCCGTGTGTTCCTACCAAGCCATGAGGTCGAGACCACAGACTGTATAAAAAAAAACATATAACGTGTAGACTGCCGTATTGAAGCCTCGAGTTCAGCATTTCAGCTGTCGCCCATCTTGTTTTTTTGGAGCCAGAAGGGACCATATTTGGATGAGAGGGTGGAGCTTTATAAGGGGTGGACCTGGCTCATAGACTTTAAACTTTAGCAACACATTGCAGCCAGCATGTCACTAAAGGGGCCCCACCCTTTAAATATGGGTAAATTTAGCCTTACTAAAGTATAAATGGGTGAGTTATTTAAAAAAATCACCCCCGTACATAAAGGTTTAAATTAGCTACAGAGACCAGAACAGTTTGTACCAGACTGTAAATGTTTATTTCTGCTGTAAAGTTGGCATTTAAACATGGGGGTCTATGGGGATTGACTCACTTCTCAAGACCAGCCTCAAGTAGCCATTCAACGAACTTCAGTTTTTGGCACTTACAGGCATTAGCGTCACTTTTCAGCCCTGGAGGTTCCTGCCTGTTCACGACTCATTGAAATCAACATGAATGTAGATGCTCGGTACCTTGAGTGGTCAGAGGTAGCTACATCACTTCTGCTGTTTACAATGCTTCAAAGGCTGACAAACCAGAGTCTTAGTAAGTGCATGAAGTGCATCATTTGTCAGTGCCTTACAAAACTTTTACAAAGCACAATTGGAAAAAAATGACATTGCTGGTATGACAATGTTTAGGCACAAACACAACTTGGTTGGTGTTATGGGAAGTAGTTAAGGTTAGCAAAATGTGTTTTGGGTTAAAACTGCTCTCTCATTAAAGGTGGAGTCTGCAATTCTGGAGAAAGATTGTTAAACCAAACAATGCACCCCATCATCCATCAGCACTCATTCAGAAGCTCCTGTAATTCCGCAAATGTTATTTACATTTCATTACAGTCATGGTGGAGCAGTTTCACAAGGGGGCGGACCATAGATGTATAATAATAACTATATACTCATTCATTTATTATTATTACATCATATTCATACCAATGGAGTTGTTCGCTTGACGCAAAAGCCTAAAAAGTTTCTAGCTTCCGGGTTCACTTCTGTGATATGTAGCCCACTGAATATGTCCAGTAGTGTTTCCCCCGCTGATCCTGCCCGCGAGTTCCCACTCGGCTCATAGAGTTGTACAGGCGTCTTTTGCAATGGTAGTCTATGGGGAAAATCCTTTTTGGGCCCCAGGGAATTTTTTTGCTGCAATACATTGAGTGACCACTAGGAAAAAAATTGGAAGTAAGGCTGAGTGGTGTTCCTGGGAGCCTGCTGATGATGTTGAAGAGGGAAGGTACCTGTCACAGTGCTGCATGGCTCAATTCGAGCCACATTATTTATTTACCTTGTAGAGAGCCAGGGCTGTTTAGGAACACAATGTTTTTTGTTGGGTTTTTTTTGTGTGCACAGTAAACAGAGAGCCAGCAAACCGCAATGAGATATTGTGATATTAAAGTGTTGACTGTTGAAAGGAAACGGAGAGTGAATGGCTGTCTCGCATTGCAGTGTAACACATTCTTTTGGCCCATCCATCACAAACTCATCGGTATGCAGCTCACTAAAAACTTCAGCAAACTTTCTTCTTTGCTTACAACAAACAATACGACGACGGCCGTAGTCGTAACTGTAATTCCTACAGGCAGAGGCGGGCTTTGTAACTTGAACCTCATCGACACTCATATGGATGTATTTTCCGAAATGAGTGACACTATCAGGAAGACACATGTTTTACTGGACACGTGAATACATAAAAATGTTCACGACGTAATTGAACACGTACACAATGTACCGACATCATTCACCGATCTTTTATAAGGTACATCTACAGTCACTTCATATAAGCATAAAGAGACCAAACTCTGTTTTAAGCCTGAGTGATAGAGGCTACATTATTCACTCAGCCCACAAGGTTACTAGTGTGCCTGGAACATCATCATTACATTCAGATAAGAATCTTTGTCAGATAAAACTTGGAGAAAGTGAAGTCTTGAAAAACCAAGGTGACTGTTGCTCCCTTGTGATCCAGAATAGATGGGATTTATACATAAGTAACACACCGACATGAACACGCAGATTAGCAGCTACACAAACTTACACCATGTCTACACAGGGGGGGCAGCATCAGTAGCACAGTGGCACAGAAACAGCTTCAGTCCTGCATCTGTGTCTGCACAGGATGCACAGTATTGAGTGAATCACCCATGTTTTGACAGCACTCAGAGCCCACATCACAATCTAAAAATGGAAGAAAATAGACTTCAAGCATAAAAAATGTGCTTGTAGATCCATTACACACAAATACTGTAAGCAAAATGCAAGATGGATGACTGAAAATCAGAGCTGAAATGCATCCTGTGTGAACATGCTTTAGGTTGTAAAGTCCTACGAAGAACCTTCATTTTAAACATTGTATCTACATATGGTTTATTAACTGTAGTTCTGACTAAAAAATCTAAATGTGTTACCTTTTATATTTAATAAGGTACCACCACATGAATACAACTTCAGGAAAAGGATGTAAATTATTTTAAGAGCACTAGAGGTGTGAAACAGAGACAACCTTAGTAACAGAGCACTTGAATTCATCTTGACTGATTTTCCTTTTTATTGAGCGTTGGTCGTCTGCCTCTCTGACTGTAGCCTTGTATAGTCTGAAGATGGGCTGCAGCCATTAATTGTCTTCATCATCTCTTTATCTTTTATTATGATTATTTTTCTAAATTCATCATTTTGTCCATAAAATGTCAGAAAACTGTGAAGCATGCTCTAATTTTATTTAATTATCAGATTATCACAATAGGGACCAATTTCTTTTCTGTTGGTTTTTGTTGATTGACTAATTGATTAATCAACTAATTGTTGCAGCTCTGGTCCAATTTAACAAAAAAAAGTACAACTTATATATAACATTATATGAAGTTTTGATTTATTACAGGATGGTCATATATCTGAAATAGGACTGTGCACTATTATCTAATAACAAAATGTAAAAAGTAGTTAAAACATATAACCTACATTGGGCTACTGGAACATCCTCTGAATACTTTTCAGAGTGACTCAAATCTCTCTTGATTCATTTGTTTGGACTTTGTGTTCTGAAAATGGCTTCTCTGGACTGTATCTGTTCATCTTTACCGATCCACACAATGAAAAAAGGTTTGTCTTTGTTGAAGTCAAATGGGACACAAGCCATTAACTTGTACAAAACGCCATATGATGTTTATAATATTCAGTCTACCTTCACATTTCTCAAGTGTGACACATTTATGAAATCTCAAGGGTTTTGCCACAGTCCCTTATTTAACTCTGACAGTATTGATTTATCGAACATTGAAACATTTAATTTTCAAAGATAGTTTGAAGCCTCTGAAATGATAGTGAAATGATTAATAGTTGACTGGAAGGTAGAAAATCAACCAAAAAATGTGTGTTTTGGGAAATCGTATGCGGTAATGTCAAAGATATGCAATTTGTTTATGATATAATAAAGGTAGCAAAATGTAACCTTTGTTCTATGAGCACACCTAGAGTCCACTAATGGGCTCTATAAGCTTGCCAAATCACTCCAGTGAAGAAGCATAATGACATTTTCGTGTAATGCTTTTGCCATTCAGGGCAGACTCAACAATTATTTCTGGTACTTACTGGTTAAATGGCTATGCTATTCGGTTTTCACAAAGTTATATTTCCAGTAGACACAAGGTAACAAGGTTTGGGGGCTCCACCTGTGCACAGTAACCTGAGTTACAACATGTAATGTTTGTTTGTTTCTGTCGTTCATACAGGAGAAGTTATTCTGCAATAGACTATATGGCTTAAAAACCAGCTGCTTTGCTCTTTGATTTGCTGCCAACGGGACGCAAAGTTTTGACCTGAGGCACCAACTGCATGAGGCAAAAGGTAAGTCACTGCAAACAGATCTTAAGTGGCTAACTAACTAGTAAAAGCAGGCCAACAACAAAACCCCCATCCATGGTTACTTGTCTGATGCAGTCACAAGACTGCCAGTGGTTACCAAACCTCCTACAATGATCAAGGATATGAAGAACTGGGAGGGTGAAGGAGCAAAAACCATTAGGGCTAGATTTAAGTAATATTATATATATTTGAGCATGACAGTGATGCCTTTAGGACCGAGGTGCTTGCACCAAGGTCCGCAAGCATCACTGAAGTGCTCAAATGACGTCAAAGTACACCCTCGAGTGTAGTATTGCAATTATACAACTCTTCCCAACAAAATAAAAATGTATAATCAAAACGTATTCATGTTTTTGGGGCAATTAGGTCTCACAATATAAAGCTTTGTGCAACTGAGTCTGACTAATAACTGGAAAACAATCACTCACGTCAGTAGAATCCTATATGAAATGAAACCTAGTGTATTACTCCAGTAAGTAGGTTGAACCTTTGTAACTACGTAGCAACGGACATTTTTCTAGTCCCTGTTGAGTCCGCTGGCCAACTTGTGTTTATGCTTTCAAGAGATCGTGGGGATCCCCAAAATAAATAAATACCGCAGATATAAACACAGAAATGCTTAGCTTGCTCGCTTATTACAACTAAGATACCTGCTGACCAAAAATATTTTTCCATATACAGATTTAGCTATTACATCTGCAAACTTTACCTCTATGTTTAAGCTAGTAGCTCCGCATCATGGCACATCCGATGGAGGATGCCAAACATTTCCAATAACTCAAGAGCAAGGTAATGTCCAAAAGTAAAATTTAGTGTAAAAACGAGTGATCGTTTCCAAAATATTCTGTTTCATTCTTCTTCTTGAAGGCGGTCCTAATCACGTAGCCTACATTTCCCATCATGCCTAGGGCTGGACTGAGTGGTTTTTAGTTTGTAGTTAAGTTTGCTGTTTTATGTTCATACACGAAAATGTCACTTTATGTCAGTGTTTATAACGTGTCTGTTCAGAATATGGTGGTTTATGCTGGTTAATGTCGTCTTTGTGTTAGTTTAACTGTTTGCACCATTAGTGAGTTGGCTGTTACTTTTCTTGAAAAACTTCGCGAGAATTTCAAGAGAAGAGTTTGTGATATAGAGATATATTAAGAAATAGCGGAGTAAGTCTTTTAGTGATGAGAAAGGTGTGCTGTCATGGATATTTGAGCACCTTTAAATGTCTTGTCGACCAATCAGATTGCTTGGGTGGAACTACTTGTTTAATAATCAAGGACAAGACAGGAGAGTGAGTAATGAATCAGGAAACACTGTCACGCTGGATTCCTTCAGTGTTCATTGTTCAAGACGTTTTTACCAGGAGCCAAATTATCTGCAGAGGTCTCCTCCTCTCAGAAACAAATGGAAGCAGTTATGTAAAACTGCTAAAAACACTAAATAAAGTGGGGTGTCAGTGGATAAAGCAGGTGCCCCACATATGAAGGCAGTGTCCTTGCTGCAGCAGCCGTGGGTTCGATTCCACCTCACGGCCCTTTGCTGCATGTCATCCCCTCTCTCTCCCCCTTTTACGCTATCACTCTTTCCTATCTAACAAAGGCAAAAATGCAAAAAAAAAAAAAAAGAAATAAAGCAGTTTCACGTTAAAAATCAATATTTTTCCAATGCCACTCTTCATGAAGGGGCTGCTAACTACGGTGGCTGATGCGAGAAACGCATGTATCTAGAGCCAGTGTGGTTTGTTTGTTCTTGTCTACTGTAGAAACATGGCGGTGAAGAAGGCAGACAAAAACACGACAATTCTTATTTTCAGGTGATTTTACTCCAAAGAAAATATACTTATTATACTATGTACCAATTCTGCTTATATATCCCACTAAATCCTACACATTGGACCTTTAGGGAGTACTTTGGTGTACTGTGAAAGAAGCCTGAAGAGGAAAATGTCTGGAATGAAGTGTGAAGTTTACTTGGTCCTTTCTCTGGACACTACATAAACAGGTTTTAAATGAGAGAAATCGGGATTGAGGAGCCGAGGAATCATTTCAAAGGCTACTCAGGTAAAAATAACATTGTCAGGCACAGTTACTAGCAAAGGACCATACACTCAGGGCAATAATTCCAAAGTCAACATGCTACGTCTCAGTCCTCAGGAATTTTTCATGAGCCACCACTTATCTTGTCATATCAGATTTCTTCCACCAGCTTTTTTGGAGAGAAGAGAAAAGACACCTTTAGGGCAAATTATTCTCTTTTAATCAAATCACTCTGTATGGCCTGAGGAGATCTTTCCATGCCTTTTGAGTCACTGAGGCATGGGCCGCTAATGCACACACCCACAAAAAAAAAAAAAAAAAAAAAAAAGCAGACAAACAAACATCCACACATACAGTGTGTATTGAAACAGCAGCAGTTTGGTGTCTTTTTATCTGAGAGAAAGAAATGAGACTCAACAGGAAAATAAAAAATACAAGAAGAAAGCAAGGAACAAAGTGGTGTCTGGAGTTTCCATCACAAGTGAAATCCCAGATTTTCTCACTCACTGTTCATGGAACAAAATCGAACAACTTTATTCTGGAGTGCAGTCAGTGCAGGAGGGAGCTATAAAATATAAATTATACCACATAACCCTATACCTCCCAACTGAGCCATTTGGTTACAACTATACTCCTGTTCGTTACACAAGTCCAGCGTCTCTAGTATTTCTATAGCGTCGACATGAATTATATTCTAGCCCTGCTGAAGAACGTATGGATTACAAGTGAAATGTAATTTCCCTACCGATCGGACAGTTGCCACCCAGTGACACTGAAGTGTTTATTTTACACAGTTGCCGGTAATTAGTTCTGGACAGAATCAATTAAGGCCACCCCAAATTACAGCTGAAAATGTTGAGAATCATGACCGTGTCTAGGAGGACAGAAAAATGCAGCAGAGGGTGTATTTCTAAAGGCTGAGTTGTGCAAAATGTGTTCTATCATTTCTCACTTTAAACAAATAAAGACTGAGGGAGTGTGCGGCTTCTGCACACACTGGGTGTGTTCATGTAAGACCAAAGTTTTCCTGATTCCTTCCTTAAGGAATATGATAGTGTTTGGATTAGCATGTGAAATGAAGTCTGCTCAAAAAAAGAAAAGACGCAAAAAATGTAACACATGTAAGTACAAGTATCGGCTTACAGTTTAAACACAGCTTGTAATACTGAGCCTGAGTTTAATCTCATTAACTTTTCCAAGTGTGATCTATATTCAGAGACGGCTCTATCATTCATCAGATTTTAAACTGTTAGAGATCTCGATCTGTGTGATGGGACAAGACTAAACACATCTTACATGCTCGTGTCATAACAGCCCTACCTATCTACTTATTCTGCTATTTATTTCTCTTTTTTTTAACTGAAGAATAACAGGAACACAGACCAAATTTCATAATGTATTTGGAGGAAACCGGAGAGTTTTCATGAGTATAAGTGTGTGAAGATTTAGTTTCTTACTTTGTGTTCCCAGGTACAAAAAATATAATTATGTCTACTATATGTATATTGTTTTAAATCAAGTATGTCTCACGCTGTGCTCTTTATTAAATTAGGACTCCTGCCATCCAATTTGTTTTAACATTTCACAGTGTCTCTGTTTAGTCGCTAAAGCCGGCAGCTTCGGTTACAGTGTCTTGTTCAAAGATTTTCATCTCGAGCCACCGCTAGGTATATGACCCTGCTCCCCCTTTCAAAATATTACCTTTTCTGTCACTGCCAAGACACACTATCAGTCACTCGAGAGAATATTGGGGCTGAGGACAGATGGAGAGGAGCACAGTCGTACCAGTGCGGCAGTGACCCGCTCCTGGATAAATAAAAACACTGCAAGAATGTTGCTTTGATGGCTGTCGAGGCTGAATACCTGTTAGTGAAAGAGTGAAAGTGCACATTTCCCTTCATCTAAAATAAATTTTGTTTATTTTTTCTTCCTGCTCTGCACTTGCACACTTTCACCCGTGCATCGCTGGGGTTAAGTTGTTCACATTAGAGCCTTGTCATGACTAAAACTGCACTGAAAATGGGTCTGAACATGGAGGTCAAGCAGTGATAATCGCCCTAAATTAATCACATGGAAATAAGCAAGTACACAAATAAAAAGAACCCCGCACAGAAAATATATAAAGGTTATCAATATATCCTTTATGCACTTAGCACCCATTCTCTTCAAATAACGAGGCAGGGAGGGAGAAAGTGAGAAGACCAGGGGAAATGGAGAGGATGGAGTAGAGGGGAGAAGAGGAGCAAAGAGTTCTCGATGTGAGCAGTAATCAGAGGAAGCCAGCAGGGGGGACAGGGAGGGTTGGTGGGGTCAGAGTGGAGCACCACTAAGCAGCCTTTCTCTTCATTAGCAGCCTCTCTAAGGGGGGCGTCACAGGCCTACCTGTCCAGCAGATTATTGAACCGACTAACCAGTGGCTCCCACCCCGCGCACACACACACACACACACACACTCACACACTCTCCCCTCTCTGATTCCCACAGACCCAGAGGAATCACGACCTAGCTGCAGCCTCGCTGACAACTTTAACTTTTTCTTTAACCTCACGTAGCGGCGATATAGGCTGAATCTACTCAGGGCATAACAAGGATGTTTTCCCCATTACTTTATGAGCTGTTTTGTTGTCTAACCTTTTATGTTTTTATGTATTTTCCAGCAAAAACACACCAGCAGCTTATTCTCTGTCTATAACTCTGAGGATGTAATAAATATATAATTATGTGACATGAGTGAGAGAGAAAAACATACATAAAAAGAACAACATTTTAGCTCGCGTGACTTAAAGGAAATTTGAAATGCAAAAAGCACCGTGGAGATAGAAGTAATGAAATGACACTCTAGGAATGTAAATTGGTCAGAGGAGTAGCAGCACCGGCTTAGGCTCATGAAACATCCCTGACACACACTCAGACCAGGCCAAAACACTGTGCAAGACATTAATCTCACACACATCTCACTGATGAAAGTGTGAAGGTACTTTTGTGTTGCTTTTAAGTGGAGCCATTCATCTCAATCTCTCTCTCGCTGTTCCTCTTTTTCTACTTCTCTCCCTTCGTCTTCTCTGTCTCCTGGAGCATTCAGAAACGTCCATGCCGAAATGTCTTACACTGACATGAAATGTCTCCCTGTACTTCTGCTTGTGTTTTCACTGTCACAGGTTGACCAAGAGCTCCCTGAGTTTTCCTCAGGGGATGGCAAACAGGCACCAAAGCAAGTGTGTTTAGCAAAAAAATAAAACATAAAAATCAGATTACAGTGTTATTCCGCTCCAATAAATATAAAAAGAAACATTTTAAATGACCTAAAGCTTTTGTTTGCATTAACATCTAACAGGCAAACTTCCCTTGTTTGTATGACACACTGATAAAGACTTCCACAAACACACAAAATATCAGCTGAAACAACAGAGTGAATATTTCAAGAAATCAATAAAACGTTGCAGGAAAAATAAAACACACTTGCAGAAGGAATTCTGCAGAAAGGTGAAGCAGGATTTTCAGCAGAGGGATTTTAGGCCTGAAAATAACTTGAGAAATGTTGCTGTCAGCTATGAAATGAAGTCTGCTCACATTCACTTAACCAAACACACATAGCACGTTTTTATCAGCCCCGTTTATGTGTTTGCTATCTGAAGACGCTGCACTAAATTGCACAGATTTCAAGAGTTCACTTGTGTGTGTGCGTCTGCAAATATGCAGGCCTAAATCTACAGGTAGCAGAAAGTGTCTCATAAATACATCAAAAATTAAACAGTTCTTCAAAGTTTATGTGGAGTTAACGATTTTCTATTAAGATGTCACGTTATGTTTTTAATTTGTCTATGGGGAGCAGAGAGCACTTTTAAGGCTTGACCAAAACTATAAAACTATATTGATATTTTGTAAACTTATTGCGGATGTTACAGATTAGATCTAATTTCTGATTTTGGTCAAAATGTGCTTATAAATGCTACGATGACTGAAAAAAAAGATTATACAAGACACAGAGGAAAGAGACAGAAAAGAAAAGGATCCCAACAAGCAGAAGAAATTATTTTTCTTTTAAATGCACGCATATAAACAAATCCAGCGAATGAGTCATATGAATTAAAAACAAGTTTGGGAAATAAAGCCCTCATAAAGACTGTTAAGTTTGCGTCCGCTCAGATGACAGATCAGCACATCATTTGTTAGTGAAAAAAAAGTTTCGCAATTTATATTTGTAGTGTGTTTTTCTCTTTGTACGTTAAGGACACGGGTAGAAAAATCATATTTACCATTGCTGCATGTTGTATCTGACAGACCCCGGGGCTCCTGGCACTTTTCAAACTTGGCGTCTTCAAAAAAGTCTGATTTCGCCCTCAAGTGGGGAACTTTCTCCTCTTCAATGCTGCGCGCCGTCGGAGGTGATTCACGATCGGTGTTCCTTTCACAAACCTCTCATCGCCGTTTATGACAGTTTTTAGGAACAACACGGGAAAACAGTCACTCTTTTTTTTTATCCCGATAATCGCCGCTTCACTGAGAAAAACGCGCGTCAAGACGTTTGGAAACGCGTCGGTCTCACGGAGAGGAACGCACCACCGCGACACTCGGTCCCCTCTTCTTTTCCCCAAAGCGTAAACTGAAGAAGTAAAGGAGACAGTGGGGATCGCTGACAACCAGAAGCTGCCTTGTAACTGCTTGTCCTACCTTGAGAAAAACGCTAACAAAAAACCGCCTTCCTACACTCCCCCGATGATTTCCTTCTGCAGAGTCAGCGCAGTGCGCCGAGAAGAGCTGCGGACGGTCCGGGCTGGAGAGAAGGTGGCTGCTGTGAATTCAGACCAGTGTTTTACACGCCGTGTGTGACTGTAACCCGAGTGACTGTGGGTCCAAGAGTTTGAGTCGATTTACGATGTTATGTCAGGAAGATGAGTCACATCTTTGTGCTACAAAAATGTGCCAAAAACGCACAAGATAAGAAATCGGCAATGAGACGCGCATTTACAGCAGCGATGACTATGTGATATTTTTCCCCTCAGTGTGTGTCTACTTTAAATGTTTTGTAATCTGTATTTCTCAAAAATATCAACTTCAAGAAAAGATATATAATGCAGCCAAAATAATACGAAATAAATACATTTTCCTGCCATCTTTTAAACGGTGTATTAACTTTTCGGGCGAACAAGCTGCATTTCATTAAAGCAAACTTTCACTTTTTTTCACTTTCTCTGCCCTCGCGGGTACAGCACACGCACGCCTCTTGCGCGAGCACACGTGTTTTAGGCAGTTGGAAATAGTTTATGGTTTGTACTGCAGGGATGTGACACTGATTTCCTAAGTTGTGTCCCTCATACCCCTCAGAAGTGGGCGCGCTCATTAAAGTTTCACTTGTTTTTATGAGGATTTGCTCAACATTTGACTGAGACATCTCAAGAGTGAAGAGTTGAAGGAGTGTGTGTGTGTGTGTGTGTGTGTGTGTGTGTGTGTGTTTGAGGATAGAGTGAAGCAGAAAGAGAGACATACAGTGCTCCTCAGAGTGACTGGCTGCCTCAGTTTGGCTCCTCCACCGGGGGTGAGAGAGGCAGCAGAATCCCAGGGCAGTCATTTCTATCAAGTCAAGCGTCTGGAAGCCCCACTTGCATGTTTGGTCAAGGGGTAAATAATAGATCAGGGATTAGGCTTGTGTAGAATTCATTCCAGGGTAACAAGCTACTGAGGTCCCAGGATATGCATATTCATTGGTTGGCCAAGGCCGTGGGAGAGCGAGGACCATATGCCTGTTTGTCAGAGGGCTTACATTGCTAATTAAATGAGATATTACATACTTATGTGAGCAACAAAACAAAAAGCCTTTAAAGGATTGTCCATAAAAAAAATTAGGTGTTTGGATCTTTTTGTGTTGACTTGAAATGCTTTGATGCTGCGTTAATTTGATTCACTAAGTGGTTTTTTATTCAGTGATGTTGATTATATACATGTAGACACCAGAGGCTGTGAAAGAGTAATATGACATAAACTGCGCATCAAAGCAAAACATGACCTTTTTTTTTACTTTGCTGTTAGCATGTTGCCAAATTATTACATTAAATATCTCTGTTGCACTAAACCCAAGATGTGTGATGGTATAGTTATGATAGTGGGTGTGTGGATAGCCATACTCATATAGCTTTTTCTTTACTCTATAATTGTTGGAACAATTATGCCTCTGTATTGCTGTATGGTGGGCCGCACAAGCAGGGTCAAACAAACCATTAGCTTTTTGTTTTTGAGGCAAAAAAGTTTTTTAGAATTGTAATTTTCTGACAAAGTTATAGATCTAAGATCAAGTACAAGATAGAATGTGTTGTGGGCCAGCTTCATCTCCTAGAAAAATTACATTTGCATTAGTTTAAAACAGTAAAGACTTGTGTAGAAAGAAGCTTTATAAGCAAATAAGTGAATGAATGAGGAAATGTTTTTAATGAACATTTTCTAAATCATAAATTGTTCTCATGAGTTTCTGAGCTCTTCCTCAGATTTTTTTTTCTCCTCAGCAGCAGTTTGTTGAGTTTGAATCACGGGATGTAGAATTGATCGGTCAATCAGTTTGTAGTTGGGTTGATCAGAGCTGATCAGGTCGAATGGATGGATCAAAAAACCTGCTGCAGAATCAAGTGAGAGCATACTTTTAGACCCGGGGCTGGACCATGGGGTGCACAGTTTCCATGGGAACACAACTGATTTGATCTTAAAGTAGTTTGGAAAAACACCTCATATCACTAAAATGAGAATGTGGTTGTTTTAAGAAATCTAACATTGTATTTATGAATAAATGAACAATTAAGTTTTACTTTACACTCCTCTGGCATTCTGCTGCTCCATTTGTGCCCATAGTACACTCTGTCCTTCGAGAGTTTGCTGCTCTGAATAACCAAACACTATATATATATATGTGTGTGTATATGTATATAGAGATATTCCATCACCGCTTCTAATGAGTGGTCTGGTTCCAAAAATGGAAAATCAATATATGGCCACAAATGCCGATATCGTGATGCAAATAAATGAATGTGTGAGAAACCCTAATCACTGGCATGGCTTTCCACTGCTGCAGGCAGCTCTTGGTGAGTAAAGAAATGGAGTTTCACTCTGAACTCGCAGCATTTTTTTAAGGGTATCATCTAATCTTGGCTATTTAACAAACTTAAGTGCAACTTATGACAACACAAACTGTACTGAAAAACATTCCAAATGGTGTTGATATCATGTTTCTGATGTGGCTGTTTTTTGCTACCATGATATTTTTGCATTTTCTTGCTCTGCTGTTAGTGAGAAGTTGACTGTTGTTTTTTTTTTTTTTTTTTATAACTGATGGCTGTAAATTTAGATTGCAGGGAGCCAGTAGATTGGTGAAATGCCGCTCCCTATTTCTTCAGTGTATGTAGCCAGACATTACATATTACACCTTTAATTTCACAAATGTCCCTTAAAATTAATGGAGCATGGCACTACAGACTAAATTCAATAACTTTGTGATATTTGCTTATTACAAATATGAATCTATATGTCAGCGTAAATGTCAGGCAATAGGCAAAAAGGTATTTACATTGTTATCTCAGGATGTGTTTCAGCTGTTTTATTAATTGCTCCACTTGCTTCTGAAAGCACAGACGCACTTCCAATTTAGTCTTTTTTATCCTGTTTTCTGCACATAACGACAGTGACTGTGTATTGGCCTCTGACCGCTGCCAAAACTTTGGCGATCATGCAGCATCACTGTGGCTGAGCACATCCTGCATAAACACTGATCACATTGTTTTTCCACCAGAGCACATTGGAAACTTTGTTTTTTAACTGTTAAATGGCACATACAGTACATATTGTTGTGCCAAGTGTTTAAGCAAAGAAACATAACATGAACAAACAAAAAAACTGGGGTTACCAGCCTTAAAAAGTATACAGTATCCGATGGGCCCCACTGTGTACCAGCGTTGGCATTTAAGTCGACACTGACATTAATTGTACACTGTACAAGAAGCCAGTAAAGGCGTCTTGATAGAGAAGGAGAGTACGTGTTTATTTGTCCCTATGACAGAATCCCACTGTTCACTAATTATCCAGCGGGACCGCTGATAATGAGCTATTGAACCTGCTACTGAAGTGTTCCACCGCCTGGGAGGGCCATCAGCTGCTGCACCGCCCTCGCACATCCATCAAATCCACAGAGGTCCTCCTGTTCATTAAGCTCCAGTCACTACCAAAGCATAGACCGGTCCAGAAAGGTCAGTTTGACCATCTCAGAGAGCCGTTGAGACTTCTCAAAGGGCCGGCTCATACTGTGAGTTGTCTTCACAAATCAGGACACAGCTGATGGCTCCGAGGGTGTTTCTTCACTGCATCCCAAAGGTGTAGGTTTAGTTTCAACATTGGGGTGACACATATTAAACAAGGGTTCCTCACGAAGAACATTTTGAGCATCAAACACTCAATTTTCTGCTTTCTGGTAAATTTGTGCACCAATTTGTGCCTTTTCTGTGTCAATTTATCTGTAGATGTCTTTAATTCTGTCACCAAAGATGTGACATTTCTGGTGCCAGATCGATGTCTCTTATAGTAACTTATTGTTTTCTTTTATATAAGTAATGTGCTTCTAATGGTGGAATGTATCTAAGTTACAAGTACTGTACTTAAGTACAAATTTGAGTCTTTTATTTCCATGCCACTTTATACTTCTACTCCAGCAATATTATACTTTTCACTTCACTACATTTATCTAAAATAACTTGTTACTTTACAAATAATATTTGCACAAAACAAATAATATTTGCACAAAACAACATATGAAGTTTATGAAATATGATGTTTTGTTATACATTAAACTATTCGACAGTTAATACAAGTACAGCTGCAATGTTTGATCGGGTACTTCTATTACTTTTATTTGACTATAAAATACTGTGAGTTTTGCTGTTTATTTAGTATTACTTCTAATACTGTTTATTTAGTATTACTTCTAATACTTTAAGTAAATATTTCCATTTATGTTTACTTTTACTCAAGTAATGTTTTCAATACATGTCTTTTACTTGTAACTTCTAATTTTACTTGTAGTGTTTTTGCAGTGTGGTATTAATACTCTCACTTAAGTAAAATACTTCCCACACCACTGTGTTCTACCATCATCAAGTTTATTTTTCTGGCCCAAATCATGCCATTTGCCTTAACTCCCCCTCAATTTGGAAAAACAAAAACCTAGTATCTGATAACAAAAGGAGGGAAAACAATTAATAAGCAACTTTAATTTGATCTCTCCTAAATCATACAGAAGGAGGCACAGGTGTTTGAAATAAGGCCAATATTTTTCTCATCTAAAAGCTGTTTTTCTGACTGGACATTTACTCAGGGCGATCAATGTCCCATGTCCTTGGTCTCCTCTCTCATACACAAGGGAAATATGAACTTAAATACAACCTCACCACCTTAATTTACCCTTTCACCAAGCAAAGGACAAGCTCTGTGCTAGGAGCCCGAGGGAAATAGCCTGACTCCTTGTTCCCACACATCCTGAGGGGGCTAACCGGGGCCAGGATGGCACACTAGTTGGGTGAGCTGTGAGTGAGTGTGGCTCTCGAGGTTCATGGCACCATGGATACACACACGCACACACAGACACACACACACACACACACACATGCTGCTGCCTCGAAGAGGTGGGTGTTGTGTGGATCAATTCCTCCTTTATGAGGGCTCTTGTCTGTTGAGGATTGGGCCAGAAGGTCATCAGATGGGAGTCAAACAGAGGTCCACGTCATCTCATTGGGACTAGGGTTAGGACATGAACAAGGGGGCTCGTACACACAGCATGTGGGGGGAAGACGTACGCAAGGTCAGCGACATCACATGCATACAAGAATGCACATGATGGCAAAGACGGAGCGTTTTGAGTTAGAATTGTCTGGTCTAGGTGCGTAGATATTGTACAGCTAAAGACTGAAAAGAAGTGGTAATCAATGGTTTCTCTGTCCCGCGGTTTTGTAAGGCAGTCCAAGGTCTCACAGGATTCAGCATGAGGATGGCTCATGCTTGAGGTCAAGAGTGGCTGATAATTCTCCCACAGACTCCAACAAGAGATAGCATCCCTCCTCAGGCCATTGCCTGAATAGAAATGTGTACAAAACAAGATTTAAAATGTCAGCAGTTGAAGATGAATTTAGTGAGCAATTACAAAGATTTGTCATGGCCAATTTCAATTTCAAAAGCACCCAGTGTGATTACAGCTTATTATCTAATCTTATTCAACAAGAAAACATTAGACGACACTCAACAAATGGAGTCATCATGCCTCGCTACAAAGTGACTGTGTTCAAAGACTTATTGTAAATCACGTGTTGGAGCCTGTCTCATTTCCATGCAGGGGGGGAGTGATGTTTCCACTAAACACTGTGCAGGTTTCACATCCCAACTGGCATTTGTACAATCAATGTTTCTTTAAAGCTGGGGACTTGTGACTCTTTAGTATCTATTGTCATCTCCCGCAGTTCTCAGGTTCTTTCCTCCCTCAGTATCAAAGCTGGGCCACATTAATGCAGACAATATCCCCACTTACCTGAGGCGGCAGGCGGAGACTGTGCTTTCACAATTCTCCATGGAGTGTCATGTTTTTCCCGGGGATGTGCCTCTCTTCCTTCCTCTGTCAGCATCGGCACACCAGGGCTTGTCATTCGGTTCTTGAATATTTCATGCAGGTGCATTTGCATGATCACAGTACTGTGTCACTTCTTCCCCTGGTAGATTAAATGCTGCCGAGCACTTGAACTTCCCGGTGACTCTGCTGAGGCAGAACAGAAGTGAGACAAGCATGCTTATTGGGATTGTCAATGCAAGAGCTTTCTTGTTTCAAGGGGTGGCTCTTCACATTTTAACAATTGAGCAATTAGACAAAAGGGCCCACAAAGACAACTTCAAACATGGATCGGTATACATTTGGTGCTGTGTTGTCTATATTTGTAGCTATGCATCTGAATCAGTCATATTCTATGGTATACGGTAAAGAAGTTAGCCATGCTGTTTAATGTTAGTGACATTGTATGTCATTTGGTTGGGAAGGCATAAACTTCATCCCTCTCAATATTTAGAAGTTGATTCAAGGTCACACTTAATCTTATAGAGTCCAAAACTCTACATAGACTATAATACTCCAGAGAAAAGATACATAGATTTTTTACCGATGTTTCACCTGTATGTAAAAGCAATTAAGCATGTTTACATGCAGTAAGCTGTATACATATACTGGAAAACATTTTTCGCTCTTTCTGTGAGGCTTTTGGGAAATTTTAGGAAAACTGATCTGCTCATAGCTATCCTTGGAGTGACTAGCTTCTTATCTTCTGCTAGTGAATACCAAAAATGGCTGTTTGGAACAATTATTGCAAAGAAATGAACCTTTTAAGTCCTGAGAAAATTGGCTTGATTTTTTTCAAAAGCAGTGGAAGAAAAAAAGAAAAGAAATACTATGTAAAAAAAAAAAAAGCAAACAAGACTTGAAAAAAGTGCTTTAAAAAATTATAATAATTCTGTAATATTTTAAATATGGAATTATGATTATTTCCCCCCTAGCTTTTTTCTTTTTCTCCAAGACATTTTTAAGGTTTATATACTTTTAAAAGGCATCTGAAAGCAGCACAGGAAAAGTGATGTCACTCCAGGTTTCATAGGGTTAATTGTACAAGTGTAGAGGATGGACTCTATTCCTACGTGTGATTTACGGTTAAATGAAATGGCAAACAAATTACATTTTTGAGAGGCTGAGATTCTATAATGAAGATAGAGGACAGGATTTGGAAACTGTACTGAAATTCTTTCAGGCTAAGAAAAATGTAATAATATTTTTAGATAAAGCACCTTACTTTGAATAATCCTCTTTTTCTGTATACATAAACTCCTTTGTATTCTGTTTTAAAAACACATTGAACTAATCTCTCATTCTATGGCCACTGTTACATATCGTTACATTGACAGGATTTAAAAGAGGCAAATTGGTGCATAAAATTGGTGATGTTTGATGCTCAAAATGTTCTTTTCCACATGTGAATCAGTGCGATAGGTGATGTTCATTATGACAAAAAAAGTCGTCTGTCTCTGAGTTTAAGCACTTGACCTTCTCTCTCCAAACAGCCCTCAGATCGTAACTTGATCATAACAATATCCTATGATTTATATAAACAGATGATATACATTCTCAGTGATCTAATTTCAACTTTAAATTAGTTTGAATCTTGAGAGTCTTTTTTCTGTCACAAATCTATAATTCCCATAGCTGCCAGGAGACAAGCCAATGATCAAGTGTTCAATTCAAGATTCTTTATTCATCCATGATTCATTACTGGGAATGACTCTAAAGAAGGTTAATTAAATGTTATCAAAATAAAAGTTTGAATAAAGTTTGTTTAAGGTAGCCTTGAATATTCTCAATATGTATTATTCTTATTGTGACAGCAGGTACCTCGTTGAACAGCAACCATGAGCTACTTAATACCAGCAAATTAAGACATTTACAATCTCCATGTCTTTTCATAAATATCGTAACAGTTTCTTTTTGAAGAAAAAAAAGGCTAAATGTCAGTAGTGCTGGAACATATAATAATTGTACTTTGATCATAAAAGGAGGAAAATCATTGGGAAACTAAATTCAAGATGCTTATTGTGTAATTTTGAGTGTTTGATCTCAGTGACACTTACCTACAAAATGCATTGTTGACACAAGTTATTGCCCCTAAAAAGTAGTGTTCATGGTCAAATAGACATAATAAATGTTAACTCAGAACAAAAATTACCTCATGAACCCTAACCCATTTAAATTTAAAGCAGTAGTTGGTAACGTTTATTATTTAAAAAACTTTTGTTATATTTGCTAAAGCTGTCTCTATAACCACACAGCAGTAAATGTGACAATACAAATAATGTGAAAATCACACTCCTCTGTCTACTTTTTTGCCCTGAAGTGCCTTTAATGGCCTTACTGCAATGAAAACAAGTGAACAAAAGCAAGAGCCGAGGAGTCTCTGATGCAACTGTCAATCACAACTCGTGAACTACGGTCAAACTGTCAAACGAGGCAGCGCTGATGACATATAAATCATGATTGTCACTACACTCTTGCCTCAAATGTTTTCAGAAGCATATTATAGTGTACTGTTTAGCTGTAAAATAAAAAACGTTTGTGACCTGGCTGCTGTGTTGGAAACTGTTGACTGAAGGACCCCCCGACATAAAACCCTCTTATTTTACAGCTTAACAGGACACAATGTTATTTCTATACAAGTTACCAACTGTAGCTTTCATTGTAAGATACAATGAAAAAATGAATCAAGTCAACAGGGGTTCCCCATGCATCGTCCAACAGCACGCGGCCCTTTTGACTGATGAAGGCACCGGGGTGTTTAAACGTCTGTTTGCACAATTAAAGGCTGTAAACTGATCAGTATGCTGGGATGTTGTTGTTATTTAAATATATGTGCTTCATCCACAAGGCCACCATGACACCAGCCAAAGTGTCTGTGAGAAACAGATTTGTGCTTAAAACGTACAGACTTTTCTTTTGTGATTATTTTCTCTTTTTTAATTTGTAATCTATTGCAAACATCCAATAAAAGCTTTCAGATGAAAGAGGTGAAATCAAATAATGACAGAGGTTGAAGCGAGCGTGTGAATGTAGGGAGAACGTCACTGGCGATATGAAAGAGCGCTCGGCTGAGATCTGCCTTTTATGTGCCTAAAATGCTCTCAGATCTGGATTAATCTGTCATTAGTGGGACAGACAACAAACACTTAAAAGAAAGCGATACGGGCTGCTTCAGACAGAGGAGAGAGCAGCAGCAGGCACTGTCAAAACATGGTGGAACATGCCTGTGTGGAACATGTAAGCAACTGGAAGTGTCTGGGGCCAAATTATACGCATTTGATGATGAAAGAGGGGATAGTTAGAAGATGATCCCTTTGAGTTACCAGCTTCCTCTGAGAGATTTCTCTTAATTTGACTTTCTACGGACAACATTTTGCCATATAATCTGCCTCTTAATCATATTCAAGGTTTCATATAACAGAAACTGTACCTGAAATTTTGGCCCTGGTTGGTTTTGTCTTGTAACAAAAATCCTCCTGTGGGCCCCAACAAAATGCGAAAAATTAAACATTAGGGAAAATTGATGCAAACATCTAATGTTAACAGGTGGTCTGTAGTAGGGGTCACACCTTTAGTACTGGCATGGCAGTTACCTTAATTTGTTCATCAGAAGCCATTTTTGCAAAGAGATTGCTCCATAGGGCTGAACCAAACAACGGCAGTGTTATGTTGCACCAGTGTGTGATGTTAGATAGCATACCAGCGTCCCGGAAGCAAAAGACGCATGGTGGGTGAGAATTCTAACACAACAGTGTGGTATATAGCATACACAGTGGCGGAGCTTTCTAAACAATAACAATGGCATAACATCCCAATGACAATCACAGAAGGTCTCTGTTAATTTATTGAATATTGTCCTCTGTTTAGAAGATAAGAAACTCCCAACCACATTATTTTTCAAATCTGCAGACATTTTCAGATGCTGTTCTTCTTCTTTGAGTTAGCTGCTAACTGCTGCTAGCTGCTTTTTAAATCCCTGGAGTGGAAAGTATTTCGAAAGCTTGAGAGAAAGACAAAATGAAAAGGAAAAAGGCATACAGGGTGTAGTTTAAAAAAAAAGAAAGAAGAGGACAAAATTTGAAATTCTGAAAATTTGCACACACCATAGTCTTTTATATGATTGATTGATTTTATTTTAAAATTTTTTAGCTAGATGACCTAAAGATGAAGATGCAACTGCCTGGGACAGACTCGAAAAAAATCCTGTTGCAGATGTATGATGATCATTTCTCGTGACGAGAGAGAGAGAGACAGAGAGAGAGGCACATAGATACCATGTGTCAGTTTCTGCGTCTCAACAGAAACGGGGCAGGCAGATGTTGCGCATTATGTACCAGTCTACTGCCTCTAAAATTGTTCCGCAAATGAGGATCTTAATGAGAGGCAGTGTTCGTGGGTCAAGGAACAGCCTAATCATGCTAAGTCAATTGCATCTTTTCTCTTTGTGTGTGTGCATGTGTGTGTGTGTGTGTGTGCTTGTGTGTGTGTGTGTGTGTGTGTGTGTGTGTGTGTGTGTGTGTGGCAGTGAGCAGATGAACCAACATTTGTCTGACTGAAGACGAATGCCAGTCCTCATATTTCTTCATTTTCCTCTCTCACCCTGTGCTCCAAATCTGGCTGGACACTTAAGTACATTAGCCACACAATATGGAGTTGTCTTGTCTCACCGGTGAAACAGATGTCAAACTCGTGTCTTTGTTCATGTTCCATCGCTTGCATCTAGTCCTCAAAGCTCCCACTATGAACTCAGAGTCAGAATGTATCGAGCATAACGTCTTTGACCTCACAGCAGGTCATTAAAAACATATAGAATCGGGCAAATATCAAACGGGGTGAGCTATAAGTGTGTCTATTAAAATAAAAACAACATTTTAAACATAAACTCCTGTATAAAGATCAATATCATGTCTCAATGTCTCTTTGCCGTCATTCGTGTGGCTGTTGAGCGTTGATATAACAGCAGGGATTTATAGCCTTGTAAAACAGCCCTTGCAGACACAGGGGAACTCGGTCTATATATTCTATATATGTCTGTGTGTGTAATAGCTCAAAAATCTCCCTAACACTGACATGTTGCCATTTTCCATCAATGTTTCTGTAATTTGACACGTTATTGTTTCACCTTTGATTTCCAATGACATTGCTGTTACTTTAAGGCTCTGTATAAATAAAATATGGACATGACATACTGTGCATAGTCTTCTTCTTAAGAAGTTGTTTATGTTTTTTAGTACATTTAAAGATACAAGTGCAAGAGAGTATTTGTTTTTAAACGTGTGTGCAGAATAGGAAGAACTAAAAAAAAAGCATGTCTTTTTTATGTTTACCTTTTCCAGTATTTTGACTGTACCCTAATTATAATGCTTGAAGAGGACCTTGTCCCCACTAGCATTTTCACTTAGGGAGGAGAAAGCACAGGTGTTACTAGGGGTGAATTATGAGACAATGGGCCCCTGGGCATAGATACACAAAAGGCCCCACCACCTCTCCAACACAGAAGCAAACACACAGACTTTGAGGTGTTGTTGCCTCTTTATTTGCGTGGCTTTGTGGTCATTATGCATCTTTTTATGGTTCTGTGTCTCTTTTTTCATGTATGTCTCCCTGTTGATGATTTGTGTGCCTTTTGGTGATTGTTTGTCTCTTTGAGGTAATTTTCAGGCCTACCTGTGCCTGGCAGGCCTGATCAGTAAACCATCCATGACTGATGGAATGAAATAAAGAACGAAATTCAACCATCATTAATTATATTATTCACACCTGAACTTCTCGTATTGTGGACTGTCAAAATATACTCTGTAAAAACTGTAAAATGACGCAAATGAGTTTGATACTTCATTAATTTGATAGTTTCCTGATTACTTGCAAAAACATGTAAGTTAGGTGGATATAAGACCCTGAATAGCATAATAACATGGCCTGCTTCTTACTGGAAAGGATGCAAATTTATAGTTTTGCACTGGATATGGTGGGATAGGCTCAAAAGTGAGAAGTGGGAAGAGAAAACAAATGGACCACTGCACAGACTGAAGCATATTCTCCATCTACAGCATTGGATTATTAAGAATTCTTTCACATATAAGGTTTTTATAATTTAGAGCCTATATATTTGACTCATGGTGGTTCACGCTTGATCTTAATTGTTGCTCAGAGATGGTCTTGGTTAGCTAAAATATGCTTCTGATGAGAGCCCAGTGGAAGAGATGGTCTGTTTGAAGACGTCACCAGCAGGGTGATTTAATGTCAACTTCTCTGGACCCTATATAGCAAACATGGATGCTGTTCCTGGAAATCAGTCACTGGTGTGGTATTTAATGACGTCAAACCCTGCATGCACATGATTTATATTATTTGTTTATCCTTCCTTATTATTATCCTACTATAGCCAGTGCTGACAGTTACTTTTGAAATGTAGTAGTTTACAGATTACTAGTTACTCTGTTTGAAATTTGTAATGCTATTATTTTAAGCACATTATTTAAGTAATATAACATATTACATTTGATACCTAAAATACCTTTTCCAACAAATGTTTAAATCTGGCAATAAAGCTGAAAAATGTCCTGAAATAGGCTATGCCAAAATAAGGCAATCCTGCATGGCGAAAAGTGGCACAGGAACTGAATGAATGTTAAATTCTACATATAAACATTTTACTGAAAAGAATATAGACCTTCTCACACGTAACCCCATTTAATCACAAACATTTTGATTTGTAACTGTGATTTAATTACATACTTTTCTAAGTAAATCTAATGCATTACAACTATGTTTCTTTGTAATTTAATTAAATGTAACTAGTTATATGTAACTAGAGTAACTAGTCACAAACACTAGAGCTCAAATGTATAAATAAATAAATAAATAAATACATCAATTAATATTGTTCTTGCATAATAACAATAATAATAATATTTCATCATTATTATTACTATTATTTAGGATTCATTTGTGGAGCTTTTCCAAACTTTTTTAAATCCAAAGCGTCCGATCAGATAAGCTTAAGAACTGAATGTACATATTTTAAGTTGCTTTACTAGATAGGAAAATAAATAAAATAAAATAAAAATAATTTAAAGAAAGAAGTAAAGTAAAGTAAAATAAATACATAGAGGTTGTGAAAAGCGTGTTAGGGCCACTTGAAACAGCCAGTGGGACTCCTTACGGTACCCGGACCAGCATTTGGAAACCACTGCATTCGGATCACTTCCGTACGTCAATGGTTACTGTCGTAAAATGGCGTGCGGCGCGGATGAGGGACGGAAACGGAAAACAGCGGGCTTGTTTGAAAGAAGGAAAGCGTTTCGGTAGTTATTGACAACGGTGTGATTTCACTGAGGAAGTTTGTTTGGGTTTTGTAGCAAACACGACAAATAGTACTTTTAATGGATACTGTAACCAGTTCGCGTAAACTCTGCCGTTGGACCACGCAGTGACGTTGTCCTGATTTAACGCGGAAGGCTGTCAACAGCGGACAAGAGAAAATATGAGCGTTAGTTCAGCGGCTAATGTTAGCTAAGATAGCAACAGTAGCAGTGTGTTGTATTAACGAAGAGCAACAGCTGCTGCTACAGTGTTGATATCGTCTCGGTTAACAAGTTATTGAAACGGGTAAGAGGCAAACTGTGTTCACTTTTCCCTAAAAAGTGTCCTGTGAGCTTGAATGTGTCAGTCTGCGAGTGTGCTAAAGACATGCAAGTTAACGTTAGCTAAAGTCAGATGATACAAACGATTTGTAGCTCTTAAATTGTTTGTCGATATTGCTTAAAAAAAAACTCGCTTCCAAACTGTTATGTCATCGCCCATTAAATACGAAGGGCTTACACGCCGATGACCGTTCAATCTGTATATCCATAAGTTTTTACAGTGTCCATACTGATCTCAGTTGTTACTTTGCTTCCTTTTCAGTCCCAAAATGTCCTCCAAAGACGACTCTCGCATCCTTGTTTTGGAGGAGCAAGTGAAGACTTTATCAGATGAGTTAATGCAATGCCAGGTGTGTATAAATGTGTACCACAACAGACGTAAATACACTGCTGGATTGTGTATGTCCTGGATTAAATATATCGTATTGTAGGAAATACAAATTGTTAAGGTTTGCTTCATTATAACCTGGACACCGTGATAACATGAAAGTGCTCTAAAATAGTGAAATTTATTGAATGAACTGATAACAGCAAGTTCAAGCAGCAACAAGCACGTCCAGCCATGTTGACAATTGTTTGCTCAGTATGAGAAATATTTTATTTGTCTGTTTGTAAACAAACTGTTATTTTCATATATCTGAGCTTAACATGAGCCTGATTATAAGAAAATATATTCTTGATAAAATTTCATAGCTTAGCCAGCCATTACCACAAACACTTGTAATTTATTTTAAAGATATGTAGAGCTACATTTAACAGTTTCCAGCACATCTTGCTCCACAGCGCTTGCTTTGTGCAGAGCTTTCTTGCTTTTTTAGTTTTTGCACTTTAACCAGACAATAAATACCCACTTTATTAAATTCCAGACTGTTATGGCTCACAGTTGACAGTTGAAACTGAGAGCATATCCAGTATAGCTTGATTAGTTATGATTTAAAGATAACTTGCATGAAGCATAATTTTATTGTTTTGTCACTACTGTTCAGCTGCAAAACTTTTAAATGCCCTGACCACACTTCATTCAATGTTAAGCAAAGACAGTAAATAATGTGCAGCACATATCTGCTCCCAGGGTGCATTTGAATAAAATGCCTCTCCTTTCATATTTATTCAAATAAATACAAACACAGATACAGAAATTTCATATGAGCAGATATGAGAACCTTTCATCTTCACTTTGTGAGTCAGTGATTGAGGGAGGCTGTCCTTGCATACTCACCACCAGGTGGTGCCTAATAACATCAGTGAACTCAACCCAGCATTGCTCACTTTGCATATTCACAGCACCTTGCTATACAGGTAGGTAGACAGTTGTAGGGTTCAGCAGATGATGTGTTACATTTGAGATTTTATTGGACTATAGATTCTACACATGGAGCAGGAGCATTTGTTGTGCTCTTTGGATATAACCACATGTGTGCATGTTACCTTATTTATCCTGTGTATAAAGAATGCATTTTGTAGTTAACATATCAGAGTTTACTCAGAACAAGAAGTGTGACACCTTCATAGCTCCCGAAACTAGGCACCTTTACAAGCTTTTATAGTAGTGTAAATCCATGCATGCACTTTCATAATTCAGTGAACCAAAAAACTTCGCTGATGTTCTTCCAATTCCCTGTTTTGAATATGTATTATTAACAGCTTAATTCTGTAGACCCTTATTTTTGGGTCATTTCTTATGTCATTGCTCATTATCGTCTTCCCATGTTATCAGTAGACATCAAGCCAATTACTGAGGTCTTATAGGGTTAACCAATCCTGCTTTAAACCTTCCTCATTAATATACAGACTCAAAAATGCAGATATTTATTTGTCTATGTCCTATTTAATTAAGAACCTTTCACTGTTTGTTTATCATATTTTGAATTCATTTCTGTATTAATTGATTTGTTACCATATTTATTCGTTTACCTCTGTATTTAGTCTTACATTTATTTATTTATTGATAATTAAGTTGTTTTTTTTGGCCTTGTACCTGCTGCCCTGCATTGAACTGACACTGAGGCCATCCTTGGTGGTCCTGTCTAGAGCAGAACATCAGTGATTCTGTCTATCTAATAGGAACCTTTAATTGTGCAGCGTACCATTTAAATAGTGACATTTGAATACCACTGATGTCTAAAGTCTCTGGCAAGATGTACTTCAGGACAGCCATTAACTACAAAGAGTCTCATCTGTCGACCAGCAAATGTTCCTACTAGACCATGCTAATTTTATTAATATGTGGCTGGATTCCAGTGGCTTCTCTGGTATGTTTAGCCCATGGTGTTTCAGTGTCTAGATTCAAAATGAATAATTCAGCCATCATCAAACACACATTCAATGCATCTTTAAGTACACATATGGCAGAGGGGAGAGCTTGATGAGGGTCCTGATTGAACACTTGTGTGTGCAAAGGCTAATGGCAGCCAAAGGCCAGGCAGAGGGAGACCACCTATTTCAAGTCAACCACACTGTTAAATTTCATCGTTAGCTGCATTGCAGGGCTGATATGGTGAGATCTCTATCCTCGCTCACCCTGCTCCCACTCTGTATACACACACACACGCACATACACTTATGCACAGATGCATACAGAGACAGAGATCTACAGTCCTTCTACTTATGTGTTCAGCTCATGGTCTTATCAAGGTCTGCTTCTGCCATTTTAGTAAATAATTGATTAGACACTTTTGAAAAGGGGGTTAAAATTCATGTACTAATTGGAGACCAGTAGAATCCAGTGGGAGGGATGACTTTTATCTTATGATGATGTGAACATAATTTATCAGATAATTTTATATTAAGTCGATTTGGTATAATTCTGTCTTTTAATGTCAGAAAATGTAGTTTTTAGATGTCCCTCATTAAATGTAATGTAGCTTAAAAATGTTTGAAAAAAACAGCGAGACAATTTGAATTGGAAATGTGTCAGGGGCTGGCTGGGTTTCTCCACTTGAAGATGACTCTCTCTGTCATCAGTTTTGAGTTTCTTTGGGGCTAGTTACTTCAGAGTTGTGGTGAAAAACATATCTGGAGCGCAATTGATTAATAAAGAAAATGCAAGCTCCACTGCTGTGTTTTGATTTGGATCCCAGCTCTCCCCAGTCATGAATAGTGCATAATGACAAGTGTCAATGCTGGCTCCCCTTGAGTCGAAGGTCACATCTCAGCGATGAAAATTCCTGTTAAGATAGGCTCATGATTAGAGAGGGCAGACCAGATCAAAAACTATGTTGTACAAGATATTTAAATTATTGATTGACTACCCCTTCTGTCGTATGCTAATGTCATTGAGCATGCTATTTATTTTTTTGTTTTTCAGTGAGATTTGCTGTGGCTTTCCGTGCAGCATTTGAGACAAACTTATCAAAAGCTATTTATCTCAATTAGGAACTACAGCTGTTGACTCACTGAATCCTTTATTTTCACAGGCAGACAAGGAGTTTGTGTGGTCCCTATGGAAACGCCTGCAAGTGGCAAATCCAGACTTGACCCAGGCTGTCAGTCTAGTGGTTGAGCGGTGAGTAGATTCATATTTCAAATTGCTACCTGAGAGGCTCAATAGCTGAAAATTCCTTTATCTCACAAGTGAAGAGAAATATGTGTGAAAGTCGTTCAAGGGGTGTTTAAGGCACCTTGGCCATTCTACTGGGGTTACGACGGAATCTGGTGCAGATGCTGATTTAAGCCTTCTTATCCCCGGTCTAGCAGTTCAACCATGGAAACCCTTTTAATGAAAACACTCCTCCGCCGCACCCATTCTGGACAGTTGAAACACTCCTGCCAAATACTTGTCTTTATCGGATAAATTGTGAGATTGAATATGACCTCCTTTGCAGGGTGGCTAAGCTGCACCAAACACAGTGGCATGGGAACTTTCAGAAAAGAACAGAGGTTCAGGCCTTTTCACAGCTGATGCACACAGTTGGATAAATTTAATTTATTCCTCTTTGTTAGAAAAAAACCCACATTTGACTTTAAATGATCTTTGATGCTTGTATCACTGCAGTTTGAACAATGGTGGTTTTTACCATTTACATATGTTGAAAGGAATATGGGGGTGGTATCGCCCCGTTATGCCACCTCGCCATTCTGTATAAAAGGTGTGATTGCATAATGAGGGGACAGAGCTGTCTTGTCTTTAAGACAGAAAATGAGGTTGTAACAGTGCCAAATTAAGTTCTATGTAAAAAAGGACAGCCAGCAGGACGGGATCATGGGCAGGCTATTTTGACAGCATGTTATGTGTGCGTCCCGCCGAGGAGATTTAAAAAGCAACTAGAAGCTGTTAGGGGCTTACTTGAAAAAGAACAGAAGCTGAAAATGTTCACAGTTTGAGATAACAATGACATTTGAGAGATCCTTACCCTCTGAGTGGAGGATGAGATCAGCCGCCATAAAACAGAGACAGTAAAGGTAAATTATTATTATTGCATTTTATGTCATTGTTGTTGTTTAGAGAGGGCTGCCAACACTTATGTTACATGTCACACTAGAGGCTGACACTTTTGCGTTAAATGTCCCGCTTGTCACACCACTTTTGCTTTCACGATGCTGGCATGCTGTTTAAAATCTGCCGTTGGTTGGTTGTGTTTAAAAATGCAAAGGCAGAATAAAGAATGGGCTTTTTAGTGCCTCTTGAATGCTATAATTTTGTAAAATGGGCTTCTGTCGCCACGCTGTCGCTCTTCTTCTCTTTCTGAGGTCTTCATCCTCTATAACATCCTCCTCCTCGTTGTTATAATCATACACCTGAATATATCTGACCTGCTGAAAGTAGGCTTTTTGCGTTATGGAATTATAATATGCACCCTGTTCCTTGTTTATCTTGCAGATGTACAGATTACGCCAGATTTTCTTTACTGCTTCTTGGTCAAACAACTCTCTAAAAGCCTCTTACTGATGCGAAAAGCACATAAAACAAAACCCATTCCGAAAACTTAAATGATGGATGAAAATTTTTGAGTCCGTAAACACAATTGACACATGATTTATTTCTAAATGTATGACAATTTCAGATAAAAACTATGGATTTAGTGAGAAAAGGCCTTTAGATTAGTTTTTCCTGACTTTTTGCTTTTGAGGGTTATATTTTCTCTATCGTGGGTGCATATTGGGTACATTTTGAGGTTTGCCAGTTGTTAGGAGACCTTTAATAGGGGTTAAACACAGTGCAACAGTGTGCAGAGTGTTCCTCAGCACTGTGCCTCTCATTCCTTCTTCACACCCTCTTCAGTTCCTTTATTGCCCCATAGGAAACCCATCAAAGTATGTTGGTCCGCGGAGACTAAAGGGGGAACATGCACCCAGAGAGTGTATGTGTATTGTATCACCTGATGTGCAGGAGGATATTGACATGGTAATTGTGTCGACTCCAGTCAAGCGCTGGTGCCTACTGGGAACCGCCATTCAGCCTCCCCTCCCCTTCCTGTGTGGATCTTGTAGAGTGATTGGTTGGTTGCTCAGGACATGGTGAACACAGCCCAATATACAAGGAGATGTAGCTAGGCCGGCCTGCGTTCCAGCTCCTCCGGGGACACCAGATACTTATTTCAGTGTCTGCCAGGGGAGAGGGCTGATCAGAAGAGGCAAGGAGACGAGAGAAAAGGCCTCACAGATGGGAGGTGTAGAAGGAGCAAGTGATGAGTCGAGGGAATGGGTGGCCCCTGGTGGCCTGAAGCAGTTGAAACAAACAGGTCCCCAACTGATGCCTTGTTTTTGGCTCCCCAAAAGTTCATTATGATAAAAGAGGTGCTAGTGGGCTAGAGAGAAAAGTTCAGAGTTTGGTGCAGTATCTCTCACAGATTTTCCTTTTTATTCACATCTATAATAGTTTTTTCAAAGAGTAGTTTTCATTAAAATAATACACAGAAGAAAACAAAGAACATTAATTGCTTATATGTAAATTGATCTTCTTCATTTGCCAATTACTGCAGGTGCACAAACAATTTTAAATTTACAATAGGACACAGGGACATATAACAATTTGCAAACTTTAAGTCTCTAATTGAGAAAGTATTACAGATCCAATGTAGCGCGAAAAATTATGTAAAAGTTTTGAAATTTTGTCTGTGAAAGTGTGTGGGAACCCTGTATAAAACAATTTCAGTAAATCATTTTCAAGAGGATATGGATCCTTTTAAAAGGTATCTGTTAGTCATTGAAGATGTACTTTGTAATGTCCAATTGTTCTAATCCTATAGTCTTAAGTTGTTCCACTGTAGATGAAAATTTGATTTTTCTCTCCGTTTTTCTCTAGTGAGAAGCAAAAAGCTGAGATGAAGGACAGGAAAGTGTTGGAGATCCTCCAGTCCAAAGACTACAAGATACAGGAGTTGGAACAGGTACAGTGCAGTTTGATCTAACATACTGTATCTTTCCGTGTTCAGCAAATGCCTGTTCGGTCTCAGAGATATTAATGGAGGAGAGTAATTAAACCATGTTTGAAATATTTACTTGATAGTTTAGTTTTATGCAGTTAAAATGTTTCAGAAAATATAGCAGAAATCTCTGATTGGAATACTTTTACAAACCAAATCTTATTTTTTCAAAAGGTACCACTGCATTTTACAATCTTTTATAAACTCATAATATTTGTAAGCTGCAAATTTGCTGTTGGCCTATGATCACCTCCATTTGGTCTTACTGAAAGTTAAACAGCCTCTTTGCCAGAAGTCCCAAAAGAGGGTGTTTTCTAATTAATTTCTCCCAGCCACATTTAACTACATCTCCAGACTAAACTACTGAGCTTCAAGTTATAAGATTGCTTATCTGACATTTTAATTACAAATATTTCTTTCATGTCTTTTCATGTGTCTTGTTTTTTTTGTTTAGATTATTCAAATTTATATGGTCCCTTTTCTCTTTTTTTGTGTTTTTTTTTTCATGTATTTATTAAGCAAGGGCCATGCAAAAAAAACATTAATCTCAAAATGAGAAAAGATGATTCATGCCAAATTTAGCTATTAGCTAGTTTACATCTGCAGTCCCTGGGCAGGTACAGGACAGGCTGTGTATTTGATGTGTTTATTTCGTGTGTTAAAGTGTTTGCTAAGTGTTTATTCTTAGCTTATTTTTAACGTAACCCCCTAATACTGGTTCTGTCTCTCTCTTACCTGCTTTCTTTTGCACCGCCTCTTGAGTTATATTTCTTGATAGTGTGATGGCTGACGATTATGACATCACTGATGTAATTTACTCCATATCATCATCTCTTCAGCGAAGCATCTGTCAGTCTCCTTCATTAGTGTCCTTCATCCAGAATCGTGATCATTCCTAATGAGACTGGCTTTAATGGAGTCATCAGCTTGCCAGTGTTTTTTTAACATTACCCTCCTCAGCCATCTAAACTTTGATTCAGCTGATACAGTAGCTATGGTATTAACTCATAGGAGCACAAGATATGTACTGACTGAATCACAGTGTGTTTCAACGATAATTGCTGCGTAGAAAATCCCTGTGTCACAAACGGAAAATAAAACTGCGCTGAGCAAACGCTACCTCAACTGGTTGGTTGGATTGTATTTGGAATATTTCAACCACTTTTGCTGTCAGACAGTCCTTTCCGATGAGGAACTGATGAGATTGTCTCAAAGCCACCAGACTCCTTTAACAAAAACAATGATTTTACTGTGCATAATTTGGGAGTTGCTGGTCTACTGCATCTACATCTTGGTTTAAGATGTAAGGAAAAGCTGAGAAAATATTCTCAGTACGGTACACTTAAACTGATATTGTGGTTTTTAGGTCGCTAAAATACGTTTTGCAGTGGTCCCCCATCACAGTAGTCAGTTGCTTAGCTTCTGTGCCATTAGATTCGGTTTATCAAAGATGTAAAAAAGTAACACTGTACATAAAATGAACACGACAGAATTGTCAGATAGATCTGACCAATGTGTTTAACTTTATCTTTGAATGTTACAGTTATGGATGAAAATGACAACAAAAATGAATGAGTTTGGAGATTTCGCAGTTAGAAATCAAATCTTTGAATCTTGAATCTTGAAATGCCAGGTGTCTGTCTGGGGGTGATTGTTGTTTGTAGTTCAATGTCACAGTTGGCCTGTAAAGTTCAGTGTAGTGCAATGAATTCAATATGATATCACATATGTAAAGATTAAACATGTAAGACTGTTTAGTTGAAAACAATTAAAAGTTCTCAGAAGAAGATTTCTGAGCACCCATGAGAGCACACTGGCAGTTCTCTCAAACTTTATTTGTATAGCCTCTGGACAGGACAGCATTGACAAATGTACAAAAGCCAAGTCAATAGATTGACTTAGAAGATAGAATAATTGCTATATTATGAGGCTGAACTAAATGTACATAATTATTTGTAAGCTAAGAACATTAGATCAAGTTTAAGATGCTTTGGAATAAACGTGTTAGAGTGGCAATACTTCCATTGTAATGTTGTGTTGTAGTTGCATTAACTTCATTGTTTATTCATAATTCACCGAGTTCAAAGCCACTATGGCAATAATATACAGTAAAATGTGTGCAGTCTATTTTGTCTCTATGAGAAAGGCCAGCTGTGATTTTGTTTTGTTGTTTTTTTGTTTATTTAATTTTATTTATTTAAGCATTTTTAACCTGGAGGTCTCTTGAGAATAAAATCTCTTTTTTTGAGAGAGAGAGACCAAGCCAAGATAGCTCACCATTACTTATAGTTATAGTATTGCAGATGCATGAGAGAACAAAACTTGTTGTACTGTGGATGCAACTCTAGCAGTGAAATACTTTCCCTTTTTGCATTTCAGAAGGTTACACTAAAAAAAACAAAATCACTCAAAAAATCCTAAACATTTTTACATCTTATTGATGATTTTAGATTTTTCTGAAATAATTATTTCAACAAGGCTTTGGTGAACTGAAAGTTGTATTGATATGCAATAATGTAACTGTTACAGGTAACTTAAACTGATGGCTGGCAGGCAGATAACTCACCACAGCTAATTACATAAGTTGCCACGCATTGACAACGTAATAGTTTCTTCCAGCGTGTCACATTTGTGAAGCAATGTTCTGTGCTGAGAGTTGTTCTGAGTCATTCATTCATTCATTCATTACTCATCGTCCAACTTAGTTTAAAAGTATGTGTAAAAGTGTAGACCTGTCGAAGTCTCAGCAGCTGATCTGATGAATTCAAAACTGGCTTTCATAAAAGAGCCAATAAAATGTTGAATGAATAAATAAATGAACTCTTCTGTTTTTTCTACTTGCATGTATATGTTTTCTATGTATTTGGAAAGTGTCTTTTACTCCTCTTTAAACTGTGGGTAATGAAACTTGTAGGTTATTTGAGAACCTCATTAAGAGCACTGAGCCCTGTGCTGTGTCATTCGCCTCTTACAGTCATCATCTCGTCCAGTCTTGAGCCATACACACCCAAATAGTGATTAATTGGTTTTTCCTCTTTTTTTTTGGAGATGTGATGGTCCGCTGAGTCCACACAGGATCTTACACTCCTCTTAATATCTCCACTCTCCAACTTTGATGATGTTTTTTTTTTTCTTCTCCAGTCTCCTTTTTTTTCCTTCCACCTCTTCCTCTATATACTTTCCCTCGCTACTCCTTTCCATTTTTGTAACATAATTAGCTTTCATTTTTGAACTGTACTGGGAATTTTCAAATGCTAATCTTTTTGTCCTAGACCTCTTAACTTGGCGGACCCCCCCCTTTTTTTCTCCTCTATCAATTGAGCACTACTGGGGTTCAAATTGTTCTTGCCTACCTCATTATCAACGTTTGAATTTATTTTCTGCTCTCCAGTATAAATCTCTATTAAAGCCCCTCTGTTCTTAGCACGGCGAGCTAGGAGTAGCGAGGAACGCTAAATCCACTATCTGGATATATCTGAGCGATTTCCCTCAACATGGCAATTAATTGCATCCCAGAGCACAGTGTTATTTGAGAGGAGGGTGTACCCACAGAAGGCTGTGGATTACCAGCCAATGCCAAACCCCAGCTGATGCGGTGTTAAAAAGCCAGCCTCCTCCCTCTAATGCCACAAAGGCTGCCAAAAAACATGAAGTGAACATTTACCAGCATCAAAAGTGGGTGGTCATTAAAATCATTGTACCATTTATGCTGCCCTCTGGTTCAATGAAACCTGTGAATCATTTAATTGATCATCATGGAGCTTCATAATATTTTGTGACTCAAAATACTTGTATAATGCTTAATAGTCAGTAGTAGCGTCTGTTTAGGGCTGTGGGTTAACTAATATGGGAAGCGACAGAAAATTAAATGGTAATTCTTTTGATAATCGATTAACTGTAGTTGTTCAACAAAAATGCCCAAATATTTGGTATTTGTGTTATTTTTTTTTTGCTTTTTGAAAAACAATGTTTAGGTAAGAGAATTTTTTTTTTTAAAAAATCTTAACATTTTTATATCCGCCAGTTGATTGATTGCTCAATCCTCACTCCTAACCAACCAGTAAGTTATCTGGCTACATGTCATTAACATAATCATGTAGCAAGAACATACAGCGAAGGCTAATCTGAAAATTGTCTTGACTAAAAACAAATAACCTTCATGTTTGTTGCAGGATGCAATTTGGCTTTTGTCATGACTCAAAACTGACATCTACAAAAAAGTTTGGTCTTGATAGTTTGGTCTTGATTTGAATCGGTGCATCTGCAGACTGCACTGAGTGCATTTCCCAGTTGTTAAATGAATATCTTTGAGTTTGGGCTGCTGTAAGAGGACACTTGTTGAAATCATCTTGAGCCTTGGGGGATTGCGATTTGCATATTTCACTGTTTTCTGATGTTCTTTAGGTCTAACAATTAATTGAGAAAATAGTAGAGTAATTAATATTATATATTAAAAAAAGTTTCACCTCATATCAGTTGCAACAAAGTCAAACATTAAAACAGATTTATTTTTATTTTATTTAACACTTTTTTTCAGGACACAGTCCAGACCGATTTTTGATTAGAGTTTACTGAGACTTAAACTTCTATGTTTCTCAACGTCGCTTTCTCTTTTTTTTCTCTCTTTCTGTCTCGCTGTCTGCCACAGAAAGTGACAGGACAGCAGCAGGAGATCAACAACTTGGTACAGCGGAGGACGACAGTGGACGAGGAGAGTGCCTTAATGAAGAAGGAGCTGACAGCTCTGCGTGAACAACTGGTCAATAACAGTCAGGAACTTAAGGTTGGTAGAACAAATTTCCCGTGGCAGTCTGGGCCTCAGAGTCGAAAAGTCTCTTTTCTGTGTGGCACTGAACACGACAAGTCCCCCGTGGCTATAGCCACAGGCGTTTGAATCATTTAGGGGAGAAAGAGGATTGCTAAGCCCTCCTGAACACAATCTCTATGTCTTTGTGTCTTCTCCTCTCGCCTTTCACTCTTACTCTATATCACCCTTTCTTGCTTTTAGCTTTCTTTCGTGCACCTGACAACAGACAATACTTAACAGCTGGAAAGTGTGTCTGTGTGTTTGTGTGTGTGTGAGAGAGAGAGAGACAGAGAGAGAGAGAAAGAGGGAGAGAGAAAGAGGGAGAGAAAGGAAAGCAGGTTGTTAACTTGCAGATAAATACTTAATGACTGCTTCAGTGGGGGAAAGTAAAAAGTGTGCATGTGATGGTGTGGCTTCTCCCTAATTATGCTTAGTTGGGACCTGGCTATGATTAATTGATAAAGGAATGGTTCTTACACAGTCTCGGTGAGGTCTCATGGCGAGAAATTGTGGGGGACAGCATCAAAGGAGACCTAGGTTGAGTCTAATGGGTCTTGCAGCAAGCACCATTCTCATTAGGAGCCTGTCATTAAAGCCGACACACTGGCCCCTGTACCTGCATGAGCCCAGCTCTTGCTGCACGGCTCGGCCCATACCAGCCAACATCTGGCCGCGTGGGTCCAGTCATACAGCACAGGTGACCTTGGCCAATCAGCGGCCCATGCAGGGGGCTCCCGCAGCAAAGCCGGTCCACTGTTTACATATTCATTTCAGCCTCAACCCCATGGGTTGCTTCTCTTTTTGTACTTCTCTGTCTTTCTTTTTTTCCATTTTCTCAGTTTGAATCGCTACTTTTTTTATTTCTCTCCTTCCGTCACCATTGTTTATTTGGCCCTCATGACCCCCCACTCTCCTCCTCATACACACACACCTCTCTTATCCAGGAAATGAAGATGGAGTGTAGGAGAAAAGAGGAGGAGGAGCGGCAGGTGGTGAAGGCTCTAGAGGAGGAGAAAGAGGGATTAACTTCCCGCTGGGCCGCCCTGCAAGCTGACCTGGAGGAGAAAGAAAGGCAGGCCAACAGCCAACGAGACCAGAGGGATGCTGCCCAGGCCAGAGTCAAGGTATGAACACGGGGACAAGTCCATTCAGACACACACACACACACACACACACACACACAAAGTTGTACAGGAAGGGCCCTGTCTTCTACCTTTCTCTTTCTTCTGCAGACCTTGAACTCTCTGATCCCTCCTACCCTTTCCTCCTCAGCATGTGAATGTAAGAAGATCTCTGTAGCAAAGCACACAATTTAAATATGCAGGGACTATATTCAAAGGAAGGAAAAATTATGATTCAACACGGGGGGAGACAGATCTTTCTTGGCTGGGGTGGAAAATGATTTGAGCTGACCACAACTAAAAGGAACTTTAGTGAAGTCATTTGCTCATGTGGGTGCAGAAGATTTGTAAATGTTGTGTGTCATATATTCTCCCCAAATTATGTAAGCAGATAATTGTCAGAATATGTGCATAGCTCCACTCATCGGTATGAATCAATGCCTCCCATCTCTGTGGAAGCGAGACATACAGTGATAAGACAGTGGCAGCAGTGTTGCTATTTAAACATTCAACCAATCAAATTACAATCAAAGTTCTGCAGAGTTTTCATTCACATTTCAACCAGGCACCTCTTGCCATCCCCTCACTGAGATCAGCTGTCTGCTAATACTGGAGTCTCGGGACATAGGAGCAGAGGAAGAGCCTTACATTCTTCCCCTACCTTATAGACTAATCGTTATGAAACATATTGCTACGCTAGTCAAATGGAGTCAGACAGAAAGTCTTGAATAAGTCAGGGCCGCAGAGTAATTACACTTGGACGGGATGGAGCCTAGCAACTTGTCTATGCACATCCATCACGGCCTAAGACGCTCCACCTGTTCCTCATTTTTTTTTGTATCATACATTGATTTGAGAGATGGAGATGAAGAACATGGGCTGTGCGCTGGATACATCATGCCAATTTGTTTTACATAGCAAAGATTTGTCCGGGAATTTATAATTTATTCTAGTGCATGCATAGATAACGTACAATGAAGAAAAGCCCTCAAGCTAACTCAAATATAGTGATTCTCCTGATTATCTTCACTTATTTAAACACTTGAGAAAGCACCTGCTTGACAGAACAAACTTTGTCTTTAATAAATTACATAAACAGTCTCAACAATATAGATTATCAGATTGCCAGTGGCAAGTAAAGGGCTAAATCAGGCTAGTAAATGTGGCAACTCCCTTACCCACCAGGCTAGTGGTGAAAAAAAATTGACACATCGTTTTTTTCTGGAGCTGTTGATGGAAGCACTAAGGAGTGAGCCTTCTTGCTTCCCCTATCATCTCTGTTGAAAGTTGCTCATGCGCATAAACGTAAAACATAAAGAGAAATATTGTCGGGTGAAGACGAAGTTAAAATAAAACATTTTAAGAGCTGAACCGCAAGTCGTCATTTCAGTTACCCTGGAAACAGGAGTTTATTTTGGTAGTGTTAGAGAGCGTGTGTGAAACTCCTATTGTGTATTTCATAGTTTGCTGCAAGTTTGAGAGCAAGGTGGATTAAATGTGGTTGGTTTTCAAAGATATGTCAAGTTTCTGAAAAATGTCACAGCAAGACCATTAACTGTCTAACAGTATTTATTTTTGTTTGATAACCGCTAATAATTATAAAAATAAATTATAATTATAATAAGGGTAAGTAAAAATTGACATTGCGCAAGTAGATACCTGACCAACTTGGCAAGTGAAAATAAACATTAACGTTGAACCCTGAAAGATGTGAGTTTTCCTGCAGGGTATCTTTATTATACTGTACTGTCTATTGTTTTTCTCATCCTCCCCATGTATGGACACCAAACAAACATGATTGCCTTTTTATGTCCTGTATGTGTTATGGCATCTTTTCATGTCCATGTCTGTGATTTCTGAAGACTAATTAATTTTGCATATGTTTAATTCTGTTCCTGTGAAAGGCTGTTTAATTACGTTTAATCTGTCGCGGTTTGGGGACCTTTGTATATTTGATGTGGTGCAACCTGCCCAGCTCTAATGGTTTCCTCTTATTAAGAAAAGGCTGTCACTAACACCTTGTCTACATCTGCTGTACAGCGAAAGCAGCACAGTAGCAGCAGCAGCTGCAGTTCCACGTTAGTGTCTCTCCACTGGATCTGTTTAGCCTCAGTGCTGCCGGCACTCAGAGGTGTTTTGACAGAGTTTGCAGTCGAATGTACAATCAATATAGTTACATGTATAAGTTGGATTCAAATAGATTTGTAGCCTGAAAAGTTGCTGGTGGTTGCTGTTACAAGCTTTTTAATTTTTTTTATTTAATTCATGTTTAACCAGGTAAGTTCCATTGAGATCATGGATCTTTTTTTCAAGGGAGACCTGACCAAGACAGCAGCAGAAGACAGAGTTACAGACAACAAATAATGCAATAAAAAACATGTAACATGTAGAAAAATTGAGACACCTCCACACAATGATGAGTACCAACGGATTCATTCACACTCGTACTTATGAGTGGTTTAATATCGGGAAAAGAGACCGATTCTCTTCTTTCAAATGAGGGGAGCAGAGCACATAGAAGAATTCTCTCCCAGCTCAGTCTGTGCACCACTAACAGACAACAAAACTGAGTCTTGACATTGCAGACTATCAGCACGAGCTTTAAGTGTGACAGAAATGTGAGTTGTTATGCGGCAGCTTTATGGATTAAAACTGAAGACTATCTCTTCCTTTAGATGGATGTGAGATTGACAGCAGACATGGCTGAAATGAGTGCAGTGTGGACAGCCAGTATTAGACAGGGGTTGTTCACATTTTATCACATTGTGATATGAAACCTCTCTGATACCAGTGCAGTGGACTGAAGACTAGGCCATGTAAGTGTAGCACAAACACTTAGAGCTCTGTTTTCAAACTGTTGTTACTCTTCTTCACCAGGAGTTGGAGGAGGAGCTACACAGCGCTCAGCAGGAGTTGACCGGCTTGCAGAACCACAGTAGCAGTCTTACAACTCAGCTGTCCTCCAAAGAGAGAGAGGTGGCAGCGAAAGAGGGGCAACTCAATCAACTTCGGTGAGCCCGCCCAACATAAGCATCTCCCAATACACCTCAGTGTCTGTTTTCTTCTAACAACCTCACCTGTATTGATTCATTTGTTTGGGTGATTTCATTAGTTAAAGAAAGTATGCAGTCTGTCCCGTGTAGATATGCGTCAACATTACTTCACATGGGTTACTGTGTGGAGCAGTTAGTATATTGCTCTGTACGCTGTAAGCTTGCGGGTGACACAGATTTCTTCCACTCCAGCTCACCTAAAGCCACTTGATAAGCCCTGCATAGTGGATGCGCTTTAAAAGAAGGAGAAAAGGGAAACAGGGCAGGCTTTGGCTAAGCTTTAGTCGATATGATAAAAACTGTGAGAACCGTAGGAGCCTTAGTGGTAATCTCAACCTTTTTTAACTACTTTTCTGTTTTAATGCCAGGGGCACTCTAACATGTCAGTCACATCAGGACGAGAGACCGCTCTTTAGGTTTTAGCTCGGTGAAAAAAGATTTCCACAGGAGTTAGTGGAGCACTTTGTGGTAAGTCCATGGGACACAAAACTAATTTTAGAAATAAACTTCACTGCTGATTTTGTTATGCTGACGGAAATTTAGGCCATTGTTGACAAAAGATAGATCTAATAAAACGATCATTGTTCTTTTTATCTATACATTTATTTATTTGTCAGTGACGTGATTATTTGTATAAGTGAATTTCATCTATGTCAAAGTATATACTTACTCACACATTTTACACATTTAATTTTATTTAATTATAACATTTAAGAATTTAGTTTAACTTAAGTTTAACCTAATTTTATTTAGGTTTTCTGACCTCCTCGCACCCTTTTACATTGGATTTTTCTATATTTACAGGTTTGAACTAAATCCAAGAACATGGACATCTGTTGTGTATTGAAAAACAATACTGTTACACAGTCCATTTAAAGTATGGATTTATAGATATATTATATATATATTTATGAATAATATTGTGTGTTTGTTTGTGTGTAGTTGTGAGTTTGCAGAGGTGCAGACCCTGTATAGACAGAGCACAGAGCATGCAGCAGAGCAGAGCCATTTAATCAAGCAACTGGAAGGACTCAACCTCGACACTCAGAGAGTCCTGAGGAACCAAGAAGAGGCACATACTGCTGACACCACCTCCTATCAGAGGGTATGCACATTTATACACACACACACACACACACACACACACACACACACACACACACACACACACACACACACACACACACACGAACACACGCAGGCCAGACCTCAAACTCGTCATTATTATAACCACTTCATTGCACTCCACTCAGGCCTCACCCGCTGTGGTGATTTATTTCCAAGATAGCTGTAACCTACAATTATTTGACTAGTGCTAGAAAAGAAGGACTTTTCTCACTGTATCCTGTTACTGTGAATGGGTTCTCAACCTACCACCCTTCTGCCCTTTTGACTGTACCACTTTGCCATACACAGTACGACACAGGAAAAGGGATATTTAGGGCAATTATGAGTCATAAAACATGAACGTCAAGGAAGGAAAGTAATAATTTAGTCATACTTAATGTGTTTTTCTTTTTGTTGTGTTTTTAACCTTTTTTTCCTTTTCTCCTGACTTAGCTGGTCTTATATGTTTTTCTTATTATTATGGGTATAAGAAAACGTCCCATAAAAAATTCTGCCGGTCTTCTTGTCACCCAATTAGGCATGGGATGATATGAGAAATTAATGTCATCATTATTCTAGCCAAAATAATTGTGATACTCCATATTATCTCTATAATCATCAAAATATGCTTAAAACATCTTAAATGGAACAAAAACATATTGTACTCACTCTACCTTTCAATTTGTGAATGAAGAAATATTATTTCATCACAAAAAGGTCAATTTTTTTTTGAACATCCTCTTTAGTGAAAATCAAACAAACAATGTTAAAAAGCCAGGCTTTTAGCACTATGTGAAGTAGCATTGCATCTTTTGATATGAAATATGCCAATGCTTGATTAAGATCTTTTGTCTTTTTGAGGTTTATACATATGTAGCCTGTTTTTGCAGTGTCTCTTTTATTATTGGTGGGTACGAATGGACACATCTTACAATATACGGTTATCTTGACAATGGACATTCACCACAATCAACATTTACCCAATTTCCCCAAAAATTAGCATGTGTATGCAGGTTTTGGGAACATGGGAACAGCCGCTAAAAATAGGCAATAGACTTCTTTCCCATTGCAAGTCGACCAGAACCAGAACCCATGTACATGACTCTCCAATAGACAAGTATGTCCTTTTTTTTTTTTTTTGATGTGTCACTTTCGATGTCTCCAGAAAATAGATTACTAAACAGTTAGTAAATAGTAAATAAATGATGATTCGATAGAGGTAGTAGTAGTAGTAGTAGTAGTAGTAGTAGTAGTAGTAGTAGTAGTAGTAGTAGAAGTAAACACAGAATGCTCACATTTTAATATTGTTTATTTATTTTTTAAAAACAGATTTTTTTTTCACAACCTGAGCCCTACTCAACCTGGCCAATCAGCATACCATTTTCGGCCCAAACCCAACCCAACTGTCAGGCTTTTCAGGCTCAGGTTGTGATTGAGAAAGGGGCTTTATTGTAAGTGTGTTTTTTATGGCAGTCCATGATAAAATCATATATCGCCCCATCCCTCAGGTGATTTTCTTTCTCATGTTTCTCCCAACTCTAGTTTACATGAGCCTCTTCACCTCCCCTCCTGCTTTTCCAACTGTTTTGTCCTATTTGTGTTTGCTGACAGCTGTACAAGGAGTTGAGTCAGTGCTACCAGGCTCTCGTGTCTAGTGAGGCCAACCTCCGCCAGAGTCACCAGAACCTCAGCAGCCTGCTGGCTCAGAGAGACCAACACATCCTGCAACTCCAGGCTCAGCTGCAGCAGCAACAGCAGGAACAGATTCAACAGCAGCAGCAACAGCAGGCTCAGCACACACCCCTTAACCCCGCAACAAACAGACAAACCAACTTCAAGGTAAGCAGCTCTCTTATTCTTCACTATCTCCCCCTGCAGAGACTGTCTCTTTCTAGAGGCTACAAGTGCATTACAACTCCAGGATAAAAGATGGTCTTCTATGATGCCTGCTCTGCTGCAGAAGTTTAATATTTATACTATATATATATGTAGATGCATTTACCTGTTACAGAGAACAAAATATTTATGTTTATGATTTCCCTGCATCATGTTCTTACTTCCCGCAATCACCTGTCTGGAGCCAGTGTCTAATTGTCCTAAGGTACAGAGACAGCACCATGTAGGTGGATTAGTAGGCACAGTAATGACTGACAAGACCCAGCATGGCCTGTGGTGGTAGTCTTTAAGAGAGACTCACTCTCTTAATATCGCTCTAGCTCACCCTTGATCCATCCATCGCTCTTAGCACCAGCTTCTTTCATGTCAGTTATCTGATCTTCTTCAGCTCTCTGTCCTGGGTACACATGCACTCCTTGACTTTCCTACTTCATCCATCTTCTTTCTATCCACCCACCCAAGTACCTGGAAGTCCTTTTAACACACTCCCGTCAGATAGCAAAGATAGATAAGAGGTGGAGAGAGGTGATTTAATTGGAGCCCAGTAATGTTCTTGAAGATGATGTTGGAGTTACAGTTCTAACATCTGTCAGTCAGCAGGGGTTTGTCTTTAGCTCGCTACCGTTTGAAATGTCACCCCAAGGCAACAGAGGCTCGAGTATAAAGTGAATGCTGCAGCCACGTTTTAAGTGGGCTTAAATAACTCCTAATGATATGGTGATAGGTGTTTCTTGGACCACACAGTGTCAAAGAATTGTAACAGATATATATATATATACTTTGTACTCTGCAACCACACAACCTCATTTCATCAACATTTCAGGGCACTGCACTTGTTGTTATAATGAGTTTTTCAGTCTGTTCCACGGTTTGACTTTCACTACAGTTTTAACTACATCCTGTTGCAGATAAAACAACTCTGCAGCTGATGCCGTGAAAGATAATATTTTTGCAGCAGTTGGGTAATTTATGTGCCTCCACAGACTGTAATTGTTTAATTTGATTGGTTGATATTTTCTGACAGTGCTGCCCCCCAGACTGGAAGATAAAAGATATCAGCTCAAATGTTAAGTGAGTTACAATCGCCCTGTCTCACTTAACCCTGTTAATTTAACCAGCGGTGAAATATAAATGGATCATTTAGTCAGTAATTAAATACAGTACTGCAGTGTTCCCCCAGTAATTAATATTACATTTAGAGAAGATGCAGTTAGTGCTATGAGTGTGTGTGTAGTGCAGGCATGCATCCGTGCATACATACATGCATGTATGAACAGTTTGTATGTATGTGTGTTTGTTTTACACACTGAACTTACACTCCACTCCGTGTCTCTCCCCCACCCGGGTCAGAATGATAAAACTCCTCACACATTTTAAGAGTTGAGATGTAATTACAAAAATACCGTGTATATAACCTGCGCTAAGAATTAATATGAACTTTTGTTTACTGAACACATGTAGCTGCTGTCTGGCTGATTTGTTTCTTTAACTTTCTTACCCACTGACATCAAAGTGAACAGATCAGGTATCCCAAGGTATAGCACTCAGTCAGGAGGGCTTTCTGTTTCCCACTCTGTAATTTCACTGACAGGTTGTGCGTATGTGTGTATGCGTGTGTCTGAGTAGGTGCGTGTTCGACTAAAGGTGTGTGTATCCGAGCACATAATCGCAAATTCTGTAACAACTTCCTCCCGAACACCTGTTAAATTCTAATGCTCAGGTTGTTAAGGCAGATTTGATTTTAATTTTAAATGTTTTGGTGGAAGTTACCATTGGAGGTGATCAAAGTGCTGATCGCAACGGGAGCACAGGGGGGAGACGCAGCGCTCATTTGAATATGGACCAGAGCGACGGCTTTGAACACCCCTCCCGCAGTGGTTATGGGGGGAGCGGGGATAAAGGAGGCGGGTGGGTGAGAGGAATAACACCCATTGTGTGTTATACTTCCATGCTGTGCACAAAGATTGACTGTCTGTTCTCTCCTGTCTTGTGTCAAGTTAACTCCTTGCAGGAAGACTTAATGTATAACCAAACTGTTCTGCTTGCTGTCAGTTAGTATAAGTCAGGCTATGTTTTTTGGATACTGTGTCCACCTGTATTGATCAACTTGCAGGGTCAGCACGAGATTAAAAAAACAGTGTTGCTTTTCATTTTTTCATCAACAGTAGTCTGATGTTTTAGGTCCACACAGAAAAAAATATTATCTTGTACGCACCTGTCTTAATGACCTGTCTTTTTTATTGTTAGTTAATTTGCTGATGGCTTTTACGACTTAACATTGAGTGTACAAAATGCCAGAAAAATATGCCCATCATGGTTTTGCGGAGCAGAAGTAATTTAAAACAAAGAAAAGTCAACATATCGCCATATTGAGGATACTGGATTTAGAGAGTTTTTGGTGATTTTGCTTTATAAATTATTAAAAAAATCAATGGATCGTACTTATTATTGTTGGTCAGGCAACAATCGCGGAACCTATCACTTATCGGTCTAATGACAATTTAGCTTCTGAGGGCAACAGCAGAGATTCCTGTGTAGCCAGCAGTTATATGTTTTCTGGCCAAGACTGCCTCTTCTGTGTTGTGGTCATTGTTTACAATCTGATGAGCAATTTAAAAACCATAATTGTAGTTGGATGGACATTTTGGCTAATCTCTCAGTGAATAAATAAACAGATTTCTGCATATGAAGCCATATAAATAACCCGAAAAAAAGCTAATAGAAGGCTATGTTTTTGTCAGATAATAGCTGATGGGTTACAAGATTGCTTTTGTCCAAGGCATTCTGCCTCTTTTGCCCCTACACAAACTTATAACTTGCAACCAAAGCTCGCTTAAACGTGATTGGTCAGTGCTACTCAGACTACCAAGGGATTGCAAATAGACTACAAATGGAACCAGATTCTGCTTTTATATTCGGGTTGGACGACATGGCCTAAATTTTCTTTTACCACGCTATGAGGTATATATCATATATCATGATCATGATACAGTACAGTACATGTTCTTTAAACATTATGAACATGAACGTTATGAGATGGTCTAAAATAACTTTACTGTACTTTATCACATTTGATTATTTCCTACTTTCATTTGGAATTTCCACACAACCAAAAAAAGCTGCTTCACAAAACAACATTTGACAAAGACTAAAAACACTAAAACTAAAATTCTTTCACAGCCAAGCTTTAAATTTCTAGTGAACTATAATTCTCCTCCTCCAAGTCTGCCCAAATTATACTACCTTGCGAGACTGCTGGTTTAATAAAATGACGTGAGAATCACAAGATCATGCGAGAATCCAGCCATGATTTGATATAAAGCCTGCCTCACAAAGCTCCCACAGTAGAAACAGTGTACCAAATCTCTATGGTGGATACACTTTAACCATCACATCATTCAACCCTAAATCACATGCAGCTATCTCTTTATAAAGATAAGGCTGTCAACAAACTGACTTGTTGTTTCAGCACTACTTGCATTTTTCAGGGGTGTTCTGTTGTGTGTGTGTGTGTGTGTGTGTGTGTGTGTGTGTGTGTGTGTGTGTGTGTGTGTGTGTGTGTACACTAAAAACAGTGCAATATCTCCATAATGTCAGACTAGAAATGGCCTTGTGCCCTGATCTTCTAGCTGTCGGGCTTGGCCGATCGTCAGTCACCTGGGTGACCCCCACACACATCGAAATGCAGTCTGAACAAGCTGCCAGGTTGGAGAGGTTTGGGTTGCCAGGTTAGGTGGTCACCATCACAGTCCATAAGCAGGGAAAAGAGTTCTCATTAGTGGACAAAAAAATAGCAAGAGTGAACATTTAATCATTTGCAACTATCTCCCTAACTGCATCATTGTATTTATAGCAATCTGGTGTTTGGCTTTTGTCAGATCTGTGCGGTGATTAAAGAGCAACATTAGAATCTGTAGCAGACCTCAGGCTTTCTGGAACCTGCAGCACAGTAAATGAGTGGTAGGTTGTTAATTGTGTGGGCAGTCATTCAAAGCACTGGTTATTCTCCCATCAGCCTTGGAAAGGGAATATTAGACAGGTTCATTCACTCCAGAAAAGTTTCATATGAATATAAAAAGAAAGAAGCCCTCTGTCTTTTTAATGTAACTGAAACTTTTATGAAATAATCACTTTTCACAGGGAACCTTTTGGCATGTCTCAGTAGGTAAAAGCAAAGTTGTAAATAATAAAGTAATAATGGTTGAATTCCATTTAGGTGCTTTAGTTTCAGGGTCCTGGTGTCGTGCATGCTGGCTCACTGTCACATTGAGACCATTGATAACAACATTATTAATGTTATCAGTAACACCTGTTCTTTTCCTAGATCGACAAGTAAAAATGTAAACTGTGACAAAGGTCTATTTTTACACTTTTAAATACACACTCTCAAAAATACGATGTCTCATCCAGACAAAGCCACTCCGCTTAACATAGCCATCCTTAAAGAATGGAGAAATCCTGCACCTGCGCCTGCATTCACATTTTTATGCAGATTTAGTTTCTGTACATAAAATGTTTTTAACACCAGGATTCCCACAGTCATGAAATTCCCGGAAAAGCTGTGACACTAGACAAACTGATTTGTAATTCTGGAATGTAAAATGATCAATTATTAGAATTTTAAAAATGCAATGATATTTCATGTCTAACATTACGGCAAACTTAAAATTAAAAGTTTTTTTTGGATCATTCTTTGTTTCCTCTCCAAATTCTTAAGATTTTTTCAGGTGTGTGAATTTATAGAGATAAGAATTTTGCAGGTGAAGCTCTCCATGAGTTCTTTTTTTCTCTCCTCTCAGGGTGCATAATTGATCGGTTAATCAGTTAAGAGCTGATCAGATTGAGGGATGAGAGGAGCAGCTGCTGTGGGTCAATGAAAACTTTTGGACAGAGCATAAATAACAGTGAAGCCGCTCTGCGTTCAGAGAGCATGGTGTATAGAATAACAAAACAGTATATATTTCAACAGTGCTACAAATGAAAGGTCCAGCTCCAAAAAAAGAAAATCTTATTGTGGCAGAAGATGTTTTAATCGTAGATGGCTGCCAGAAATACATGAATGTGTGGGAAAGTCTGCTCCAGTATGATGTAATACATATTGCTGTATGCAGCTAGTTGGCAGTGGGAATGTCGAATGACTAAAATTAGCAAATGCAGGCAGTTTGCATATTTGCAAATGCCTGTGAAGAGTGTGTTATTATGTATGACTGTATAGGCCTATACACTTTAAACTACTTAAATAAAGTCATGGAATCGGGGTAAAATGCAGTGAAACAGCTATGGAGAAGTTTTGAAAATTCATTGATAAAAGTGTGATGAAACACTGTAACACACAAGTTCCTCATATGGCTTTTTTAGACTGAACCTTAAGCTCAGCAACAACATTTCCCGTGGTGACCAGCCTTTTTTTTCTCTTTTTTTATAAATTGAAAGATGTCCACATGGTGCATCTCCCATAGCTTGTTGAGATTTTTTTTATAACATCTGTTTCTGGCTTGTTATTTATGGTAGCCAATCTACACACTTTTAGATGTATAATTAAAGTGCTAGTTACTCACACATGTGCGTGTAAATACACCCACTTCTTTGCCGGGTCACGTTCGGTTTAGGTGAGGTGTTTCTTTTGATCATCATCATCATTAATAGCAGCCATAAAGTGAAGACGATGAAATGCTACAAGGTAGCATGAAAATTAATGTTTCAGCCAAGAGCTCAACAAACAGAATAGTCAGAGGGTTTCTTTGTGTGTGTTTTTGTACACAGTGCCGTAAAGGACAGAACAGCCGATGGTCAGTTAATGTGAAGGAAAGCTTGTTTAGGTCAGAGATGTTTGAATTGTCTTTCACACGGGTCTCGTTTTGACTCCGGCTGCTCGTCAGTTTTTTTACCGTCTGGAGCGGCACTCCTTTAACTTAACTGTTAGGACCTCCCTCGGAGTATTTTAAAAATTTAGTGCAACCTGCTGCTTATATTTACATACACCTTTTCTCTTTGGACACATCCTTTCCTCATGAAAACACTGTGTAGGTTATAAATTCTGACAATTCTAAAGAATTATAGTCTGATAAATGTTTTATGTCCTATAATGCTGTTTCTGTCGACCACTCGTCTTGTGTATGCTGGTTGTGTTATCAGTATCATCGGGGTTGTCAACATGAGTTTGTGTGTGAGTGTGTGTTTGGAGCCGGGCCATGTCCAGGGCCAGAGACATACTAATGACATGGACTCCAGTGGTGTGTTTTACCAGCTCAACTGCTCTCATTAGATGAGAACCTCTGTGTAGCACAGCTCGCCTCATTAATGAAGCACAGCCATGTGCCGCTGCAGATACGTGCGCTCACACGTTCAAGCACACACACTCGGGTCAAACAGGCTGTGTGGGAGGACTCAGGGCTGTGTACATACACACAAAACGTACATCCTACTCACTGTGCGCTGTCCTTCTATAGTCCCTCCTCACCGCACTACCAGTTAAAACACACACACGCTCATACATATATGCACACACACATTCTTTGAAGAATCACTGTGTTGAATACAAAGTGCACCTGGCCTGGTGGGGGGCATGCACCTTCTAGCCCTCACTTCTGAAGCCTATGCAATCACTTTCACAAATGCTGTCGCTCCACAGATGTGTGAGTATGTGTTTGCATGTAGTTGTGTGTGGGTGTGTGTGTGTGTGTGTGGCGGAGGCCCCTCCTGATTATAGCTGCTCCATAATTAACAGTGATCAGATTTGTTTTGTGGCATAAATGGTGCATGTGTAGAACATTAGGCCTGGCAAGTCTCATTTCACATTCAGCTCAAGGGCTCGGCAGCAGACGGGTCACGAGCTTCAGGGAGCACAATCACAAGCCTCCCTCCATATGGTCCTGCCTGCCGCATCCTCAGCAGCGAGGGCCGCGAGTGCCAGACAAGTTCCCCCAAGAACCTAATCGTGTTCAGTAATTACCAAGACCGGCTTTTCTCTTTTTTTCCCTCCCTCAGCCTCCCCACAATCTCGTGCTCTTTTTTTTCACTGCACCTGCATGCTCTCTTCTTCGCTTTCAGTCTCATGCTCTCTCCCTCTCCATTGCTTTCACTAAGCTGCTTGTAATATGTTTATTTTTTCCCCTTTTGCAGCTTTGCTCCTTTAATGTCTCACAGTTTCCCTGTTTTTTTTTGCTGGATGAAAACCAGGATGGAGGTGAGAGAGACTGTGAGAGGGGAAAAGAACTCAGACACTACCGCATCAGTTAATTTCTAAATTGCTTTATGTGGCTGATGCCGAAAAACCCGGTCCATCCTCCTGACTGCCTGGAAATTATAAATAATTGTAACAGATGCGCCAATATGGCCGGCCTCCAATAAACGAGGCCCCAGATAATTTGACCAACCCCCTTTGACAGGCCAATTTAATAAAACATGAACAAAATCTTCCTCACTAATAATTTATCATCCCCTCTCCTCCCCTTTGGTTAAAGTTGATTACCCTGGCAGTTAACAAGGTCACGCCCAGATGCCAGGTTTCTGATAATGCAATCAGGACTCGTTGGAAAAAAGGTGATGACATCCTGTGCGGTTTTCACTACCCTGCCTCCCAGTAAAACACAGTTGTGAATCCCTCTGTTTATCAGAGGTCTTGGATTTGATGTGCTGAAGTGGAAGTGTTGTTGATAGCAGCAGGTGAGGTTGTTTTTAAGTGTTAACACCTTTTCATTAAGGACTTAAGAGAAGAAAGATGAGAATTTATGCAGAAAGGTGATGCATTCAAGAGGTACATGGGTAAGTGCTAACTTCAAGATAAAGGACTCAGGCATCAACTAAACTTAAACAAAGTGTATAGAGTACACGCCCTTTAGCTATAGAGTGTATGAGTCTATAAAACTAAAATATATCCTGTCCCTTAAAGCCATCCTCTCTGTTCGTACAAAATCACCATTAAGGTGCTGCAGCAGCAAAGGTGTGAAGATAGAATGTCACATATAAGTGTTCACATTAATTGGCACGGTTGCATTACAGGAATGCACGTGTGTGAGTGTATGCATGTGCGTGCACCAACCTACTTCTCGTGGGCGGGCCCTCTGCTTTATCCTTGTCCCCTTCAGTTTGTTTTGGTAGTCCCCGCTGCGTGCTGATGTGTGCAGATGCCGCTCGACACTGGCTAATAGACACTGATAAATAGATGGGCCGTGATAGAGCACATGCCACAGTGCTGGAGGTGGTAGATAGCTGCCCCACTGCCACATGACACATCTGGTTGTTGACTTTAGCATATAAAAATGTTGTGTGAACATCCAGGATGCAAGGAATAGTGTACTGAACTACTTGACGCACTGGTTTTTGTGATTTGCTACATTTCCCTGAAATAATTTTGACAACTGCCATTCATTCAGTTAAAGGAAGAAATGTTGGCTGCTTGGTCGCCCACTAATTTGTGAAGAACTCGCTGTGTCTGAAAATTATTTTGGCCTTACTCAAAACATCATGTAGTTTTGACAACATTATATTATGGTGAATTGAGATAATTGTAACAGTGCAAACCGGTATCTTCACCTCTCCTGCAGATTTCTTTTTGTATATTGAAGTCATAAGAGGAGAGGACAGAAGAACTGGTGCTGTTACAAGCCTGAAATTTCTAATTTCGATACAAAACCCTGAAGTGTATGACTATTCAATACCATTTTCATTGCAATGGGGAAAAATTGACATTGAGGGCATAGAAATATTTTTATTAAAATATAAATATAACAATGCTATTACATGGTCAGTAGCAGAGAACAGCAGAATGTACTGTTGTGAACATTAACAATAATTAAAAGTTTTTTTATAAACAAAAACAATATTGTTGTGGGACTGCACATGTTCAACAGCCTCTGAGACTGTCACACATTCAAAAGGCAATTAATTGCAAGAAAAACTCACAAAAAAGTGCAGCAAAAGTCTATTTGTGACCAGAGCGAGTAACAAGAGGAGTTCTGTGAGTGAGTGACTGGGGGCCGGGCTAAGTTGCAACGATGTTTGTGTTAACTCGCAATTGGAGAGAAAAGGGAGTGAGAAAGTGCAGCTGGTACCTCTTTATCAATACTGTGAGAAATGAGTATTGAAACCATCTTCCTGAGGGCATTTGTATGAATTCTCCCCCTTTTTAAAGAATTCATAAAATTGTCCTTGGGGAGACGCTATAGAGGTACTGCAAAAACGAAACATTTACAAAAAGTCTTTCATACTAGGTGTTAGGGCTGGGAAATTTATCGATGTTATATTGATATTGTGATATGAGATTAGATATTGTTTTAGATTTTGAATCTTATATCCTAAGTATCTTTTAATGGTTTCAAAGGCTGCATTACAGCATTAAGTGCTGTAATTCCACATGTGCTGATAAATAAATAAATAAATAATAATGTTTTGCATTTCTGTAAATAAAGACATTCTACATGAGAAAAATTGTACTTTTCAATCTGACACATGTTGAATATATTAACACAATACATAATACATTACTATTACTAAAGCATATTAACACAAGTGTTGAGCATGTTGTAGGCCGTGGGTTTTTATGTTATATACTTCACAAAATAATATCTGCCCAATGAGTCATGAGCCTTAATTTTGGATTCACATATGGTTTTGTCACTTTTCTGTTGTTCTCTATGCCTGTAGGCTTGCCATTCTCTTTCTTTCATGTTTTCCACTCACATCCACTGTCTCTCTCTTGTGTTACAGGCGTTGATGTCAGAGCAGGTTGATGCCGCAGCTCAGAGGTCTAACCCTGATTCTGACTGGGCCCCCACCCGAGGCTCAGATCCCAGGCCAGAGGATAAGACCCTTCAACGGAGATCCACCAGTTCTGTCAGAGGACAGCAGGTAGGTTAGCAAACACCACTGCCAATTATGTCAAAGAAAGCACGTGGGTGAGTGGCTAACATGCCCACACTTACCCATTACCACTTTGCTCAGATTAGATCAAAGCATAGAGGAGGGATATGAAGGAAATGGTCTGTTGAGAATCATGTGATTTATCAGACCCTGCTTCTGCCAACCTTTGTCTTGAACTTCCCAAAATACACACACACACACACACACACACACAGATGCCCCTCCTACTGTGACCAGGCCGGCGTGTGCTGCTGGTTTCACGCATGCCTTGGGCTCAGGCACTGGCTAATTTACCGCTTCAACAGAACATTATGAACAAGAAAGAGGCTTTTGATCTTCTCAGTATTCCACTCATAAGTTTGGCAGGACATGTTTCTAGATGGCCTCACTCACTCTAAGCTGGCCTGAAGACACATTGTTTGATTTATACAGCCGTCCTCATTATAGCTCTGATGGAGGTGCTTCTGTTCAGGCACTTTAGACATATAATGTAATTATTTTGTACAAAATAAATAAGCAGTATTGACATAATTTGATCTGCTTCCCTTTTTCTGGAGGCTCTCTGATGTTTGCCCTAGGACACACACATGCCCACACACACATTATCTGTCCAGTGTTTTCCACCTGCTATAAATTATTTTGTTCCTTGTGCCGATACTTCAAATTAGAGTGGGACTATAATGCATTTTTCACACAATACATTTTTGATACCTTTTTAGGGTGAATAAAAACATGAATCATAATCTGATTTATAAAAGTATAATGCGGTGTGTTTAACACATTGTGCACATATTGTCCCTTTCAATAGAAACCAAACTTTTACTTAAACTAATTTATCAAAAATGTCTGTCAACTAAGATCTCCCACTGTGAGGTCATTTTGTTTTAGAAGTCAGCATTTTGAACCTTTTCAGTACCTTCAAATATAATTTGTGAGCATGAAATACATACAGATGGCAAACATCTATATTATCAGGACACTCAGGCCTCCCCCCTTTTTACTGCTTGGGCTCTTAATCCCACATCAGGTACTTTTTCACAGATGACACGAATGTCCATAATTGACAGTGTCCCTGTCCCACCTTGACAAGCCAGCGCTTCACTTGATGCAATACTGGAGTGATTTTTGCCCCTTCCTCTACACACATACACACACATCTGTTGCATACATACATTAATAAATAAATTTTTTATGCTGGCACATGATCATGTAACAGCTGCTTGGCCAAAATTTATGGAAAAAGATTATTGTCCACAGAGATTGAATCAAAATTGCAAATTTTCCTATATCCTGCTCTCATGGAACCATCAAATTAAAATATGCATTTGTTGAATAGTTGTTCAAATCAATGTATTTTATTTTATTTTATTCAGTACAATACATTTTCAAATGAAAAATAGAGTAGGTTTGACAATTGAAAAGCTTTGAATCAAATGAGGTGATAATTAGAGTGAATTAATGTTTACGATGACATTTTACATTCAGTTTTTACAGTCAGTTTCTCTTATTTCCTGAGTGATGATTACAAAGTAGTTGCCTCTATGAGGCTGTGATAAGAAATGGACGTTTTTCACTCAACCAGCCACCAGCTGTGTGGCACAGTGGCATGTTAAACTTTTCAGTCAATATTTGATTCCCCCTCTGCCCCATTAAGTCAAAAGAGTTGTAAAACTAAGGTCATTAGCTTTAGCTCTAACATGTTGACCATTCTGATATAATTTGTAGCGTTACTGTTATTAAAAAGGTGAACATTTTGAGTAGTCGCTGCTGGTTGCTTAATATACAAATATGATGATGCTCCAAAGAGACCATAAAACTGTTATGCTTCATTGCACTTCATTTAAACAATAACATCAGTCTGCAAGGTCAAAAGCTGTTGAAATGGGCCTTCTGTGCAGCCCACTGCTACCACCCAGGACACAATTTGCAGCCTTTTCAGTAAGTGCCTCAAGTGAAATGTGATTATTGGCTGAGGCGACGAGCAGTTCACAGTGGTACATGACTTGCAATTCGCTGCACCCAGTAAGTGTTAAACTGAGTTTAAGTTTTACAGCAGGAAAGCCTGATTTAAAAACGCAAATAACACAGAATTCTCTTATCAGTGATTCATAAGCGTTAATTTATTGATGTTAAGTCAATTGAAAGTCATCTGGAATATTGCCATAGAAATTATGTTAAGAAATTAAGTTTGTAATTTATTAAACAAATTAAACTTTATTTCAGTGGTCCATTATGAGCACGGTGTTGTTCAACTTTGTATCAAGTCTGAGTTCTCCTTTGAACGTTGCTTGATATTTCACTGCAGGAAGTGACTTGTCAGCCTTTGTAACTTCCTGCACCTCCTGACATGGTATCCTCGTTTTTGTCCCTGTGTCGAGTTCTTCAGCTGTCCTGACTTCTGGGTTTTTCACCTAAGTGTTGACAGATGCAGCCAAGATTTCAGAATGTGAATTATCTGGTGCTGAGAGATGCTTTTATTTTCATAGAAAAAATATTTCTTTTTTTTCCCTCAGATTGTGGTTGTTGCGTTGTGGTTGATATGTTCTTGCTTCATACTCCTTTAACTGACAAGCTTGCATGTCAAGGTGAGCTTTTGTGATTGTAGCTACTGTACATCAAGACTTTTCATTAGCTACTATGGCTATCACTGTACCCTCTCAACTGAGCGCTAATGGCGGCAAGGCCAAAGATGTAGAGTCCTGCCCTTTTTCAGCTGCTTGTGGTTTTACATGTATGTGAGTAAAGCATGCCCAGGCATCGCTTACAGATACTGTGTCCTGCTGCGTAGAGTGATGCTGATAAGTGTTGGTGGACTTAAAAGCCAGCTCCTGCCTTTACAATGTCACAACAATGCACAGCGATATGGCGGTCTTAGCTAGCTCTAGCTGGGTGAACATGGTGGAAGATCCCAAAGCACAGATATCCTCTTTGTTCATTTATCCCCTCAGGAGTGTGGTGGCAGAGAGAAAAACTAAGCTTTTGTTAAAATGGATCTCCTCAATGACGAAAACACCTTTTGCCAAGAAAAGCATTGGACAGCTTAATTCACTTTACACATTTACGCATGTATTTGGACAGAACTAAGAGATTTACAAAGGGTAACCAGCTCTTTGTGTCCAGAGTCTATTACCGTTGAAGAAAGACTCTGTCTCTCCAGCATTGGGAGTAGTGGAGGCTTTCATTTTATCTTCTCAAAGTTGTTGATTGCACCCTTTAGCTCATTTTACCTGGGTATAGCCACCTCAAGGACCTTTTTTAGGGGCATTTCTGTGAGCGATATCTGTGCCAGTGTGAGCTGGGCATCTCCACACATTTATTCGGTTTTACCACCTTGACACGGTGGCGTCTTTGTTGGCGTATTCAGCCCTCAGGGTGGGTTCATTGTAGCTGTGTATGCACAGGTTACCAGCTCTTATATTAGTCAGGTTTTTAGCAGTGTATCCTGGTCTTTTGAATTATTTTTGCTCCTAAATATGTTTTTTGTCAGGTAGACTACATTGGCTTTGTGTTTATGTGTGGACCCATTTGTTTATACCTCGATGTATGTCAGTCTATGTGTCTTGTCCTGGTCTTGTTTGCGTGTCCACAGCATTCCTATTTGCCCGAGAACCTGAACAAGTTCAGCTTTGAGAGCTCCAGACGCACACATGACACGCTGCTGCAATCATAAAGAAGCCCATTGATGACAGTGACCCCTCTCTCTGGGAGATGGAGAGAGAGAGAGGGTGGAGGAGGGAGGCAGTCGATTAAATGTTTCTTCTTTGCTCAACAGCCAGTGACACTGACCCCTCAGTAGCTAAGAGTTTTACTCTTGCTTGCGTACAGTCTCTGTTTAGATTTGGGCCTCTCTCCTCATTTCCCTCTTACTGTATGCCCTCCTCCCCTCCATCTGCATTTCGCTCTCATGTTTGCAGAGCCATTACAGGGTGCGATGCACAGGTCAGGTCATGGCCGCCGACCAGCTGCCGAGTTGAGGTAGACAGCGGGCACGTCTTTCTTTGCCTCGTGGTCTCTGCTTTTTATCTTTTAAGCCTGTCTTGTGGAACATTAGCAACAATGTCACAACATAGAGCCTCCCACACAAACACACAAAGAAGGCACTCGTGTGTCTTGTGAACCTGCAGCAGACAGGCGTCCAACTGGACCAGAGAGAACATCTGCAGCAAATCTCAGTCATTTGTCAGTATTGCCATGTCATCTTCCCCTGTATCCCCTCAGACAAAGCACACAGCAGTTTCTCTGGTTCTTGCATACAAAGGAACACAAATGATAAAATATCCACTTATTGTTAAATGAATCCTCCCCAAAATGTACTTCTACCAAAAAACCTAATTAGAATTCATCCTCAGTACGTCATACTTTATAGTTAGTTGTCTTTACTTTTAAGTTTAGGGCTTTTAGTTGATTTGGATCCCCCTTTTGGCCTCCTAGTTCCCCTAAGCACATACAGGCTAAGCCAGTTGGCCTGCCACTCATCAGGAATATGCAGATCAATCTGCTAATTAGTTGCATAGAGTCATTAAGGCTGAGTTAGAACACATGGTTGGCACCCATGCAGACATGATAGCAGAAGCGGGCACACCAGGTCACTGGAGTCAACTGTAGCCCGAGGGCACATTCCCAAACACACTTGCATACTTAGACATTTTTGTCACAGGCAAATGATTTGACAAATATGAATGCTGTAGTGATAAAATAAACATGTCACAAGATTAGGGACATAAATGTGTACGTATTTCTGTTAGAATCCCTAATATATTTACAATATAACACCCCATATATGGTTGGGATTTTTCATTTCCATTACACGTACAGTGCAGTGTTTGCATTCTCTAATTGCTGTTATGGTTTTTCATTGTTACTGACAGTTTGCCTCCCTTACAGGAAAATGTACATAGTAGACATGATGCAGAAGACAAAAGCCATTGCATACATGCATTTTGCATGATGCAGGTGCGACAACTTTTTTGACTGTCTTTTTAAGTCACCAGCAACTTCATGCAATGAATCTTCTCAGCCCATAGCTTGTTTGGTTGCAATATTAACCAACAGGGTTCACACAGATCTTGAAAAAGTCTTTAAAGGCAATTACTTCATTAATCTAAAAATATAAATATTGAAATATATAAAAAAAAACTTAAGTCAATATTTCGCATTTTGAAAAGTCTAAGAGTCTTTTTTTTCTGACTTTACATTGTAAAAATCTTAAAATAGGTAACAAACATTTAAAAAATTACCAAATGCCTCTCATATAACATTACGCAGATCACAATAGTGGAACCAACAACACTCATATTTTGTTACCGGCCTGGATGCTCAGAGCAGAGGATCCACAGTCTGCTAGCTAGCTGTCACTCTACCATGGGCAACATAGGGAAGTGCATATTCAACGAGAATAGACCATTCAACCAAGATTTTGTAGCATGGCTGAAACCATGACAAGCTAATGCATATGAGGCTGTGTGTATTTTATGCACAGCATTAAACAAGGCAGTGCAATCCCACTTGCAGTGTGAGAAACAAAGTCACAAAGTAAACTCGCCAACAAACACATATTTCTCAGCTCTGTTCCGCCCTCACCTCTTCATGAGACAAAGGTCATGTTTTATGCTATGATCCGTAGCCCCAAAGTAATCATTGGTTCTTGTTTTTTATTCAGTTGTGATAATTGTAAAATTGGTTTTAAATTTAATTCTGAGTGCTATTAAAGGAGACTTAAGAAGCCTTAAATCTAGTTCCCCATAAGCTGTTGTAACCCTGACAAATATATGAGTTGTTCTTCTTCTGCTGAGTAGGCCCGTAAGACATGTTTGCTGCCTCCTGTGGTTGATACATGTATTATTTCGAAGATGAACCCTGGGACCTGTATTATTAAAATGCACTTGCTGTTTCTACCGATCTTTAGTTTCATAACTCTAATAGACAACAAAGCTTGTAACAGCCATCAGAACATATTTTTCGAGGGAGGGGGCTTATTGATCCATCGTCTTATCATAAAGCTCACTCCACCACCACCTCCTCCTACTCCTCCTGCGCTCCTCATCCACTCCAGCCCAAGGACTGTTGTACGTTTAGTCGCATTGCATATTTTAGCCTGCCATCTGGTCAGCACTGCCTGGCACCGCAGGGGGCCTCCGATCCTCCCATATTCATATTCCACTAGCATATTGTTCCCACTGCTTTTCTACAGCGCGGCCCCAGCACTTCTCCACTTCTTTATTTATTTCTACAGAAGAGGCTGGCTAGCAAACTACACCCCCCCCTAATCGGCGGCTCTTCCAGTTGTCCTATCAAGTGTAACCTGGAGGCCCCTAGTAGAGCAATTAGAGCGGCCTCCCTGCCCACCTCTTGTAATGAAGCCCAGCACATTCTGGAATCTATAGCCCCTTTAGTCTCCCCTAATGGGACATCATTATTGTCAAAGAAACAATGTAAATGGAAATGAACATACTCATTAGCCAGTCGCAGGGAGAAACCTTTGCCGCTCTCAGCTTGCAACTCCCACTTCCAAACACACACATACGCACACACAAAAGTGAACCTCCTCCCTTTAGCTTTTGCGGACTGCTGCTCCAGCCAGCTTGCTTTATTCCTCTGGTAGCATGTTTGTTTGTGTGTGCATATGTGTGAGTGCCGATGAAGACAATGTGCATGTTTTTACTCAAGGTGAGAGGGGATTGCAATGAACATGGATGATTCCGTTATTGGCATTCACTCAGTGTTTCTTACAGATGTTAATTGTTGCATGGGTTTGTGCCTGCCTGTGTAAGTGAAGTTCTCACCCCAGTGCTTCTATGCTTACCTGTCCCAGGGTGCACCAGTGCAGCGATCCAGGTCTCTGTCCCCAGCCAGCAGTGTGGAGTCAGGTAGCGAGAGGAGAAGAGGGGCAGAACAAAGGATTAAAGACCTTGAGGAGCTGCTGCAATTGAAGGTAACTCACAAGAATAGATGGATACACATATTATACTCTCCTTTTCTCTAATCTACATTAATCAGTTCATCCCAAACTCTTCTTTATGTTTTTTTTCTAACTGTATCTCCTTTGTTTCCTGCAGCCACATCATCCTATTTGCCTTTTCCGTCCTAATCTTCTGACTCAATGTTTTCCCCTCACTCTGCTGACTGCCAGTGACTTTGAACCAAATAAAGGTATTGCTTGCTGAATTGGGCAGATTCAGTGACATAGTGGAGTCCAGCTGACAGGCATAGTGGAGCCGCTTGTTGCTCCGGCCACTTTCTCACATATGATTGCTGCTATCAGCTGCTGGGATGTCGGAAGGTTTTGCAGCTCTGTAAGAGTCACGGTCTCCAAAGGGTTCAATTGCACTTGTGCTGCCACTGCCTCCTCCATGACCTTCTCTTACAGTGTCTTTCACACACACACAGACACACACACAAGTACGTATGTGTGCGCACACATACAGAGTGTGCGTAGGCAGTGAAGCAGCAGGAGAGGAGCTGCTCTGGCGAAAGTGGATGGAGCATGGTTGTTTCCCTTAAACGAATCAGCTTTATTGGTCTTTTAACCTTCACATGCTCTATGACGTCTTTCTCCCACTATTATTCATTCCCATGTATTTTTTTTCTCTGTCTCGCAAATTCACTGCAAGCAAAATAGGCTTAATTTTCACCTCTACCCTGTGTTTCTTCTAAGGTCTCCAAATTTGACTTTATTGTTTATTTTATGTCAGCGGAGTATATCTTCAACTGACATAATCTTTTTTTTTGACTTTCCCCTAAAGCTGTTGCCTTTCGTTATCCTTTCCATCTTTCAGGCTGACCAGTGGGTATGTGATTATGCAGAGGTCATCTCCCTTTGAACACAGTCCCAGGAACACATTAGGCATCATTTTCTTGTCAGATCTGAAGTGTGTCTGAATTACATCATTGGCAGGCACCTAGTCAGACGTTAACGCTCAGCATAGATTCAGACGACACGCATGACTGTCTTAGGTAATGGTGCCATTTACGTGTCTGCCAGTTGAGGGGCATTTAGCAAAGGTATGCACAGAAAAACTGTGATTGGCAACTCACATCTGTGGCCACAATAATGAGAGCATTCGGTCAGAGCATGATGTACTGGTTATGTCCTTTGCTTGGATATGGCATTGAGTAAAATGCCCTCCATCAGCTACAGTGGAGACCTCCCCTTCGGCATCTTCAAGTACTCACTCCAGTCAGTCCAGTCCGTTGTTCTCCAGTTGATCCTATCCAATTCTTTCCAATAGAATGCCTTTCAGATTGGGTACGCCAGCCCGTACCATTGACATTTTGACCTTAGCAGCTAACAGCAGCAGACAAACAAACAATTCTAATAATAATGGCCTTTTTTTTCCCTTCCGCACACTTTCAAGTAAACAGTAGCTGTTGCTGTGTAATTATTTTTCAGCTTGAGAACGTCCACAGATGTGTATGCTGGCTGAGTAAGGGGGTGTATTGATCTGTGGGCAGAGGTCTGTGGCCTGATGACCAGAGCTGGGCTGCCCAGGGGAAGCTCTGTAAGGAGCCTGGGAAGCCATGATGTGGCTAATGCCCTGCCACTTGCTCCATCCCGCCTCCCCCTTCTCCATCAGTCAGCCTCAACTCTTCTGTGTCCTCCCCCAGCTCCTAGTTCCACCAGTTAACACTGCCCTGGTCTGGACCCTTTCATTAGAGCCTTGTTTTTGAGAGGTTGGGGGCAGCTTGAAGGGGCTGAGGATGTCTTGCAGATGTCCTCTGTGAATAATCCGCACCAGGGAAAATCCATACTTGTCACATCGGTAGTGTGAATGTGCATTGTGTTTGTGTGTGTGTGTGTGTGTGTGTGTGTGTGTGTGTGCACCTGTTGTGTGTGCCCGGTGCATGTTTGTGCGCTTTCTCTGTTCTCTTTGTCCTTGTTAATAATAACAGGGCTGAGGGCTCGCATTTCCCTCTCTGCAGGGCAGCTGTGTCATATCAGCAGTAAACAAGCTCCTTCCCTTCAGAAAGCGCTCGACAACTCTCCCTAGCCCTGGCCACTCAAGCAGAAACCTGTCCTGCACTCTTCCTTTCACTTTCCTCTTTTGCTTTGCTCTCTCTCTTTCTTCTCTTCCTAATTTCTCTGTTCTCTCTCTCTTTCCTCTGTTTTCATCAGCTGCCTTTCTCTCTTCCTTTGCTCTCTTTTCCACCTCTGTTTGTCCTGCCTTTTGAAAGTGTTTTCTCCATCGCCCTCGCTGTTAAGGTCAGTGTGATGGGGAGGAGGGGGTGCCCCTGACAAGAAAAATCTATATGTTGTCTTCTCTTACTCCTTCTTTAAAGCCGCAGCCAAATCTTGCAGTGTTTTAATAGCTGTCAACAACAGTGTCAGCAACAAGCCCACTGCTGCAGCCCCCACCGTCACAACACGTGCTGGTCATCAGTTGGTAACTCCAGTGAGTGAGTTTCATTGCTGGTTAAAGTGCGTGTGTGTGTGTGCTTGGTGCTCTGTGGCCCCATTGACTCGTCGTGTAAGTGTCGCTCCTTAATGATGTCTCAGTTGCCCGGTGAGAGTGGAAGCACTTGTCAGGAAGGAAGGCGAAGAGAGACAAGATTCTGAACCTGCTGGTTTCTGTCAGGTGCTTCAGCTGTACACCAGTTAAATTATGTAGATGCTGAGGGGCTTTTCTCAGCTTCCCTGCCACACTGCTGTGCCAGTGTAAATGAAGCTTACTCCCCATTTCAGTTATGTTATGTTTCATTTGACTTGTACAACTTTTTGAGAAAAAAAGGAAATCCTGTCACTATGCCTTTCAGACGGAGGAGAACGAGGAGCTGAGGAGGGCTCATGATAAGCGCCGAGAACGCCTGTGTCTGATTCAGACCAACTACAAGACAGTCAGAGAGCAGCTTAAAGCGTTGGAAAAATCAAATGGCTTGTGAGTACATGCTTTAATGTTTAGTCACAAACTTTTGTCACACAACACAGTGGGAAAAATGGGATGAAATTAATACTATACACTCACACAACTCACAGGACCTGTTGAGTCATAGCCATAGAGGACTTCTGCATACACAATGCAACTTGGATAACTTCCAGCTTCACCCAGCAGCAGGCAGTAAGAGGCATTTCAAGGCACATAACTCACCTTGCCTTTTGTTAAAAGCCTTTGTGAAATGCTACAACCCTCTGAAACCACTCACAAATAGTCTTAGGGACTCATTGCTCTCCACGTTATCTGACAAGGCCTGAGTGCCGGATTTGGGAAAGTGGGAGAAATTCCTTCCTTTGCCTTTGAAAAGCTCTGAGGTTTTAAGCCCAGTCAATTTGGGCCGTTTTGTGCCAAGAGTGTGTGCGCTTCTGTGTCTCCTCTCCCTCAGCGTTCATTAGGATGTGAGAGCCAGAGGCTGGAGGTGTCTGGTCCTGGGGGGTGCAAGGTGTTTGAGGAGGCCTGTGGAGGGGGAGGAGGAGGGGAGCAATCCATTTCCTGCCTTGACCTGTTATCTTCACCAGAAACTACAGGATTTTTACACAAAGCGGAAAATGTGCTGGAAAAAATGTCATTAATATGAGGGTCTTTTTCTCTCCATTGTCTTCTCCCAGCCTTTTTCCACTTTTTCTGGTGTCTGTTTCTTTTCTCCAACAGTATCATTGAGTCCATTTTAAAATGTAAATAAAGGTGCATATGTTTGGTGGCCGCGCGGGAGTAAAGTGTTGACCCTGTCAGCTGTTTTCTCTCTGGGTTAATTAAAGAAAACAGCGGTGCAATGTGAGCCCGTGTGAAAGTGGAGTGAGTGAGAGAGCGTGTTCAGCGCTAGGCTCGACTCGGCTCATGTCAGCTCAGCGCGGCTCAACAGCATGTGTCTGAGACAGTGGGAACAAAGACAGAGATGTAGAGAGAGAGAGAGAGAGAACTCAAAGTCAACACCAGTTGTGCTGCTGTTCTACATTTTAGCAGGTTATCAAAGAAATGTTCTGTGCAGTGAAATAATGCACTTTTGTCAAAGATTTTGTGATGAGAAGACACTTATGTTTGCATAATGAGACAAACAGGGCTGTGGTTAAAAGTAAAGAGCAAAGAAGATCTACAAATCCATAATAATACATTTGCAGTCTCAGTCTCAGTGTATTTGTATTTCATGACTGATTTGACATAAAATTGATGCAATAGGCAGCTTTGCCCTTTCAGTCAGAGCCCTCCATGGCACCAGCCAGTCACTCAATGTTATGATCCTGGCATTCATTTGGCATTAAGCCCCATCCTTAAATAGCTGTTAAACCCACTGGGGTAATGCCAGCCTGAATGAGAGACAATAGAAAATGACTTAAATACTCCCATTAGTGCTGGGAAATCAGGGCCCTAACAAGTCAGTGGGGATAGGCGTCGAGTCTCATTGCATTTCGAGCTTGTTAGGGATTTCCTTGCAGCTTCCATGCTGTGTTGTTGCCTTTTTGGAAAGATGCAGGGGGTCTTTTTTGTTCCCCTTTTGTGTGCAGGACCAAAAGATAAGACTGCGATGTCTCTCCCTACCTGCCACGTGGAAGGCTGTACTTAGAAATATTTCAAATATACAGGGTATACGGCATCTAAAATATATTAGTGTTCAGCATAATTTTTCCATATTTTCCAGATTTTAGTTTCCCTCTTAACAATCTCCTCTCATCAACAGAATAAAGTATTGAATTAAACAATTGGTTGCTGTGCGGCCAGCTGCTGAGTGACGTCTGATTACCAGTCCCACCCAGTATAGAACTACCAGCCAATCATAAAGCAGACACAGCGTCCACTGGCTCATCAGCATGCAGGTTGTGCACAGTTGGCCAGTCCCAGTGAAACCACCCTGCCATTCACCATTACCACCATATTTTCCCAAAATGGCATGAAGGAGAGGGGGAAAAAAGCCAACTTCTTATTTATATTAGAGAAGGGAAAAAGTTTTTTAATCAGACTGGGGATGATGGGGGTGAGCAAATAAAATTAAAGGTTATTAAAGCATCCGTACTCTGATCAAAGTTGCGCCCATAAACAGATTCCCCCTGAATCAGAGCAATTAGCCGCAGCAGCGTGGAAAAGTTCTCTCTATTTCCTCCTGCTTAATAATGGAAACTAGGATACCATAGGGGAGGAAGCACTGAGGCCTGAAGAAGATAGCTCTCTCATGGCTCCATGTTCAACAGCTTTTAGGCCCACTATAAACAAATTAAAATGTATAAAGCTTTACCATGACTTAATAAAGCTTCGTACACCTTTCATAAGGAATGCGGTTGATACACTACATTCCTAAAAATCACACCAAGCGAATTAAATCAGAGCTGTGGGTAAAATATCATGTACTTTTACAGCTCCAGGCAGTGTTAAGATAGCTCAGGCTGAATTCACTGTGTGCTTGGGGTAGAATGAGTAAAAGTGTATCAATCTCTGTGACTATACACTGAGATTATCTGTTAAGTAGCTCTGCACTCTGGGAAACTAACCGAAGCACACACAGACTCACGCGCATACACGACTAGTAAGTTCAAGGGCTCCAAATTGCTCACAGGGGCATTAGCAGTATTAAATGAAAACATTTGCCGTTCCTCAGTAGCCTGCAACTCCCAGGCACCGGGGTTTAACTAGTATTAGTGTAGTGTGGCTGTGTCTACATAGCCAATAATGACCACGGGAAAAGGAGCCCTCCGCAATAGCAGTGACCCTTTACAATCCATTTTCACACCTCTGTCTCATTGATTGAGTAAAAATGAGAAACTGTAGTGTGTGTGTATGTGTGTGTGTGTGTGAGTGAGAGAGACAGAAATGGTGTTCTCATCTCATCTGCTAGTTTTGCATTGTGTGGATTTCTCGCTAAAAGCCGTTTTAGTTTGCAAATGAAAGGCTAATTGGAATTGAATGTGTTGGGCTAAGACTGATTGATGAGTGCAGGGATGCAGTTGGGGGCAGTAGGGACAGTGTGTGTATGTGTGTGTGTGTGTGTGTGTGTGTGTGTGTGTGTGTGTGTGTGTGTGTGTGTGTGTGTGTGTGTGTGTGTGTGTGTGTGTGTGTGTGAGTTGAAGGGGAAGTTCAATGGAGAGGGCAGCCACTGAGCACAAAGTGTCATTAAGTATTCATAAGTGAGGTGTAGACATTTGAATGACCTCGTTTGCGAGTGTGTTTTTGCCATTATTTACATTTGCATGGCACACAGGGAATGGTCCACCGCCCTGCCACACGGGCAGTGCCCTGGGCTTTAACAAACATGCATACGTGTGTACATGATTTGCCACTGAAATGTCAAAGTCAAGGCTGCTCATTTGAATACTGCTAAAGATGGCTGAATAACAAAAACAGAGTGAGACTAAGGGGTCTCGTTACCCCATGTGAATTGTCCAGAGGCAGCAAGATAATGTACAGTTCCAACCTTTTTCCCTTGTTAGTATGTTTGCTTTAAGTGTGTGTGTGTGTGTGTGTGTGTGTGTGTGTGTGTGTGTGTTTGTGTGTTTGTGTGTGTGTGTGCATACTATAAGTGAGGCTTTCTCTTCAATTTATATGTATGCCTTTTCTTGCATCTACATTTCCATTTCTTCTTATATATTGCGTATGTGTGTTCAGGCCAGGTGGAAGGAAGCAGCGTGCAGAACCGTGGCAGCTAAGACAAGAGAACAGTGATGCAGTGTGGAATGAGCTGGCCTACTTGAAAAACCTCACCAGGAAGCTCTCCATTGAAAAGTAAGTCAGCTGCTGTCAAAGTTGCCGGGCTGAAACAGATTATACCTGCACTGTTGTTGAGTGCGTGTATTCATTTTTCTCTCGTCTTCGTCTTTCTCTCTTTCATGAGTGTGCACATACATGCACGCACTCCCACTGTCCCTTCTTGTTTGTGGGTGTTAAAATTTGAGTGTGCCCTTCCCAACTTCACAGCATCCACCTAGCCCTCCACATCATTACCAGCCAGCAGGGGCCAAAGCACGATCATTAGACTCTGTGCTCATTTGGAAAATTGGCTGCCCAAAAATTCACACATAAAAGTGCAGGAAGTGAAATCACATTATCAGAATCCCTGGCTGTGTCTTTGTGAAATAATTGCATTTTTAATGGAACATTTATGCCAGTCTGTAGTCCTGTTGCTGTTGTTATTAAGTGAGTGTCAATAAGATACTTTACATACTTAAAGTTTGTGGGCCAGGGTTGACATTATCTGATGATTACCGTCTTTTTATGGGGAAAATCTGCTGTGGTTGGAAGTATTTAAAACTTTCGGGTCGTCATGTCCGGTAAAAATAATTCCCTTTGAAAAATATGAAGGCCTAACTCCTTGTCCTAACAGCAAGCGAGCTTCTGACTGTCACGTAGCATTGCCTAATATTGGATGCTCTCTGTTTACACTGAATCTGTTAAATATGCACTTCTGTTACATCATGTAAACAAACCACGTACCTGTCAGCTGTGTGCTCAAAATCAGACTGTAGATATAACCATTTAAAGACTAACTAAATCCCAAACCACTTTATTTGGCTGAAAAACCCATCTTTATGGGTCTTTAGTAGTGTTGTGGATAGATTTAAATTCAAATCTTGACATTTCAGTGCAAAGTATACTTACATACTGTGTGCATGATTACAGCCCTTATTATTAAGCTACATTTTGGGGAGTTTTTCTTTATCCACTGTGAACATCCAAGGACAGAGGGATGCCGTATGTTTATGATTATGATTTGTGATACTGGAATTTATAGATCAAATTAAAATTGAAGTTGAATTGAAATTACTATTTGTCTAAGGCTTTGGGGCATGCTTTTGTGATTGGGCTACAATAAACTTGACTAATTTGTAAAGCACTTTGGGTTGCCTTATGAAATGTGGTATGTACCTAAATAAATTTGCCTTGCCTACATGCTTTGATGATGTAATCTTTAAAAAGCCTTGCCATACTGCTCAATAAATATACATGATACTTTTCCCATTTCTCTGGGACAATGAAATCCCCCAGGACACAGGGACTGGCACAATTTTTTTCTTACGTAAACCCTGCTGTTGACTGAGTGCAGTGATAGTCACAGTGTGACTTTTCTGCAAGAGGAGCTTTTCATTCAATTATTTCTTTGTTTCTTAGTTTTTCCTTCTCTCTCTCTTTCCTCCTGTCTTTGTCTTTAAGTCTGTCTCTGGGTGCAGTATAGCCATTGTCTTGTTTGATCTAGAGAAGCCCCTATAACCGTACCACTAACACTGACCCTCTATGATGCTACACAAGCTTGGCCTAAAGCCACAGTCTCTCCTATCTCCCCTAGCCTTCACCTCTCCTCACCTCTTCCCTCCTCGATCCTGTGCCTCTGTACCCTCCTCTTCCTACTTGTCTTCCCAGTTGCCTCCCTGCGGCCCTCTGTGATGCTGCAGTAGGCTGAGGCCAGAATTCTGGTACTTGCCCCCCACCCCCTCTACCGCTTTCCCCTCTGCTCCCCCTCCTGCCCTGTCCTCCTAATCCCAGCTGAGCTCATTATGATATAGCCTGGCTGCCTCTCTCCAAGCCTGAGCTGTCCGAGCTAATTACAGGCTAGCAGCCCTGGTGCCGCCGATGCTGCCTGTTAAGGGATGTCCATCCGCCTGCCTGCCTGCCTGGCCACGACTAGAGCTGAGCAGAGTTGAGCACTGGATGGTCTGGGGGTGGGGCGAGGGAGGGGGTGAGCAGACTACTGTGAATGTGCAGGGTCCTTGGAACTGACCTGCGAGGGAAACCACGAGGGATGGTGAGCGGCTGGCCTCTTTCCTAGCTGTGTAACTGGCCTGTCCTCTGGGGTTAGTGTTGATCCCCTTCATGTGCCCCTGAGCAGCTCCACCTCATCTCCTCCATTCCCGCCCCCGGGGCCCCTCCTTACCCGGGTGGCTGGTGCAAAGTAAACTTGTCTGAGGTCTTTAAACTTGTGCTTTAGAAAAACTCTCCGTTCCAGGGCACGCATCTGCACACACGTACAACTCAGTGTGTTAAACTAAGTGAATGCCCATCTCTATTCTGCTCCTCATTTTCTTCTGTTGTCAGAAGGAACAGGAACAGATGAGGTTGTTGGGACTATGGACGACGCCAGCTTAACCAAACAGCAATGCAAATCTCCTTTGAGAGGCAACCAAAAAGGCAAAAGTCCGTCCATCACAGTGCAACAACAACAAGAGTTTGTGGAAGCATAACTCCAGGGAAACTCTTGGGAAAGCAGTTGCAGCTCGTTGTTCTGTTGATCGTATTTATAATGATTGTGCTTGTGAAGGTTATGCTAGATAAGTGTTAGCAATGATCCACTAATGGGTAATTAACTCCTGGCAGCTGAAGAATTTAGGGCCAAATAAAGGCCTCTTATAATGCTCTAAATGCCAAGTGGCTGGCTTTAGAGGAGAGTCTCGCGCTTCCTTATCATCATGATATTGCGCACAGATGCTCCCTATCACCTCCTCTGAAAACAGCACTTGTAAAACACCGTCTTAAGGCCCAAATGACCGTTTCCCTGAATGAATATTGCTGGGATAAGTCCTGCACAGTGGGTCCCCAAAGTGTTAGGAGAAAGTTATGAAGCCCAGCCCCCCCCTCTAATCTCTGCACTTGGGTAAGAGGGTGAGCAAAAAGGTTAAACAGGTCTGTTTGTCGGGTCTTTTAGCTGATACACTGCTGTCCCATGGCTAATCCTAATGACTTAAGGGTGCATTAAGCAACAAATTGCATATTCTTTGACAACCTTTTACAAGAAAAATGTAGAAATCGATTTGAGGGATGAGATGCATATTATTTGTTGTGTACATTTCAAAAGACAAGTACTACATGGCCAAAAGCATGCAGACAAGTTTAACTTCTAATCTGCGCACTGGTCAGTCTCTTTTCTGTCACTTTAATGAATCCATGCAAAAAATCAGATATTGACGTAGATTAAAATGGAATTAATGTTAGCTATCTCAAGATTTCATCTTTTCTTGACTACCCTGTTGCTTTCCCTACTTTAGTTGCATCTAGTGGTGAGGTTGTAAAGCTGAAACTTCACCCATGTGCCAAGCGTGTAGAAGAATCACGCAGGCTGTTGTGAAAAAACAAATGGCCCTATCTATTAGGGCTGGGTATTGTTTAAAAAAAATTACAATATCAGTACATATACCGGTACCTTTAAAGCAATACTTATAGAGTACTTCATTAGATGCCCTTAATGTGTATGGAGTGGCATGTATACCATAAAATTTCAAGTAATTGGACTTTTATTTGCTTCAGTCACCAGATAGATAGAAAGAGAGCATCATGACACTTGTTTAACTGCACCTAGGGATTACGGCACCCAGTGTACTGACACCTCTCTTTATCCTTTCAAAACAACCCAACTGGCCACCACTGTTGTTAGACATTGATATTTTGTTGAATTAAGGTTTTGACGTCCAGGGACCAGAGAAATTAAAGCAGCAGCTACTGCTGAGTGTGAGCTTCACACCGAGGAAATTATGAAAGTCCATCCAGCCGCACACACACGCAGTGACTGGGCTAATTGTTAGCATCGCAAGGCTTTCTATCAAGGAGTTTAACAACAGAGTCTAGCCCTTTTGGTGTCAGTATGAGTTTGTTGGAACTGTTAAATGGTATTGGATATTAGCTGCTGCAACAGCTGTGTAGTATGTGCTTATCAGGCAGTTGTAGCACTGAACATTTGCCAGAAGGATAGCAGCTCTGGAGATACCTGTAACAGAGAGCCACCTTGTCTGGCAGAGAGACAATTACTTGACCAGAGACGTTTCGATACCTCTTGGCACGGAGTTGTTTTGGTTGATACCTTAAAGGTACTGACCAGTACCAATACCTTGCCCAACTATCTAGAGCAAGTGCTTTTTGTTAATGAAAACACAACGATTCTTATTTTTAGGTGATTATAAACAAGTAAAAACATAGTTATGTTTATGATATACTATTTTTGCCAATAGATGTCCCTAAATCCTACATACTGGACCTTAAAGAGTCAGTCATTCTATATTAATCAATACTTAGTTTGAAAGAAAGACTGAATAAATAACAGATTTTCAAAAAGAAGTAACCACGTTAACACTTTCACAGATCTGCATACTCTCCTCTCCTGTTTACTGACGCTGTTTTCTGGCATGTTCATGATGTCAAATGTTACACACCAGTAAAAAATAACTAAAAAAGAAATAGTCGTTGACAGCAGGCCTTGGCAATGGGAAAGGTGTCTGTTGTCCGTATTTATTTGGTTTTCTGCATTAAAAAAACCTGCATATTCACACTATTGTTGGTGGAAAATGGGTATTTGTGAGCAACCAATCCTTAAATAAAACTAGCCTCTCATTTATGTCTTCATGTGGTAATAGATTGACAGCATCTGACATGAAGACCAGTCTCTCAACATTTAACCACTTAAGAGCATCTCTAAGATACATGCTGGTGTGCTTTTCGGGCAAAAGACACAGACAAATAACCTAGTTGACACTAAGGATAGTTTTTGATTGAGATTTCCTTATGTTTGTAGTAGATGGCTGGCAAGTAACTCCAGGCAGGGTGGGCTTGAAAATTCGCAGTGGGATCATTTTATCTGCCTCATTATGCATCTGTCTGCGGCACTCCATGTCCATGCTTGTTAATTGTTGTTAAAGGTCTGTTGGTAAAAAGAGGCAGGGATTATTTAGGCCCCATAAACAGAATAAACACATGCAGTGCACCCTCAGACTTAAGATGCTATACTCAGACGACATCAAAGCATAAATTAGCCAGCGATTACTGGGGAAAAAGCCTTTGAGATCATTTGCAGTGCAGCAGCAGTGAAAGCTCCTCTGTAGAGAGTGACCATTATGGACGTGAACCTCCCCAATAAGCGACGTTGACACTAATTAAGTTTAATAAAGTTTACCCTGATGTTCTTCATATTCCTCTATTTCTTTTCGTTTCATCTCGATTTGCTAAAAGGTATTAAAAGTAATGAGAGTCTTTTGCCCCCCGGACCAGGGCTTAGTTGGAGGAGGGACACATTTGCACGCACGCACACACACACACACACACACACACACACACACACACACACACACACACACACAAAAACAGAATGTTTTATGCATGTTTTTAAATCAGACAACTAAGGTTTTTCCTTCATTAATTATTTGGTAAATTAATTATTGTGTGAAAAAAAAACAACTTACACTTAGTAATTATGTTGCAAGCTTCAGTGCACCATCAAGTCTTAGCTGGTCCCATAACAAGATAAAATTAGAGCACAAAGAACACAGTTATTTCAAAGAACTAAACCTCAGAAATACTATTCACAAATACAGTAGAGAAAGTAATGTGCCTATGTGCCTGTGTCCTCTCATATTCAAATAGTCATTGACTGCGAAAGTGGTATTTACTTGGTCCTCATGTTTAATAAATGCAACATTATGATATTGTCTTATTTCATATTAGGATACCTAGAAGCATCAACAAGCCTCTTAAACAAGGAATGTTGTGGACATCCTCGCTTGTTTCCTCCAGTGGTTATTACATGAATCCCCATTAACATCTCATATCAGTGGCCTGTGGCTGGAGAGCCAAACTCTTAAAGACTCACTGTTGCTGCATCACCCAGAGCTAAAATACCGCACTGAGCCATGTAAACTCCACCAGTCACCATTTCTGCTGACAGCAGTGGCTTATCTACCCAAACTCCCTCCATGACTGAACAGCCCTCCAGCTTGAGTTTAACCATTGGGGATTCCCCCCCTACACCCCCCAAAAACAAGAATCTTTCCCCAGCGATAAAAATGCCAGAGGTTTTTTCGCTTTCTCACCCTATTCCCTGCTGTTCCTGTGTATTTTTATGTGCTGAGCGAGAAACCAAGAGGAGGCTGGCATGTGAAAGCACAATGGCTGCCGCAGATGATGTTGTGTTGTACACCCTTGTGGATGGAGGCTGGCAGTTTGTGCTCTAAGCTGTGTTAGGTGCAACACTGGTAGAGACGAGATCAAATGACACGGAGTGGATAGCTCAGGGCTGAAGTTCTAGCGCTGCACGAGAGAGAAAATGTTTTCAAAATGGGGCCAAAAGAGCGGCGTGAGACACAGACTTACATTGCAGACCACATCATTACCAAACATAACACCTGTCTGGTGCCTTTAGTTTGGTTTCTGCCAAGAAACCTCTTTTGCTTTTATGCCTGCTGAGTGTTATTCCACCCTAGGTGAAGCGGCAAGTTGAGAGGGAATTGAAAATTGTCCGGCTAGCTTCATTTGCTTTATAGGAAAAAAGACTTGAAATACTCTATAGAAGGTCTGGCTGAGGAGAACCTTTTCTCCTCTGTGAAAGCGAGGATATAACAGGTTTTGGATCAGATAAATTGCAGGCAGTCTAACATGGAGAAATCGAATTTGGTTCAGGTGCAGGTAACTGTAATGTAATGCAGATCTAAAACAGCTCGTTGAGGTTAGGATTTAGCTCAGTGCTACTGCAGCCTTAACATCATGACAAAACATTCCTTCAAATTCTCGAAGTGATTCTTTATCCATCATCAGGACCCTGATAGGCTGAAACTAGTAAGCACCTGTTTATCAAATGATGCACTCACATAAGGAAGTAAAGTGTGAGGAGTGAGACAGGACAGGAGGATTGGAGCAAACAGGGAATCAGTTTTGTGCTGTCGAAAACAAAATCTTAGTTTTGAAATCTGTTTTAACATATTGCCTTAGGAAAAGCTGTACAAAACTGTACACACTGTAGAAAGATCTGGTTGTTTTTAACAGTATATGCAAATGAAAATTTTCTATTATTGACTAAGTTAGCCAAAAGCGTTGATATATACTCCACTCTAAATGCCAATACAGATAAATGGCAAAATGCCAAATATGGGCCCCATTAATCAGCCAGGGCGATTTTTATCTGTTGATCGCTAGTATAAAGGAGCACCATTGTGACTTTTAGATTTTATAAATATGAGCGGAGAGTAGTCAGTTTTTTCCTGTTTCCTCACATCTAACTGCACTACTGTTGACTAGAACTACAAGTTCACAGCAAAAACAGAAACACATCCAACCTCAGGTTAGCCGTACGCTTCAAAATAACAGCACCGGGGATTCTATTGTGATTTATTTAATTTTACATTCATAGTCTATCTACCTTTTCCATAACAGTACTCTATTTAACATTGTCATGACAGAACCTTCTTTAGTAGTTTAGTATTTGAGTAGTCTACAGTAGTTTCAAGGAGATTCCAAAATAAGATATAGATTGTGTATTGCGATATGCGTATATCACAAGCCTAAAAATATCTCATTATATTTAGGCCGTATCACCCAACCAAATTAATTGTTTTGGTTTTGCATTTATTTTTACTTTCACTAAATAACCTTGGCAAATATTGAAAATAAGTCACCAAATTTGTATTACCAGCCTTGTAACATCCCCGGCTCTGCTAATTCCCCTGTCTGTGGCCAACTGGTGCACACACACTGCAACAACTGAGTGTTCCTGAACAAGGATGCAATAGTCTTCCATCTCCAGACTGTTATGATGTGAAACTGGAGGCTCTTGGCCAATGAACTCAATCTGCAATCTAATCCCTTCTCCATCCCAGAAAGTATGCTTATCCTTCAACAAAATTGAATGTTTTGCATATGAACTTTGGTTTAGCGTCAATACCATCAGTATCCGAAAAGGCATAAAAGAGAAACATGAGATGGAGCAGGCTCCTTTCACATACTGCATATTTCAGCTCATTTGTCCCATTAACAGCTTGGACACATAAGGCAGTGCCGGTGCCTCATCGACTTGAGTTCATTTATGGAGGAAAATCTATAGAGGAGCGACACATATCCATCTGCTTCCTCACCCCCCCTCAGGGAGAGTCATTTGTGTACTTATTTAAGCTGCGGTCAGCCATTAGACCAGGCCTCTACTGGACTGTGTGGGCTAAAAAGCTAATTACTTTCCTTCCCTGTGCTATGGCGATAACTTTTCCCAAGTCATTTTCTTGGCATATGTATGGAAAAATCTCTTGGTTGATCTAGCAAAATTAGATGGGTTGAAACAGTTGTCTAGTTTGAGTTAATTGCCATTATGCTCATTTCAGTTCGCCACAGCCACAAATGCCCTGTAACTCCTCAAACACTTCAGAGTGTATCGTGCGGGCTGCACTCGCTGCATGCCTGAAGAAGTCAGTCAGGAGGAAGACCTACTGTTGTAATGAGGTTAACTGAGGGAAGAATGCCACCAGTAGCAGGAGCTTGTTTCCAGTGTTTCTCTCTGACTCTGTGGAGCAGAGGGGAGGGAAATTAGGTGTGTGTTTCAGGTGTGGTTGTCTCAGCGGGCTTGTGTGTATCCTCTGTAGACTTCAGTTGGGGTCCTAATAATAACTTGAAAGTGCAAAGTCTTGAGCATGGCTCCACATAATTAGCCTTTAGCAGGAATCAAGCTAATTGCAGAGAGGTAATTGGGCACACTTTCCAGTGTGTTTGTCTGTTATGATACACACACACACACACACACACACACACACACACTGTACTCTCCTACCTTGGTGTTTCATGTTGCTTGTCACTTTGATTTCCAGATGAATTAAAAAGCATTTTAATTAGTAGATTTCTTCACCATGTCGTCTTTTCTTTTGGGAAGAGAAAGCCAGTACATGAGATTCAAGTTAAAATGTGTAACAAAAGTTTCTACAGTAATGGAGTCCACAGTGGAATCCAGAGTGATATTTGTGGAGATTTAAAAAGATACTCATTATACAGCGCTTGTGTTGGTAGTGATTTTATATTCATCTATTTCATATTTTGTTTATGCATTTTATATTTGTCGAAGAATAGATTTGACGTATGAGAAATGTGAAGAAAAGTTCATTATGTGTGTGACTGCAGAGCCGGCGTGGAAGAAGAACTGGACATGCTGCGAGTCCAGGCTGCGATGGACCGGGCCACAGTGAAGGAGCTCCACTTGTGTCTTGCTGATGAACACCGAGGTGAACCTCTTTTTTCTTTTATATTTTTTCTTTTTAATTTTTGGGGGAACATGACTCTTTAAAATCTGTTTTGTGGCAGCCTTTTTTAAAAATTTGTTGTTCCCCTTCTGTTGGTAAAGAATTTGTCATCTTAACTTTTACACAATTATTCTTGCAAAAATATACAGTGTTGCTCTCTCCAAAGCCAAGGGTGATTAACGAGCTTAAAGGTCCAGTGTGCAGGATATATTAGCAGAAATAGAATACCATGTAATAATTATGTTTTCTTTAGTGTATGATCACCTGAAAATAAGAATTGTAGTGTTTTTGTTAACTTTTAGAGATATTTATGGAGATTGCAATATTGCACTGCCATGTTTCTGCAGTTGCCCAGAACAGACAAACTAAACAGCTGGTCTCGATAGGGCCATTTGCGTTTTTGCATGGGTCACTGCATTTAGCAGCTCCTCCTACACGTGCGTCAGAAAAACATTGGGTTTTTTTTAAATGTGAAACTGCTTTATACTGTATTTTTCTGTTTTAAATCACTGAGTTTGTTTGTTTTGGAGAGGAGGAGACCTCTGTGGTTATTTGGCTCCTGGTCAAACCTCCTGAACTTCTGGATCAGAAATAAAGTGAGCATACATTAAGATATATGGAAACAGGTGAGGGCACATAGTATGTGCTGGGCTAGCTACCTGGCTGAGATGTTTCAAACAGCATTTGTTTGTGAAACTGCTTCATTCAGTGTTTTTATTGGTTTTAATCTCCTAACCTGTTTGATTTGGAGAGGAAGAGACCTCTGCTAGAAGTTCAGCTCCTGGTAAAAGCCTCCTAAATTAATAAAACTGAAGGAATTCTTATTGGGGGAAGTGTCTGTTTCCTTTAAAGAACAAATAAAAAATCAAACAAAAGAAAAAAACACTGGAAGTATCACCAGTAATGGCAGCACGGTATGCATGTTTAACATGACAGCACCTTCAAGTCATCCTCTTACCTCTGGGCCATGTGTATTAGAGAGCAGAATTAATAAGACAACCCCCAGTGGAATTAATACGACAACTCAATTAAGACTTGATCAATTCCTTGCAAACTGATTGAGAGATCAAGTAGTGCTCGTCTTGTCTGCATATATCATTCCCAATGTTAAAAAGCACATTGCTTTTAAGCCAATCTGCAACCTTTTGTCAGACGCTGACCACCGAAAACACCAGCCTTAATTAACTAGTTCAATATCAAATCTGTCCTCCATCACTTTAATTTTCTTCACAACCAATGATGGTGTCTGTTGGAGATGGGAGCCTGTGATTTAAAGGATGGCACTAATTAAAATAGTGGATCCTCTCTTATTGACAGTCTAGTCAGGAATACTTAGAAATAAGCCTTTCGAGGAGAGACACTTATTTTTACAGCTTGTCAGACAAATAATCGCTATATAAATGTTACACAAGAGCCCATGCTTTCTTGTTTTTTTGTGTTATGTATAATCATTTTCCAGTTCAAATCAGTTAAGAATCAAATCAAATACTGAAACAAAAGCCTTTCAGAGTGAAGGGAATAGCTTTAGAAAATGTGCTCCCCAGGACTCTTGCTTTTTTTTTCTTCCCATGTAACCACTAATATTACTGTTGTATTCTTTCTGCATAAATAATGCACTCTTGGTACAATACCACGCTTAAAACGCCATCCATTAAGTATATTATAAACTTAGGCCATTAAGCAACCTCTGTTTTTTCCTCAACGTGTATTATTTAGCTGTTTTTGAAATATAAAACTCACTTAAAATGTTGTTTCACAACAACTCATTAAGGCTGTATCATCTCGGATATCATTTTGAATGTTTATATTTGAACTAAAACCAATATGTTTAGTGTCAATAGGAATTAAACTGAACATTATTAAGAAAAAAAACTCGAATGGCCACAACATTTGCCCCTGAAGAACCTCTATGACCCGATCAAAGGGATGGAGGGTTGAAACGCTCACGCCAGGATCACACTAACGAAAGGCAGCAGATGAAAGGAACAGGGCCTTTGTGCTGCAGCCCATGAGGAGACGTGGGAGGGACGTTAATGTATGCCGCAGTGCCAGGACCTCCTCCAACTGCGGGTGACTAGGGAGCCACCATGTCTTCTTATCAAGGTAGTGCTGAGGTGCCAACTCCCAAGCCACCAGTGCCGGAGCAGGATAATTGTCTCCCAACCTGGTTATGTACCCCGCGAACACGGCAGCCCTCCTGTCCTATTTGGTGCTCTGTCTGATTGAATGTGACATGCTGGGAAGACAAAAGAGCAGGCTAATTCAAAGTAACAAACTTCCCTGGGCAAAGCGTCAAATGCAAAGCAAGGGAGCAGCAGCTCCTTACAACATAACCCTCACTCTTCTTACTCTCCCTTCTATGGCCCCTTTTTCCAACTCGCTCTCCAAAAGATCAACTGACCTGAAAAGTCAAGGTCGTGAATATTTAATGTTTCCAGCCTCATTGTACAAATTATTTTGGTCGTCCTGTCATAAATGTTTAAGAGGAGAGAATGAAAGGCAGAAAGTTTTATATTGTTTTGTGTTGCCCTTTGCATCAAGTTGAGCTGAGAAGGTATCGCTACTTTTGCTCCACTGTGTGCCAAACAGTGACACTGAGGCTCGTCGGATTGTGTATGCGCACATAAATATGTGTGCATCAAATCCCCGAGCACTTTGACTTCTGCATGCATTCTGTTGTTATCATAAAGACTAACTCATATGTTTGCCAAGGCCACTATTGAAGTTCTCAGAATAAAGCAGCATGTTAGTCTGCGGAGATTAGTTGTCCTTTGGGGAAACATAGTGGACTACAAAGCAGTGCAGCCTGGGGCTGTGTGTTCACGAGGGATTCAAGCACTTCTCTTCGTTTGTTTAAGATCCCTAGAGAGAGGTTGCACATAGCATGTACCACTGTGTGTTTTTGAACACTGTTTTCCTATTTCCACGTGGACTACTATATAAAACACTCTTCATTTAATCAGGAGATAAAAAGGCCACTTGATAAAATTTTAAAAACAGAAGGTGCGTTTTAGCAGTGTGAAAAATTCAGTTCTGCCTGAGCACAGCATCAGTGATTCTGTGTTCCCTCTGGTTTGATTGACATAAGAAGAAAAAAAGAAACTGGACCTTAGGAAGGAAATTAGACTGTAGTAAGGCTAATTGATTTAATGTACCCTCTTTATTATCATTTTATTGATTGAGCAGCCTGAGTTTGACACATCAAGTCACAATAACGGGCTTTGTTCCCCTTTGCAGAATTGCTTCACAAAGTGGTGGAGGAGCACCAGGTCAAAAGCAGCACTCCGAAAAAGCTTTCCGTTTCTTCAGAACGAGTGGAACAGTCATTTAAAAAGGTACAGCACTACGCCGTCACTAAGTGTTCTTTGTCATTGCTAATAAAAGAAACCCTACAGAGCCTTAACTGCGCACAATGGCACTCAAACAATGTGTTTTTTCTAAATCGATAATAATTCAGAAGTGTTCTCTACTCTTTGGAGAGTCTGTGATATTGTCATTTCATTTCCAGGCAAGTGACAGGGAGAAAGTAGTTTGTTTTTCTTACAGCGAAAAATTACAACTGTAGGGGTGAAGAAGAGAAAACCATTCTAAGTTACTTCAGAAAATGCAGTTACTTAACATGAATGTCATATCTGAGCTGTTGGTGGGTTGCATATGTACTTGCACATTTGTGCGCACATGCTTTAAAAACTCCTGCTTGCATGAGTTAAGATGCCCCCCTCCCCCTTTTGCATTCATGGCAGTGAATCATCAAGAGTGGGGATAGTCATCTAATTTTGTTTGAAAGGTACCAGGCTTCACCAGCGGGCAGAGTGAGAACCAAATAAAAGGGAAAAATTGCCTGGAGGCACAAACCCAGCAGGCATGCAGTGTTCTCTTAAACAGTCTCCACCAAAGATCTAACAAATAGACTAAGTGCTCCTGTTTTATGAGGGCGATCAGGGTAAGGGTGTGCCAGTCAAATGTCCGTGGCATTGCCAGGCTGGGGAGTGGGGCATCACTCCCCTCTATGGTTCTGCTATACACACAGTTTGTATGCACTGTGTGCATGCTACCACACACAGGTCAAACCAGGAACTGGCCTTTCACATAGAAATATTCACTGATAATACACACCGTAGAATGACAGCAGGGTTAATTTAGACATGGCAGGTTGTTGTTTTACTAACATTGCAAACGCCGAGTGCTCGGTTAGAGTATTTATGGTAAAAATGACAGATATGCACGGGAAAAAACGAACCATGTTTTACCACTGAGGCCCCATATCTTTGATTCCCTCAGATTGAACAGCTGGAGCGCAGGATGGTGTCCCTTGAGGAGGAGACGGAGAGGCTGAGGGAAGAGAAAGAGCAGCTACTTGAGGCCAAGGAAGACTTGGCCCACAACTGCCGCAGACTCCAAGCCTCCCTGGATCATCTGCGAACCCAGGAAGCTGTCCGTGAAGAGGCAGCGCAGGCCCAGGCCCTGGCCCAGGGGGAGCTTCACTGCAGCGAGATTATGGCTTTAGAAGGCCGATTGGCAGCCTCCCAAAAAGAGGTTACCAAGCTTCATCATCAGTTGCTGAAGCTGAGACAGGAGCTGGGGATCCTCAGAGCAGCCAGGGACTTCCATAGGAACCGCGCAGCAGCACCCGCACGACCAGGCGGGATCGTAAGCAACATCAGCAGCAAGGTCAAATTCAAAACAACTCGGCTCAGAGGTCTGCTACACCGGCACAGCCACCGAACAGTCAGCCCCAATCAAGCCATCAGCTGGCAAGGCCGCAGCCCCAGTCCCACTAAGGACGAGTGGGAGGACATGAGCGCAGATAGGTAATGATACACACGCACACACAGATGCACTTATTCTCACAGTCTCCCTCCTCATTATTTTTAGGTGGTAGAAGTAGAGCGGGTGGGCTGGCTGAATTGTGGGGGGCCCACGCAGCATCGAGGGGACACCGTGCATATGCAAAGCGTAAGCAAATGGGTGATTGAATTTCATCTTCTGTCTAGTTGGTATTCAGGAGCCAAAAGAAGAATGCAAGCAAGAATGATAGAGAGAAGGAGAGAGGAGGGGGAAACTACTGTCAGATCCTTTGAAATATCCTGGGACGCCTTGCTTGGAGCTTATTGACTGAAATTTGCATGCAAAATTAGCCACCTCTCCACACAAAGTTGAACCGACGCCAGAAAAGCCAAGGGATAAGGGGGCCGCCAAAGCCTTGATACCTTCCAGTGATGCCATTTTCATGCACTAGTCACGCTACCCCGAAATTGACAGTTTGGCAGTTTGATTTAATTTACTGGTCCTTTGCATATTCACTAACCCCCCCTTGACAGCGCTAAGGATCCCACTGCAAGTACCAAGCCCCCCAACCCATCTCCCCCACCCACACACACACAGCCGCACATTCATGGAGGCTAACCCCACCCTATGTCTAGTCATGTTGGTTACCTTGTGGCATGTCAATTCACAAATGTGTGTGTGCTACTCTTATTTCCTCCAGCCACCCCCGGTAAACTCCTCCCAACACACACATATACGCTTCCTCTCTATCTTACCCACCCTCTTCTCGCCTCTCTTCGCCTTAATTTAGTTAGATAAATTTTGAATGACCCTACTCGGCTCAGTACCAGATGTCTACAAGCTGTTTAACACCCTCTAAATTAAGAACCATCGACAGTAATTATTTCATGTATGTTTTATGCAAAAAAGCCACTGAGCCAACATTTATTGAGTGATGGTCGGAATGATTTGATTTCAAACACTCAGAGCGATCGCTGATATTTATTTCCCTTCACTTTCTCTCCCTGTATGGCTCTCTCCACCCGCTCTCTCTTTCACACCATCCTGCTAACTCCCCATCTCTTCACCAACTAATTCATCAGGCTGTAATCCACCCCATCTCAATTCACATGAGGCCGTTTAACAGGGACTGGGTGCAGCTATGCCCTGCTTTCCTAATGCCTCTCCATGTGGCTAATAAGCAGCAGTCTAATATACGCTTTACCTGAGAGGAGGATCTAAGTGGATTTGTGAAGAAGGAGTCTAAACTGAGATGTTGTCTTATTTAAGGCACCTGTCAACTGATTTGTTACTGTAAAGCCTTCTGCGTCTCTTATCTCGCAGCGGTCTTCTTCAGCAATATGTCTGATAGGTGCTGGCGGAAATACAGTATTTCTGCCTAAGGAGGTTTGGCCTAAATAGTGCCAAATAAAGATGTCAGACTCGTTAAGGCTACTGACAAGTCTTTGTTTTTTACCCCCTTTCCTTTTTATCGCTGCCTCTGGCTTCCTCTCTCAAGTTTTGAGCTGCTGGAGGCAGCTGACCAGTTTGAGCAGATCAGCAGTTTTGTTAGAGAGCAGGACAGAATGAGAGCAAGAGGGCATGAGGAATATCATTCTGAATTGTGTAAAATTTTACTGTTAGTAGGGGTATGTGGTTTGCAGGGCCTGAATGTTGTAACTTTAGGGGCAGAGCCACTTGACCTGCAGAGGTACACTTTTTGGAGGGCATAAATGCCACATGTCAGGGCGTCAAGGTCAGAAGACAAAAAACACTATTTTGATTGCACTTGAACAGAGTAATCAGTTTCTAATGTGGCTTTAATAAACAGTGCATATAAATATATATGTGATATAAATATATATGACGGCTTACATTTAGATCAAATCTATAATGGTATACCAGTATGTGTGAAACAGACATACACCATATGTAGGTTGCATATATTGTCATAGATTTATGAACAGAATTATTCCCCATAGAGAAATAGCCAATAACTTTAGTTAACATTAATTAATAACATTTAATTAATAACATTGTGAAATAAACACATACTTTTTTTCCAGAGCTGAAAATGTAAGGAGCTAACAAGTGAGCCACCTCCCTTCCTTCTCATCTCCTTTGAGAGTTGCACATGTGCAGTAGCAAACAGGGATTGAGAAGCAACAATACTATATTTTCCCAATCCCATTAGAAACTTCAAAACAAAAGCTCTTTTACGCCTGCATTTTTATTGGTCACACCACACGTGTTGATTGTGTGCATTAGTAAATCCAACCTGATGCTGTACTCTTAAATGAGAGTACTGTGGATATCAGTTAACAGGTGGTTAAGTTTCATCACTGCACTTGCTGCAGTGCTGCTCTGTCTTCTCATACAGAGTGCCCAGAATACGCTCTTCCACTCAGAGGGTGTGTGGTGCTCTGAATAACTGGACAATATGTATTAAAACAGCTTCAAATTTATGGACAGTCCAGCTTGTGCTAGAGTCCGCTCTGCTGCTTGAAGTGACAAGTCACACATGTATATGTTACCGTTGACCAGTCAAGTAACTGTTGCCAGGGCCAACCAAGGTCACAGTGGTCAACGGGCATACTTGTATCCTCCTTGTCTCTTAACTACAGGTTGACCGATATTGTTTTTTCAGGGCTGATAGTGAAGATTAGTGGTTAATGAGACTTATAACCAATATATGGAACCAATATGCATTAACAATAAAAAATAAAAATCAAGGGGGGAAAAAAAGGCAGATACAGATAATCTGCAAAATGCCAGATATCAGCTCTGATAATTGGCCATGCCGCTAATCTGTTGACCCCTCGTGTTTTTTGTAGAAACACATCCAGTAGACAAGTTTGATAGCCTGTGGATACAGTTACCTTGGCTCTTCTTGTCAGATTGGCTTCATGTTTACTGCATACAGGTTGAGACATAGTATCATGCTGACAGTAATATTTGTTAATTTGAATCCACATGTAAAGCGTAATTAGTAGAAAAGTATTTTCAAATTAATGGTCATATGACTTCAGAATTGTACTCAAAAGGCTAAACTTAAGTCAGACCTGTTTAGCTGTTTCATCAGCATTAGGCTGGTAGCTTTTTTCATCAAATGCATGTAGCCCAGGTCTTAGTGGTAGTGATTAGTGATCCTCAGCTAGTCCCTGTGCTCCTTCCAGACCGGGTTTAACCCTAACTAGCCCCCAGCCCTGTCATGTTCCAGTTAGATCCTCTCTCTGTGGTCTTTACCTCCGCTGCTTCTCCCAGGCCCCACCTTAATAAACCCGCCAGCGTAAATGTCACTGGCTTCCACCTTCACGTCAAAGGTCACTGTCAATAAACCTGTGTGTGGGTGAGCGTATATGTTTGTGTGTGTGTGTGTGTGTGTGTTTGTGTGTGTGTTTGTGAGTGTGTGTGTATGTGTGTCCCAGGAAGCCCTTACCGTGTGTCCATCAGATGCAACTTTGCTTGGCTCCGCTCAGCCGTGCCTCTCACACACGTCTGTCACACACAGAGGGCTAATGAAGGCCACAGCCGCTCTCATACATGTTGATGCATTCACCATCAGCACCAGACACTGCAGCTTTTCACTTAATTTACACCCACATTTACACTTCCAGCTCAGAAATTGGATGGGACATTGATTTTCTGTTGGAAGGCGGAGGGGAGGGGTGAAATGCACATATTTTTGCTTGATGTCAACTAAATCAACCATAAAAGGTAAATTGGATTTTAGTCCAGTGGTGGTACTTTCAGAGACAGGGTTGTGGGTTCAACTTCTGGCCTGTAATAAAACCATTCTCACTTTTCTCTACAGTGACAGTGGTGAAGAGTACATGGACAGTCTCAACAGTGCGCCCTTGGGTACAACGCCTCATGGACAACACACTAACAGAAAGGTTGGTTGAAAAAAGGAATACACTTCTACACGCTAACATTGGGATCGTGTGTTAATTCAGTTGTAGTCTACTTGTGCAAGAGTAATATTTTAGTCTGATTTATATGAATAGCCAGCCTTTGAATAGTTTGTGAGCATTCCCAATTTTTCTCAGCCCCGACAATGTGGTGTCGTCAACTCGTGTGTGTGTGTGTGTGTGTGTGTGTGTGTGTGTGTGTGTGTGTGTGTGTGTGTGTGTGTTGTCCAGGTGACATAAATTATAGCAACAGTTTTGAGTATTTTGTCAAGTGTTTGTGTGTCTGTCCATATGTCAGTGCACAGATTTTATTAACACCACAGCCTCACAGCCATGGAACAGGTGTGTAACTATGACCAAATCAAGGTGGAGTTTATACATAGGCGTGGTCTGGCAGTGGAGCTGAAAGTAGCGAGGAAGGAAATAGGGATGGCACCATGGCCCAGACACACCGAACTGATATCAGAAAAGTAGAAGCAATCAGGGCACCTGAACACACCCCAGAGACTACAGCCAACGGCCAACTAGCACGCAATCCCTCCACCTGCATTAGACAGAATAATTCTCTATACCAGCAGGTTTTGGTTGTCTGTATTTGTCATTTATAAAGGGAAAGCGGAAGACCCTCATGACAGATTCAAGATTCTAGTTAGCCAGTTATTAAAAAAAACTAGGGTGACAGACCCTCACTGATGGCCCAACATTGACCACAGGCCAACCGTTGGCTTGCTGTGTCTTGGGCCCTTTGAATTGTCAGGAATGAACTGGAGAGTGGACAAAGTATTTTTGTTATGGAAAAAAAGGAGGAACTTATAACCTTAGAACTTATTAAAAAACAGTGGTGTAAAACAGCCAGGTCCAGGCACTCAGGATGGGTACAAAAGCATAAAAGGCCTGTAATTCTTAGGGCTAGAAACTAGAAACGTTAAAAATACACCAACGTGTATCGGCTTGTGCCTTCTTCAGGGTGCAATGATAGGAGTTGCAGTATTTTTTATATTTTTAGCCCTATGAATTAAAGGCCTTTAATGCTTTTCTAACCATCCTAAATGCCTGGATTGTTGTGGGTTGATGGTGCAGAGACTGTGTTTTAATTCTTTTTTTTATACCACTAAAACTTTGCAGTTGACATCTCATTAGCCTATTTGATTTGTCTTTTTTTGTTTTTTTACCATAAAATAATTTTTTAGGTTTTTGTGATAAGATAAGCCTTCACAAAGACTTTTCTGAGTGTTGTTGTTGGTACTCCTGCTTTTTCATCTCCTCTCCACACCAGTAAAATCAATAGGCCTGGACCCTTGCTCTTGTCCATATCAAGCCACTTCACAGCAGGACATGGCAACTCCAAACCCCAGAGAGATACAGTGTGTCCAGGAAGAAGAGAGAGGAAACAGAGGGACCTTTAAAGATACTCTGTCTCTCTCTTTGTGTTTTTCGAGTGCAGGGGAGCTGGGTAGAAGGTGGAGACGAAGAGAGGCTTGTTGTTGTACATGTAGCCAGGGAGCTGTCAGGACCCTTACTCTCAGATCCCCTTAAGTTTCCCCGCTCCAGATCTGCTAAATGTGCCCATCAGCTCCTCCCGGGCTCATCGCCGTGACAGCCCTGGCCCCTCACGACGTGCTATGTCACAAACCAAAGGGTTCATCTCCCCTCTCCTCCCTGCAAGGCACCGTGTGATCAAACCTGGCACTGATCAAATCCTACCTGACCCCATATACAAAGGAAACAGGCAGAGAAGAAGGAGGGAGGCGGTGGTGGTGGTGGAGGGATGCCTTCTTTGATGTCACTACAAACGGTGGTGCAGTTGGGAGGTGTCACACTTACACACACACATATACACTTATGAGTGCAAATGACTACACACACACACACACACATCATACTGTAGGAGTGAATCAGGGCTTTCAGACAGTGATTGAACAAAGGCGGCATTTGCAAGCATCTGTCAGAAGTAATATCCGTGGTGAGAAGCGTTCACGTTGGAGTCGGTTGAACACGCTCAGGTGAATTATTAAAGCGCAGGGTGATTTGTCTTGTCGCGTTAAACTGAGCACACCCTGTGATCATGGTGTCATTATGAGCTGCGTTTCAGGAAGCACAACATGTCAACCAGTTGTGTTACATTTAACAGCTGCTTTTCATCTCTGTCTCTGACTTTTCTGTTCTTGCAGTCCTACAGGTGTTTGCAGAGCTCAAACTCAGCGGCACCAAGAGCAAAATCCAACAGAAAACAACCTGATGTTCCGGCCCGAGGTAGCACAAGTTTTCCTTTTTTACACTCATGCAAAACTACACAAATCTAATCGACTATCATAGCAGGAATTATAATTCCTGAATATTGAAGCAGGAAGAACACTCAATGTATGTACAAGCTGTCGATCGGAAACAACTATCTAAGAAGTTAACAAGCTTTGTTTTTTTTTTGTTTTGTTTTGTTCAGGACTTGACACTCCTGAATTGGTTATAAATGGAAAATCATTCAAGTTTTTAAAAATATCACAGTTTTCACTTGTGCATACACAGACACTTTTACATAAGCCTGTTAACTCCCACCAGTGGCTTCTAAACAGGGATTTGTTCCGTGCACTTGTCAACTCTGAGGTGCCTGCGTGTACTTCCTCCTGTTAGACGATGAACAGCATGAGCCCTGGGACCGAGGGACTAGAGGAGAGAAAAGGAGGTGGAGGAGGAAGAGGATGCTAATGAAGACCCAGCACTGCTCCTCCTCTCCTCTGCAACAGCGCGTAGAGTCCCTACAGCGTCACATTGACATACTGCGAAGTGCCAGGAAAGACGCTGTGCTTTCAGCCAGAGAGCTGAGGAGGGCCAATGAGAAGATCACGGCACAACTCAGCTCCCTCACTGAGAAACTCTGCAGCAGCAAGCAGCTCACACAGGTAACTTGGGAAAAAAACAGGGAAATGAGTAAAAGGGGAAAGCCAGTTATAAGTGCTGGGAAGTTTCTTATTTTCTGTCTTTGTCTTTCTTTTTTTGTGGTTCTTTTGTGTTTGCTGGAGGGGCTGAGAGTGCACCAGTAGCAGGTCCTTTGCCCTTATCATGCTTAATAAGTGTGGCTGACAGGCCTACCCTCGCCTGTGGAGGTCAGCACCACAGAGCAGAAGCGAGGAGGAGAATCTCCCTCTCTCTCTTTTTTCTCTCTCTGACTCTGCTGTTGTCTCACTGAATGTTTCAGCAAGTCAGTTCTACACAACAATCTGTGTCACTCGCAGTTACATTTCTCCAAATACGTGCACCAGTGTGCACAGACACACATGGTGACTTTTTTTCATAGAGTCTGCTGCCACACACCCATTTAGTTATTTAGTACCTTCCTCCAGGTAGGAAACTCTTAGACTCAGTATAGACTATAAATAAAACACCAAGCACTTTGGCCCTAAACAGTACCTTTCCTGCCTGGGCCTCCACATACACACCAGCATATGTACACACTCATACAGACACATGAATACACACACACCTATACAGACACAGTCGTTAATCGCAAAAGCATGAGACCTTCTTTTGTTGAATTCAGACATAGCAGCAGCCAGCAAGGGCCCACTGGATGCCTGATTAGGCGCATGTGTCTGTATGTCTGTATATTTACTGAGTAGAGCAGCACAAATGCAGTCTGTTGCACTTGTACACACAGGTCAGAGTCCAGCCCTCATAGTGTTGCTACCTAGGAAGTGGCCCTTGTGCTCCCGCCTAGGCATCTGATTGCTAAGGCCCAACGAGACCTTAGACTCAGACACAGCAGTAAAGGCACACGTGCAGGCATACACAAACACACACTGTTGCGTGAATGAGTGGACAGAGAGGGAATTGTTGTCTTCCTGTTTGTTTCCTCTTCCCTCCTGCAGTATTAATGCCACTCCACCAGAGAAAGTTGGAGCCGACTGACTGGGCAAAGCCATGTCTTGTTGCCCTCTCTGGAAAGGGCAAGAGGTGATGGACTTTGGGCTTGTTCCAGCCGGTCCTTGCCAACTCTCCAACTAAAACTCTCTGCTTGTAATTGGCTTAGGACAGCCTCCACAGGGGCCATCATGTGAGAAGTAGCATGGCAGTTTCTCAGAAACTTGTTTGTGTTGCTGTGTCTCTCTGATCCTCCGGCCATTCTGTCCTTCCCTTGTTGCTTCCTTCCTTGCCTCCTTCCATCATTAGGCTCTTATTTCCTTATTCCTTCCTTCCTTTCTTACTTGCTTTCTCTGTTGCCCCCCCTCCCTTTTTATTCCCCTTTCCTCTTTTGTCATTGTAAAAGTTTGGATTTTGAGTTTCTAACTGTCCTAAAGGAATACCTCACCCATCAAATGACCATTTGTATATTTAAATTACTAACCTGGTGTTACAATGAATTTGTGAAAACACTTTTCGCATGCCTCAACAATGAACCAAGAATCCAAAAACGGAGAAAATTCTTCATGAATTGAACTATAAGGGGGCCTGTTTAACAGCAGCAAAACAACATTAAAACATCTGTTTATAAACTCTCACACAACTCGTGCATTATAATCTAAGTCTAGTTTATTAAGTCATGACTGAGTTGCTGAAGTGTGATATTGGTCTGTGTGTGAGACTGTTTATGCAAAAGTGTTTTAAATATTAACGTTTTACCGGCAATGCATGTGTTCGGAAAGAACTGACCATACAACTGGATAAATGAGACTTAGATTATACTGCGTAAGATGTTTGAAATTTTGTAAATACATTTTTTGATATAGTCTACTGTTTTTAAAAGAGGCTCCAAGTGACTTCAATTCATCAAGAGTGTTTTCCATTTTTGGATCCTTTGTTCATTGTTGAGACATGCAAGAAAATAAAGTTTCTTCACAAATACACTGTAACATATGGCGAGTAATTGATATATGAATGGTCATTTTGTGGGTGAAGTATTTCCTTAATAACTTCATTAAATAGCTGCTATTGCTGCTCTCCAATCTAAAGCATGAGAGAAATAGCCTTGTGAGGAGAGGTGTGATGTGTTTTCTCATGCTGGACTCAGCTCTCCATGTCCCTGCTGAAGGGAAGCATGTTCAGCAGCATGATGATGCTTTCATTACTCAGTCAACAGCAGCACGATATCCTGACAGATGTCTTTATCAGCAACAGAATGTAACCCTAACTCTGAGACCCACAACACAGAAAATTGTAGATACTTTAATTTCTCCCTAACATATTAATCTTAAACAATAATTCCTATTTTTTACAACTTGAGATGGTTATGATGACATTGCTGACATCTGGCAACATGGCAGTAACACTGCAAAAAGTCCCATGTGGCAAAGAATAAGAGCAATGCGATAATCATAAACAAACCAACAGTTTTTTCAGCAGATTCTTGAAACCACTTTGTTCGGAGGTAAAGCAAAAGTGGGTTTTCCCACAGATTCAGTAATGATCCCTCAATGCTCAAGGAAACATTGTACACCCACAACTATGGCAAGAACTGAGGGCCAGAGTAGGTCTCTTCCCATTTTAAATATGTTTGCCTAGCCTGGAGGTCTGTTTGAAACTCTGATTGTCTGACCAGCTGTGTTTCTTGCGGTGTCTGATGTTTTGTGATGTTGCCATATTCCCATTTCTCAACAATTACCTTTTAAACTGAGGAATATGGCAACTATTCCCACTTCTAAATTCTGTTATTACTGATAGAAACAGTTGCTGAAAACTACAGAAATAAGACACAAGTTGTAATGGACTAGAATTCTCCCTTAAATCGCTATAAGAAGCTTAAAAAACTCAGGTGGCAGGTGAAGCGTGCCCTCGTATTTCTACCAAGTCTAGCTTTTGAAGAAATGTTCTCGTCATGCGTATTATCCAAATACAGGATCATTTGGTTGCCTGGATAATCTACCTCTCTCAGTCATTACTTTCCCCATTTTTTTCATGTTGCAGTGAACTGTGACATCGCTTCCTGAATTTTCCAGCCTTATCTCTTTACGTGTGGTGTGTCCTCTCCTCCTCTAACATGTAAGGGGCTGGGATTATCACAGGATTAGAGGGTGCTACAGACACAACTGACTGAATTTCAAAAGCTCAAGAGGTTATTCAAATTTTAAAGATAGTTGAGTTAAATATCACATAATAAGTCAGGCCAACGGGATAAATACAAAGTGACTGAGGAACTCTTACAGTAAGAGTGCCCCAGGGATGACGTTTTTCTGCAGGCCAATGTGGAAGTTAGTGGTGCTCTGGTTCCCTCATCAAAAAGCCTTTAAGATTTTTTCGTTGGTTTTCCGATTACGGCAGAAAATAAACTTTGTGGAAAACACCACATTTAGGATTTGTGAAGCCCAAATACAATTGTTAGAAGTAAAAAGCTAATGTTAACAAACTATGCTATGGTTGCACAACTTAACTTAACGTCACCACCTCAACAAGGCTGTAAAGCTTTTTTTGGCACAGCATGATGACGTTCTGTAGTCTTCTTTAGCAGCAGCCACCTTTTTTAAGACACATAAAAGCTTCAAAGTTCATGAGTGGGGTATTTGCTGACGTATTTTATGTCGTATAACAAAACGTGGAAGACTCTGCAGCTTGAGTTTTAGGACTCATTCCTGGGGCAGTCTATTATGCAAGTGTTTGACTTATGGTGACAAACCAGTTTTATTTTCATGCTATTTCAGCGGCCTCTGTTTCCTTATTTATCCTGTTGATGATTGAGTATCACTTGGAGCAGCTTCAGTGAGACTACTACTAAGATGGGAGAGAGAGAGAGAGAGAGAGAGATGTCCTCTCTTCCAGCCTAATGGACCACCAGTGTATCAGTCCATGTCAGTGTCATCTCTCACCAGGGCTGAAAATGGCCTGTGAAATCAAAGCCTGTCTTACAGGAAGTGTCAATGCCACTCTTAATTTGTGCATCACTGCCACTGCAGCCATAGCTTCTCTGTTCATTCTTTACCCCCCCCATCACTCCTTCTCTCTCTCCCACCCTCCCTTGGGATATGACATGTGCGTCTTCAACAGAGCAAAGGAAACCTAAAACAAGAGGGATTCTATTAAAAGGTGTCAGCCAGCAACCAGATATCAATAACCTCCATGTATGCAGAGCAGAGAGCAAACCCCTGGGAATCTGCGGTTTCACAGTGTGTGTCTGTGTGTGCTCCAGCGTTTACCCCATGTGTGCAGCATACATCTTCATGTATCATGTCTCCTATTTGTGCCATTAAGCATTCTTGATGTTTGAAATGATACTGGGTCAGCTAAATGTGGCAGTATTGAACCAAACTTACGGAGACGTGTTTCTGCCCCATATTTTCTTAATAAGCAGACAGTAAGCTTTTTTTGAGCTCCGCCGCACACATGTGGTTAAAAGTGTTCACCTCAGATGCTTATGTTTAGAATCATTGATACACTGTACATTGTACATGATCAGCTAGTGCCATTATCGTTCATCAGTCTGAACCCAACCACTCACCAAATGCTGTGAACTCCCTCCATCCCAAAGTGCTCTCTGATTCTGCAGGATGGCTTTATTATGCATGCCAATCACAGTGAGAATTAGGCCCTATTGACCGGGCAACAGCATCATCTGTGTCCTAATTAGCATAAAAAAGGAAATTTATCACAGCGTACATATGAAAGCAGCGCCAGCAGCTCTCCTGTGGCTAAGACATACAGTATTTCCAACATATTGTGTTTACTTTGTCTCCTCATTTATCATATTCATGTAATTTAAATTTAAAATTAAAACTTGTTTAAGGGGCAGTGCAGGATTTGGGGGGATGTGTTTGCAGAAATGGAATATAACAGTCATAACCACACACACACACACACACACACACACACACACACACACACATATATATATCAAACAGTAATTTCAGGTCATTTGTTTTCAACTTTTTCTCTTTGTTTTTTTTTAAACTAATTTCTCCCAATTTAATGGACATTTATTGCCATGTTGGTCATTGCTTTTTTTTAAAGAAATCAAACCAATTTGCTCAGGTTTCAAAGGGTTAAATAGCCTGTGAAAGGCGCCTGAACGTAGTACGACGAAACTGATATTTTGCCACGTTTCAAAGGGTTAACTTGACTCATAACTCCCAGGGCTTTTATACCTATGCTATGCACCACCACTATTTTTGGATGGCGCAGTCTTGGTGTGATACATTGTGAGTGGTCATAGAAATCTTCGTTTTGGTCCTTGAGAGGTCATGGAAAAGAATGTCAGTGAAAATGTGGGAACCCTGCACTGTATGTTCTTAAGCATATTCAGTTGGTTGCAATCTGCAGTGTCGCTGCTAGATGCCACTGAATCCTACACACTGCTCCGTTAAATTGAATTATATTTTTTTTCTCACATAGTGATACATTTTTGCATCATATATCAGCAAAAAAACAGGATTAAATGTCACTCAAAGTTCTTCAAAAGAACAACAATTCATCTAGTAGTATATCATGTTTCCCATTACTCTTTATTGTAACTGTCAACGTCCTATAACAAAAATGTATGTTTCCTTGGTTTAATATTAAATAACAGTCGACAAAACTTTTTTTTCAGTTGAAGTATCATTAGCAGTTGCCTAGACCACCAATTCTGTCTGTTGGTCTGCAGAAGCTGACCTCTGACCTGGCTGGTAAGGAGCAACAGAAAAAGGTTCTGGAGATGGAGCTGGAGCAGTGGAGGCAGATTACATTCCCCCAGCAAACTGCTCCACCAGCAGCACCAGCAACACCAGTAAACAACACAGAGTGTTCCTGCCAGGGCAGGACGATGCCCACCCCAGCGAGTCCTGCCCTTCAGGGGCTGGAGGCCGAGGTCAAACAACTTCAAGCCAAACTGAAGGTTAGTGGTTATAAACTGTGAGTCGAACTCTGAGGTTAATGAATGGCCCTCATGCTTTGTCTTATTGTGCACGCCTTATGAGATAAATCTCTTAATAGGATGATGGTATTAAGGATTGTGTTCATTTCCAATTTAGTGCACTATGAAGCCTGAGTGGATAATACCATGAATAACGAGGAAGTTGTGGAATTTTGGGAGTATTAATGCTGTTGGACTCGCAAAGTATTTGTCAGAAAATCGTACATTGATTTTATGGACAAAAGTTAAGTTTATACATTTTTGCACATCTTAATTTGAATTTCCTTTTGTCATATTAAGCCATATCAAACTGTCTTCTGGTGTTGGAATATGAATGCGTTAACTGTATGTTTTTTACTTCGAAAAAAAATTCTGTGGTATTTTATCAAACATCGATAGTTCTGTGTCACTTTAACTTTAACTGACTGGTTTGAACAGCCGGCTGTCCTTGAGGAGTTTAGAATCTCTGAAAGGAACTTCTCTAAGATTTAACTTTCAAATCAGACAGCATAAAAAACTCATTCTTGAGCCTTTCAATTTACACCCAACATCACCTGAAATTGCATGTGATTTCGACATGAATTAGCATTTCTTATCATTTGATCTTATTTCGGAGTACCTGTCAGAGAGATGAGAAATGGGGAATAACAGTAGAGACGTGCCCTACATCATAGGGAATGAGGTGTGAGTGGTACCACAGTATTATCACCTTCTCTCGCAACCCGCTCATCAGTGTCACAGAGCAGATTGCTGCTGTCGTTACACACAGCTGAGGAAGTCATGCCAGGTGACAGCAAAAAGGAGAGGCGAGGGATGCACTGTGGGGGTGCGCGCACTCAGTGAGCGCATTGTCAAAAGCTTGTGCTGGTACAGTTCCCACAAGAGACACTGGGCCCTTTAAACCAAAGTGAACGTGCATATTCAAATATCCATCAGTCAGAATGATCACAAGTCAGGATGTCGTCATGAACCATACGACTTAATATGTCACAATGCAGCTGAATATAGATAAAAACAACATTTGTGAGACGGTTATTTTAATATTTATTCAGGGCTCATACAAGGTGCTTGAAGTGCTTAAAGTGCTTGAATTTGACACTCAGAAATTTAAGTCTTGGAATACCTTGAAAATTAGACATTTTTTACTTGATCCTTTGAAAAAGCACTTTAATATAACAGAAGAGAACAGGATGAAAAATCTTTTTTCTGAAAGGTATTATACAAATGTTTTAAACACAGAAGGCAGCAATGGTCATGCTTGCAATTATTTTCTAATGCCGTAAGAGCAGTATGAGCGCCAAGCGCCAGTGGGTTGGTACAAAACAGTAAATATTTGACGCCGGAATGTTTTGCTTGCCTGTAAACAGTCACACTGGAGCAGCGTCAGCCGTTAGCACACATTTTTAAGCTGTAATTGTTAGGAAATAAGCAGCTATGTGTGTGTTTGTGGCTGCTGATGGTGGAGCTGAATAATTTCTAAAAAAAAAAATGTTTGTTGCAAGGTGGGCTTTTTCTAATTTTTTTTCCTTGGCCAACCACATGCCTGAATAATTTAACAAGTGAATTAGGGATAATTTTAGGTGCTGGTAGCATGTTTGCTAAATTTACAAATATGCACCATTGTCTTGCAACAGATGGTTGTGGAGAAAACAGTTTTATTCTTTAGAATGAAAATAAGTGCTTGAGAAGGTACTTGAAAGTCCTTGAATATGACTTGTCCCTGTCTGTACGAACCCTGTTTACTAAACGTTCTCTGCTGGATATATGAATTTCCTGGTAATTTTAGTTTAGTATTTTAGTCTTTTTTTGAATACATATTAACAGTATAAAATCTCCATTAAAATATATACAGTCATATAGATCTACACATTGTTATTTTTCCTATTACTCCTCTTATCTCATCCATTTTGCAAAATACAGCTTTGCTCTTAACCTCCTTTAGCACCTTCCACCCTCCCGCTGTAACTATAATGAGGAGGCATGCTGTGCCTGACCTGTCATCAGCCATGTCGTGAAAATCTCCCCCACCCTCTATCACACACACTCAAACACATTAACAAACACACACCGTGTGCCCTCCCCCCAGAGTGCAAGTGCGGAGGTCACAAGGCAGGTGGCAGCTAACAAAGCCCTGCGAGGCCAACTCCAGGAGAAGGAGGACAAGCTCCGCCAGCTGCAAGACAAGTTAGTCTCACACCTTTTACTTCATTAGTTTTTTCTTTGTGTTCTTAGAGTTCCTCTGTGGTACTGCGCTTACTTTCCCTTTCTGTCTTTCTGCATCCCTCTTGCTGTCTTTGTCTCTCTGTCTCCCTGTGTCTCTGCCTGTGTGTGTGCACATTCTCTGCAGCTCCCATCTGTAGTGTTTGATTCCACCATGTGGCAGCACTCTGTCTGCTGCACTCCACTTAGGCATGCTTCTCCTCAACGTGAATCATTTGTGAAATTATGCATGTTCTCATGAGCGAGTGAATAAAAATGACTGAAGGAATTAGTGTCTATGCACATGTGTGCATGTGGGTGTCTTGTGTGTCACGTAGTGTGGTGCTGCTTATGTGGGTAGCTGATGCGGAGTGCTGATCAAAGCAGCGTATTGATTGTTTTGTGTGCCGCAGGAGGGACCATTTTGGCCCATGACACTAAAACCCACACAGCATCACTCTGGCCTGTGGGCCACAAGCCCTAATGAGTTACATGGTTCACCTACTGTAGCACTCGCCGCATTACATAGTCAGAATGTAAAGCTATAAACAATTCACTCAGGGAAACTGTTGAGATTTAAACAGTGTTGTGAAAAGCGTACATCATCATTCTGCATTAGGATCTCATCTTTGAACTGCGGAAAAGGTACAAAGAACAACTTGGCTTTCCTCCCTCTCGTTCTCTTTGTCTAGTATGCTGTGTCCTCTGCCTGCCATTCTCAATAATGCATCCAGGGCATGTGTACAATCACAGCGGGTATGTGTTTGTGTGTGACCAAAGCACAGTGGATCACAGCTAGACAGAGCGAACATCCCTCAGCTGAGTTTCCACGACAGCCTCAGCCTCTCCTCTGGCTCTTGTCACACACTCACTCACTCGCACACACATGTAACTCGCCATCTCTTCGAGCCGAGCGCTCCATTTGCCTCCATGGAGGGACCCCTTCTCAGAATGAAAGACATGTCTAGACATCTCTGAAATATACATCTCAGCACACACACAGGGAGCAAGGCTGCTTCGCCTTAAAGAAGAGAAGGGGGGAAAAAAGAAATGAATTTCAAAGTATACCGGCATGTCCTCAGTCAATATCCGGCACTATGGCCCTGCCTTATTTATGAAGCTGCCTCTTTCATCTTTAGCCCTGTTGTCTATCAGCCACATGAAACGTCCACCCGCACTTCATTCTTAACAACATACACAGAAATGTGCGCTCTCGCTCCCTCTTACGCACACACACTTCAGACCACTGACTGTTATCATTACAATACACGCATGTTTGATGAACAATATTGCCAACAAGCACAGAACAAAGGGAACAAACGTGTGAGTGATTGGGATATAGTTTGAGGCTCTTTCTCTCTTTTCACTAACACTCATAAATAGAGATCACACGCTTCGGCAGAAGCTCCACATATCCTTCATTCTTTTTTATCCTCTATTCTTTTTGGGGTGCAGAAGAAGAGAACATCTAAAATAAATGTTGTCGATCTAATTGCCATTAGCATTGGGGCAGAGGGAGCTTGCTGGGGCGCTTATTGCTGCTCTCCGTCTTTAAGTCAACACCAGACAGTCATCTGAAAGGTTCAATATGGGTTTTCTCATTAATGGCCAAATCCATGGGGTAACCAGCCAGCGCTACTTCCCCCTAAAGACCCCGGGCTAGACTCCTCTCTCATTTAATTTAATGTCACTCCAATAGGACAAGCTCACATTTATTTAGCCAGTCTGCCCTCAGGCACTGATCCACCTAGGGAGACAGGGACATTTACTTACACGAAAGCATTTGCTCTAGTGTTTCGTCATCTGTTTATTCAAAACACACAAGCTGCGGTACGTGTGGGAGCGAAGAGATCCACTACATCTTTGAAATAAAGAAAACGGCAAAAACCATCTTAATTAACTGCATCCTTATGATCTTTATTCTATTTGTTCTAATTCCCCGAGGTATAGACAACCATGAAAAAGTGCCTCATATTTGCCTTTTTTGAAAACAGAATAAAACATACTAACATACTGAGCCCATTTAAAACAAGGCCCCACTGCAATACGCCTGTGCAGGATGCTGGAATATTAAACATGTCAATACAGCAGGTTATTGAAATAGGAAGTGACACGTGGTGCATGTTTTGCAACAGTTAAGACATGAATAGCTTATAATACAGAGACTCTTTAGGGAAGTATTATCAGCACAGTACAGCACACAAACAAACAGTATTTTTTTAAGAGAGTATTCCCCTCATAATCAGTCTTACCCAAGCCAAGTCCCCCTGATGACGTGTTTTTATATGTGACTGCTGTAATGCTGAGCTGAAAATAATAAACATTTAAATACTTGATTACAGTCTTTCAAGTAGTGTCACTGCTGATTCGAAATGCCGTTTGTCAAAAAGGACTCCCCAGTCACACTTAGTGCACCATTCCCCGCCAGAGCACTTGCTCTAATATATGCCAGTTAGAATTATATATGCATCCTTATTTCACCCCCCTCCACTTACCCAAACAGCATGCCAGTGTATTTAGTTGTCATAATGAGCTGTCATGGCTGATGCACTGCATGGGGACACTGTGCCTGCCAGCTTTGTATGTGTGTGTGTGTGTGTGTGTGCGTGTGTGTGTGTGTGTGTGCGTGCGTGCGTGTGTGTGTGCATCTGTCTCAGTGTTTTTCTGTGTTTATTCTGCTATGTAGATGCTGTATGAGGGTGTGTGCCTGTGCATGAATGTGAATATCTGTGTAAAATTCACACTCATACATGTATTTTACAATATCTGTGAGTGTGTTTTTGTTTGTTTGTTTTTTGTGTTTCCAGGGTGAGCCATACAGAGCGAGACGTGAACATGAAAAGGCAGCTGGTAGAGGACTTGAAGACAAGACTGAAGTTCCTGCAGGAGATGGAGAAAAGTTACCGTGGACAGGTAGAGGAGCTGGAGAAAAAGGTACACAAAATAGCAGCTAGCACCACCATCCAATAGGTCATCCAATGAGTTATTTTTCTCTTTGGTAGAATGACAAAGAAAATTAGGTATTGTGTTGTTCAGTATTTTTCATATCTCAGATATTTTGTCTCCTGGATGACTAAAAGAGAAATAATTAGTTGTGGTTGCTGTTACAGTAACTTAGAGAATAGATTTTTTTCTTTATCGATTTGACTCTTTGTCTTGATTGCCTCCATCGTAACAGAACTGTTCTAACTTGTTCTAACTCTCTACAGGTGAAGACTTTATCAGAGGAGGCCACCAACAGGAAGGCCCTCATTGATTCTCTAAAGAGGAGACTGAATGTTGCGACTACAGAGAAGAGCCAGTATGAGGTCTCCTGTAAAAAACTGAAAGAGGACCTGGAAAAAAAGGTAAGAAAAAGCCATGCTAATTTTTTGTGCTGCAGCACTTTGGACAGTGAGAGGCAGTTCAGTAGTTCAGTTACCTGTATAATTAACTCAACTGTCCCTGTGCACTGCCATGGTATACTGCCCTTAAGGGGATAACATTCTCATCAGATCACAGTTCAGCTGTCTCAAAACCCATTGGCTATCAGTGTGACAACAATGTAGATTCTGGGGTCTGACATCTCTGGTCAATATTTCAGGGATTCCAGTGAAGCCAGTGGATATCTGGATACAGGATATCCTAGCCAATACTTTCTCTTCCATGTGCAAGTCCGATTGGCAACTTGAGATGCTGCATATGCAGAATCATGATGCTCTTTAAACAGACACCTGCAAATGAATGCAGACATAAAAAAAGAAATTAAGAAAATGGGTTCCAATATAGCATTCAGCTGATTCATTACGCCTCTTTTGTTGTCCAAACACACAGTTTACCTTCATGCAAATAAATCCTGCTCAAACATGATCAATACTATTCCAACTACAAAGGGGAACCAAAATGCTCCTGATACCAAAATCTTGTCCTGTTGCCCACAAATTCTGCGTAAATATGCAGATATATGTTTATAGAGATAAAGCAGCATGTTATTAGTAGAAAGAAGGATTAGTTTTAGGATTGTAATTTAAGTAACTTCCATTTATGAATCTTTACACCAAAGCTCTAAACTTTTTAATCATAGATAATTAAATAATTTTGTCAAAGTAAAAAAATCTACAAAACTAATTCCAAGTTGTAAAACAATATTAGATATAAACATTACAAAGTTCAAGGTGGTTAAATATCTTCATAGGCACCTGTATGTTAAGAATATATTTTTTAATTCACCTCATGTCCCCAGATTGGACACCACCACTGGGAGTGGTCAGAATGTTTCAGATCCTAAAATTACCAAATTATTATGACAGCAGTAAGCGGGACAGTGTGTGGGAGTTTCTCACTTTATTTATTAATTGCACCCTCGTCTGACGCACCTGTCACACATTCAGGTGTGCAGAGATTGTCCTCAGCAAATTCTATATTTACCACAAAGGTCTCGCCTGCCAATACACACTCTCTACTCTCTAAAGGTTGCTTGCCTTCAGCTGACCACTTCTGCCTGCCATTTTTTCTTTACAGGAGCAGCGCATGCATGCCTTGCAGGCTCGTGTAGGGGCCAGTGAGCAGGCTTTGGTCGCACTGGAACAGACAGCCACTGAGAAAATGGAAGGGTTGACCCAGCAGAGCTCCCATGCCTTGGACAGGCTTCAGAGACAGCTCGGACAGGCCTACTCCCAGCTGGAGCAGCTTCATTCTTTCATCAAGGTGCTGTACTAAAGGGATCATAGTCTACTGAAATCTTCTAACTGATCCTAAACCAGTATGGTATTGTGTGCCTGCAAGTTCTTCATCTATTAATTGTGATGATGCTGTGTGTGTGTTCCACCAGAAAGGTTGGGTGCATTGTTTAATTGGGCAAAAGTAAAGGACAAGGGCTTTGGCGCACTGACACTGACACTGACACAGAATGTCACCTCCATCGTGATGCTGTGTCCACTGGATACTGTAAAGTAGGACTCACTTCTGTGCACAGCACCAACTCAAGGGTCTGGACTGTCCTTTTCCTATGTTACCTTGTTGTTTGTTGAAATACTCAGAAGCCTCCTGTAGAGTGCCAATGTTTCAGACAATGAGGACGTTGCTTTTATGTGAATGCCTGTCACTTCAACACTAACTTGGCATTTAAACCTGGATAGAAAGGAAAACTGTAGCCTGCGTCATGTACACCTGAGTAGTGTTTTCTCGTTTGGAAAGTCTAGATGAGACCCACTGAAATCATAGATCTAAAGCCATAGAGAGGTTCTGGTAAACTGCTGAAAGATACAAAAAGGAAAGGCAGGACCTTGCTTTGGCTGTTTTTCTTTGCAGAAGTCACTGAGGTAGTCAGAAAGATCTGCAGTGGCGTGTTGCCATGCTGAAAGTTCTCTGTAGTTTTGGGCTGTCTTGGTGACATGTCTCCTCAGTGTTACATTGAGGTTGGAACCTACATGTTGACATGTATTTTATGTGTCCCCTTGGGTTTCTTTTGGGATGTCTTAAGGAATTTGGGGTGAGTACAATAACCAAATAACAGCAGTGACAGCTGAGTCTTTGTCCCATGAAGTGGAGAGTGTCCGGTTTGATGGCCATTAGACAGAGAACAGCACCGTTTTCAGGTCTACAGGGGATGGATGACAGTCAGCGCCTATATGTTCGAGGTAAAGGTTCAGTGGATTGGCCCCTCATGCCTGGGAGCGAGTTGCCACCCCGAGTGAAGACGTTCAAGTGTCTCTTAAGTGGAAATATATGTATTGCTTTACAATTTTCAATACTCTTGAGCTGCATTAATCGAAAAAGGAGAGTAAAATCAACAAGTAAACTGATGTTGTGTCGCCAACAATGCAAGCGGTGTACAAGATTGAGGTGTTGTAGAGGTAATTTAACCTCAAGGCAAAGCTCTTGATTGGCCTCTCAATCAACATTACAGCTTTATGACATCTAGATAGTGATCAAAAGACTAGGAGCTGATCATCTGATTACTTGTGGGCCCTCACACACCAAGCTGACAGTCAGACAATGGTCAGTGTTAGGCTATTGAGCAGAAATGGTTCATAATGGCCTATGTTATTGTTCACTGGCACACCGTCAGTATCATTTGTTCTCTCAACATGGGGTTGTGTTTTTAATGAGCTAACTGCCGTCTTAAATCTGCCGTGTTGGTCCTTAAGTTTCCCCCTTTGAAAGATCAATAAGGAGTACTGCCGCTGTCGTGGAGTTATTTCTAGAGGTCGACAGATTATCGGCCCGACTGATTATTGGGGCAGATGCATTATTTGGCATTCTGCCGATTATCTGTATTTTATTTTAATGATTGATGATAGCATTAATTGTTAAAAAACTGCAAAGAAAGTGTAAGCATGGAAGGAACTTTGACTTTGTTAAGTTCAGGGATATTAGCTATCAGCTATTTTATTTATTCATGTTTTTAATTTAAATTTTCTTTGACTCTATGAAAAAAAAGTTGCTAGAAACTTGCTGTATATGATGTTGAGCATTTATGTTTTGATTTAGCGTTGAACAAAGTTTTGTGTTGGAGTTTATTATATTACAAATTCTAAATTTTGACAGAAACATTTTCAATTTTATTGTAAATGTATATCAGTTCCAAATATTAGTTAGTTATTATGCTACTAATAATTGGTATTAGCCCTGAAAAACCAGTATCGGTTGACCCCTACTTATATTTATTTGCTGCCTCTTGTGCAGGCTCAGAACGTGTGTGCCAGCTGGCCATCAGCTATAGTGTTTGCGGTTTGATATAATTCACCTTTTTAACTGAGACAGTGGCGACACAACAGTCAGCCTTCATTGTCACTGGTTATTTGATGTTGGTTTGGTGTGTCTTGGTCTTGAAGGATATCTAGAAGGAGCCCAGAAGAAGTGTTGGTCCTTCACATTGAAAGTAACAACTTGAGATGGTTCAGGAATCTGACATCAGCTGTATGCCTCCCTACACATGTTGGGTTTGGCTTTGGGGAAGGACGTCAGCACTACCTTGCTTAACCTGCAGACACCACAACCAGATCCCCTGTTAGTGTTAGGATTTGTAACAATGTGTGAAGGTGCCATTATGCCTTTGCACTTTCTTCCAGTGTGTAGGGAGACACAGGCCACAACTGTGAGAATAACGTGTGTCCAACGGGAATGGGCACTATTGTCTTTGTCTCGGCCTAATCCATCACCTTGAGGAGTGTTAATGTGTCTGTGTCAGTCTGTGTGTGTCTGGCAGAGACTGATAAAGACTGTCCATCAACTCTGTTCAGCTGACACCTGTCTATCAAAGGAGGAAGCAGCTTGGCAGAGATAGATAGTGGTGGCAGTGTATTTTGCACACACACATAAATCAAGTGGCAGATCATGGACACAGTTTAGTGGCAATACTCTATTTCTTTTGTCCTCACAATCCAGAAATATCAGACATAACTGAAACTATTCTTGTCTTTCTATGGCTCACTTGCATCTGAGGAGAAGTGGAGGTGGATATGATGTGTTTTATCTTCGGCTTCCTTCTACTTCTAACCTCTCATTTTTTTCACCACAAACAAACCTTTAGCCTTTTCACACATTATATGGTGAAGAGGACACAATCTACATGTAACCCGTGAATAGAGGCCGCATTACATGTGAAAGCTCACACATATTGAAATGCATAGAAATACATAGAAATACAGTTCACGCTCATGTAACTCCTCTCCTCCATTCCCATAACCCAAGGCTGCTGGGGCCATTGTGTTGTTGTTGAGGATTCACATCATTGTTTGCCTCCCCCTGGCTCCTGTGATTCCCTATAAGAACACCAAGCCCTTTGATTGGACTGCCTGACGTCCGGAGGAGATTTACTCTTGTCATGTATTGATCAGGACCGGAGGGCTGCGCATGTGTGTGTGTGTGCGTGTGTGTGTGTGTGTGTGTGTGTGTGTGTGTGTGTGTGGATAGATGTGTCTGTGTGTCTTTATGAGCTTGTTTTTTCTGTTCTTTGTGCCTGTATGTGCTGTGTGTGTGTATTTGTGTGTGGAGATTTTTTTTTATTGTGTGCCAGCAAACCCTTTTGGCCTCTGCACACGCCCCAGGCTGTAAGCACTGCTGTTGAACTGCTAAACAGTGGCCCTGCATGTAGTGACTACTTCACAACACATACACACACACACACACAGACATACACACTAAAGGTAGTTCTCTTGTAAATAATATTTTGGCTTGTCATTCCTGCCAAAAGGAAAACATTGTGCAGAGTTTAGGTAATACCTTTACTCTGAAGAGGAGTATTTTTGTAATCACTAGAAATTGCTATAGCTCTTTAAATTAAGCAACACAACAATGATGTAACAAAATGTTCTATTTTTGCCTTCCTGGTACCAATTACAATACCCGAATTTGCACGTCAGCCAATACCAAGTACTATGGGTGGAAATTACCAGAGGTCCCACACTACGATATTATCAAGATACTTTCGTCCTATACTATTGCAATTTTAAATATTTTGCGATATGCTGAGCATTGCTATGAAATATATATTGCGATTTGCATTTTTTCAATTGTAAATTAGGTCCCCATAGGAAAACTTGATCAACATCTGTTTTATCTAATAAGATAAAGTTTTAAAGCTAAGTTTCTTGCTTAATTTTTAGTACAGAAAAATGTATTTAGTGGATTGAAAAAGCAGTGGATTTTATTTTTTCTACCAAGCGTTTTATTTGTTTTATGCAAAAATTATCGTTTATTAGGTATACATGATAAGTGATTTTTTGCCGATATCCAATATGTCAATATAAACTCATTCAGCTGATGACCTATAACCGATATCGATAGTGATACGTACACTTTTCCCACCTAATTTTAGTGATCATCAAGTCTTTTCTGTTGTGGAATTAACATCATATTGTGCATACTCTTAATGTGATTGCCCACCAGTAGATGAAAACATTAAGTACACTCATTTTCAGCTTCATATTCATTCATTGTGCAAAATAAGAAAAATACTTAGTGTTGATGTTTTGTGATATTGGCAGAAATTAGCGTGTTGGCCAATTCTGATATTTAATTTTGACACAAAATATCATGATAATATGATGATCATGATCACGATAATATGCCGTATCGGTCATGAACCCGATAATATGCCGTAACAACCCCCCCCCCACCCCTACCAAGTATTGATACATTAACATCACGTTGAAAAAAATTATCAGCTACTAACCATAAAATTAAAGCCTTGCAAACTGTAAAGATTGCATTTTTACTTGTGTAAAACACTGCCAATATTGTTGGCAACATTAAACTATTTACCAGAAATCTATTCTTTTTCACTGCTGTAAAACAGTAGGTAACAGTGGCTGCACAGTGCGATTTGCTGTGTTATGACCCCAAAATAAACTTTGTCAACAATTAATCGGTACTTGGCGTCCATGTGTTGAACAATATTGCCAGACAAAATGTTGCAATACTATGCTATATCCCCCCCCCCCCACCCACCCCCACCTCTACATACCTTTCATATACCTGTTCTGTAAAAGTTGCTTACATAATTAAACATCTGACTCAAGTTTGCAGGGGAGTAAACAGTTTTTTTTACATCATTGCCTGCATAATGTAACAAAATGAAAGCATTTTTTCCTCCCGCTCTGCTCTTTATGTTTTTGAATGGCCCTTTGTGTCCTCATGTGTGTGAAGAGGTTCAGAGGTAGCTAGTTATTAAAGAGGATATCTTTTTGCTGCTCATTTGATCCCCATCTCTATGCCCTAATCCTCGTCCTGTCTAAATTGCTCCTCTGGCAATTGTGATTGTGTACTAGCCAGGCTAAGAGCTCTTAACAAACACACACAATCCCAACACCCTCCACGTATGTATTTGAATAATGTGTGTGTGTGTGTGTGTGTGTGTGTGTGTGTGTATGTACACACGTGTGTACTTGCATATCCCCCTCCCACCCTTTGTCTCTCCCAGGGCTGAGAATGAGTGATAAATTCACCCCTTAATCTCTTTCTGGATTCTTCCACATGCAGGGTTTAGGTCAATTGAATGTAACCCTTGCCTAGTGACAGTGAATATCTATTAGGCTGTAAATAAAAGAATAGGATTTCCGACTGTTAGTTAATGAGCTGTGTATTCCTTAAGGGTAAACACGGCATGCAGATCACCAAAAGAGCAAAAGCTGCCGTACTTTATGAGAAGGGGGGCGGTGCTTATGATTCTTCTCGTCCTCTGTAATCAGTGCTGTTCTGCTTATTTTACACGAATGTTGTTTGCCACCTATGTAGCTGAAAATGTAAAAATAAATTGAATTAAAGTGGTCACTTTACTGTCCTTTAGAAGTAGCGAATCAAAAGCATCTTGACTTGCTGACCTCTGACTTCATAATAGGGCTGGGTGATTAATCAAATTTTATTTGTGTTACTGGCTTCCAACAATTATGAAAACAAGGTAATCGAGATAAAACAATTCTCTTTCATAAAAATGCTATCTTTTATCTTGTGTAATAAATCCAGCACTCCCATGATCTTAACAGAGGAGCTCAGTGTTGTCAATTTGGTGATTCTCCCACTAGATTTAGCGACTTTTCAGACCATATTGTAACTTCATTTCTGAAAAGTGACTAGGGACAAATTTAGCAACTTATTCTGACGATCAGGGAAGAAGAGATTAATATATTTATATTAGTGGTGGGCAGTATATACAGGTATTGACAATAACTGGGATATTTTAAAAATTTAATATTGACATGTTAATAATACACAAATGATAATATTGTGTGAATAGTCCAGTGCCTCTGAAATCTTTTCCCTTTCTTTACCATTTTTACTATCTGCTTCCCCAGTGCCATCTAGTTCCCTTTTTACGATCCATTAAGCGTAAATGCTCTTTTAGATCGCTTTTGTACAGTTATGATTACAGTCTCTCTACCCCCTGACGCTCATATTTTGAGTGTAATTTATTCCAAAGTAGAGACAAAAAGCACCTTAAACAAAGTTGAAGATTCATTTCTCTGATAGCCTTATAATTTTCTTTTTCAAATTCTCTTCAGATAACCTGATAATATATTTGTTATGAACTCTTGGCGACAAAAATTATGTAGTGAAAATCTGATATTGTGACAGCCCAGGTACAATATATATTATGTTGTGATTCATTCCCATGCATACTACTCAGAGTAATCACAGTACACGACTCCTCCGCTGTGTTTATGTATTATATATGATTTATTTATCTTTTTTTAAAATTCATTTATTTTTGTATTCATGCATTTCTGTTTTTCACTTGAATGGCATGTAAAGGTCAACATCCACTGTTAAAAAGAAAGTTTTTTGAAAGCTCAGTAAATGCATGTTTCCAAAGTCAATGAATAATCGTGTTAAATAATCCTGATTTTCCTCAGTAATAACCAAACAATTGTGATTATTATTTTTGCCATAATTTAGCAGTCCTACTTCATGGCCAACTCACACTTTTACTTTTTAAAGTGAAACAGTTTATGCATTAGACTCATGAGATTGTGAGTTGATAAACCAGTGTTCGCTCTGGGTCGATTTATATAAAACATTGTTTTTCTGTTTTCTTCATCACTATTCTAATCTGTATGGGCTGTATCAATGTCTCCTTGGAATTTCTGAATGTCTGAGCTCGGCTTGTGTATATTTGATGTTGCTAATGGACAAATAGCTACAGTGCACAGTCTAGGTGCAAGCCTCCAACAGCTCATTCGGTACTCTCCTGCGATAACCACCACTTGCTTTGTAAACTGCACCTGGTCCACCTGTGTGACATTAAGAGTGAAGAGTGGAGATGTTTGGCGCAATTCAACATTGTTCACGTGTGATTACCCTTGTTACTGTAATGCACTTGAGTGTTTTCGTATGTTATGTTTTTGTGCACACACTGTACTTCTTGGCTGCTTGGCTATATTATGTTCTGTCCAAGAGCGAGTTGTACTTTGCTTTTTTTTTTCTCTTATATTTTGTTTTTGTGTACTGCGAGTTCTCCTGTCTCCAGCTCTCTCTCATCTGACCATCTATTCCAAGGTCAGCTTTTCAGCAGGCTTACAAGGGAATGATACAGAAGATTATTGCCTCGATCAATAAGCTCAAAATGAAGCAAAGGGGAGTTTACTTTATTGACTTTCTCGTGTACAGTGGCAGTTTTAACATTTAATTGTCTCTCTGTATTTAGAGCAAACTCCCATTTAGTGCCCGACAACTGTGCCATCCCAGGCCTTCCTCGTCTCGCTTGCCATTCACTCGGGCACCATTTGAAACAGCCCCTCGTAGCTTAATTATTAACAGTGTTATGCTGCCCTGTTGTACTGTGAGACATTCAGAAAGCAAATAAATAAATGAATGGCTGTATTTTCAGCAGCGCTCTGTCTTTCTCTCTCTGATGCATGATTCTCTGTCTGTGGAGATTTTAGCAAAACTTGGGGTACGTTTGGTATCAAAGCTGTGTTCCCTCAGCTTTCAATCGACAGGGCAACAAACCCTCAGGTCCACATTCCTACAAGGGAGCGTGAGGCGAAACCGAAGAGAATCTGAGTGTGTCAAACTCAATATTCCTCCATAATGTACTAGGCCTCTCTGGCGCATGCTTGATCAATTTCATTTATTCATCTGCCAGGCAGAGCTATCCCTCTTGTTTTTCTATATCCATTTCATCATCCTCTTCTTTTTTTATTCCTCCTTCTCCTCCCCCTTCAGGCCGTGGCCAGTGAAATACTTTTAGACGTTCAAGAGGTCAAGCAGCAGTTGATGAAGAGGAGGAGGTTGAGGCAGGCCAACGCTGTGGCAGCAAAGGGCGGCCTCTCAGCCAAGTCTATGATCAAAGCCAAGTCCATCGCTGCCTCCATCCTCAATATGTCAGAGAATGATCTCGCAGACATAATGGACACTGACCAGGTAAGGCCAAGGGACAGTGGGTCAACATTTCACATAAACGCTAACTTTAGGATCTATATCAAACCTAGATTATGCCCAGAGCGCTCAATATACCTATGATAGATTTTCTCTACTGTAAAATTTCAAAACATCCTTAAAGTTTTCCGGGGCTTTTGTTTAGTGATTGCACCAGAAGACTGGGAAAGATATTGTATCATCAATATCAACGTGTTGGGCATCTTTGTCAAGTGAGACTAAATTAGGTGCGATAGTAACTATGGCTTATTGTCTGGGAACAGAAGCTGCAAGTTGGCATTGGTGTAGAAGAGGAAATATGGAGAAAAAGAAACCTTCAGTTCGCAGTTCATTTCGCCTCTATCTAACAGTATTTAGCCTTGCTGGAAATCTCTGTTTCTGCCTGACCTTCTCTTATTGATGGGTAGATAGATTCTGGCAAGTAAGCAAGGTTGAACCACACACCAAGTCATGTCACTAATAAGTTGGGAAGTTTTAGTGCAATAGAGAAGGATGTGGCTTCATGTTTAAAGCCGGTGTTCTTGCTCTAGACGAGATCAAAAACCTGTCAACACCTGCAGCACCTGTCAGCTTGATATAAGATTTAATATGGCACAAGTTGAGTAAGTACAACTCTTTTCTTTCAGCTGAAAGAAGTCATTGAACTGAAAATCCTTGCTATCGACTGTTGTCCACTTGCAAAAGTCTGAGTTTCACACTCTTTTCCAACTCTGTGGGTGCCATAGATCATACCCCGCCATGTCATCAATTAGCAATCCCATGTTACAATCAACCTCCCATCCCTGGGGACTTCCTCCCATCTATCACGAGATGAGAGAGGGCGCACCAGGCACTTACTCACACTTGAAACCAATTTTAGCCCTTTGCAGCCCAGCTCCACCCAGGAGATGACAGGGAACAGTTTCTCACTTGACGAAAAGTCCCCCTCATCAGAGCTGAAACCTCTGCGTGTAAAATCACTCTCTCCTCCTCACCACTTGTTTTCTCTGTCGTATTAATAGCAGTTAATGGCATGCTGCTTGGTGCCCGAACTTGATGGGTGTGTTTTTTTTCTCTTTTGTTAATTGAACATTCATACATCACAGAGCTGTCAAGAATGCACAGGCCCACCAGAGAATTGTAAATGTTGTGTCGCAGAGTGAGGTTTATAGTTAAGGTGTGAGGATGTGTTACTGAATTTAATTTTGAATGTTGGAAAAAGATCAATGGTATCAATGGTTGATAAAGATAGGGATAAATGCTTTGTTTTTGTACATGCATCTGTGTAAGATTAGGGCTGTACATGACTCAGAATTATGTCAGTTGAATCAGATTTGATGGATTCTGCAGGACATTCAGGGTGACAGCCACGTTACCAAAACACAGAAAACAAGCCAAGTTTGCCCTCCAAGCCAATGAGTGCTACCTACCCTAACAACGAATCAGAAATGTGCAACATTTTTTCCTGACACTAGATATCAAACAAAGGCCAGAGACTGTATCGAATCAGGTTGCTGTGAGATGGAAATTCACCACTTCTGATCAGGATGAAGAAGATAATATTATCTCAGAACCTCATCAGGCAAAACCTTTCTGTCTCCAGCCATCTACCTCCGTCTCACTCACACCCATGCCTCATTTCCAAACAGTGCTTGGTACATATGTGAGTCAACTGGAAGTCCATTCCAATGAGAACCATAGTGATCTTTGATGTGTTTGTAAAACTCATCTACCATTTTATTTTTGGCCCAGAATTTGCCTGCACTGTATGCACTATGCCAAAAGAGTTTGCATAATAATAAACTAACTAAAAGACTGATTAATGAAATACAGCCTTATATATACTGTACATTTTTATACATAAAAAGTTTGACGGTATATTTAGCTAGCTAACACTGGTAGCATGTCAGCTGTGTAACATAAAGGATGCGTGCATAGTGGCTCATACACCTTTTAGGAAAATATATGACCATATTCATAATTGGTCCTCTTTTTGTCCCTGTACTATTCCATGCACATAACATATGACTGGATAGTGAAAACAGTAAAAAGTAAACAATAGTGATAGCGTTTCTAACCATTAGTAAGGAGATTCACTTCATTGCGTTTAACATTAGGGTCTGTACCATGTTAACTACAAAAATATGGGCACAAAACAAAAACTGTGTTGAAACAAGGCATCACCCTGAGTTTATGTTAACAGCTGCCTGTACCGAGGAGCAGCAATAAAGTGAGAAGCGCTCACTCTGCAGCTACATTTAGGGGCGGAAACATCCCCAGAAATGTCCTACACACTAACTGACCAAAACAAAACCAAGATCGAGTGCTCAACTCAAAAAAATCTTAGTTGAGTGAGCGGTAAATGACTGATTTGAATCTTTGACTTTCAGGGGGGCAGCTCTAGTACAGATGTGTGTTTAGGTGTGTGTCATCAAAAAAATAAGAGCCAATTTAAATGCACACCAATTGAAATTCCTGCTGCACACATTCACAGATTTGCAGATGTGTGTCTGTATGTAGATGTTACATAACTTTATCTTAGCTCTGCAGATAAGGCGTCACCAAAAATGGATCTATGGTATATCACTCTCCACAACCTGAACTGAGGCTGGTTTCTGAAACATTTTGACACAATGTTGAAAATTATTTAAAATTTTGCTACTGAGTTGGAAGTTTCATGACATGATACCTGTTTCAGAGTTATGGTTTCTTTCTCCCTTGCTTAAAGGGATGTACGAAGCTTTTGCAGAACCTTTGTAGAGATTGTATGCTTTTTCTTTGGACTTGAAGACGTGACATGAGGTTATCAGGATGTCCCAGCAGTCTTCAACAAGTCCAACACATAGCAAGTGTATTCATTTATTCACTTGGTTGTGCACTACCAGTGTGCTGAATGAGAGCTCAGGGCTCAATGGGATTGTTTTTACTTTTCGGTTTTACTTTTAAATGAGAATACTTTCCAACATGGCTTCTTTTCTTCAGTTTGTCAACAATATTTGCAGAGGTTTTTAGCAGTGTAAGGGCACCGGTACTTCGGTTTGAAATCAATGAATTTTTGAATTTCAGGCGTATCAAAATTTCCAAATGAATTATTCCTGGTTGTTGTTATCTTTTAGGAGAATTTTGGGAACAGATGACCTTCCTGTAATGACTACCATCTTTTCCAAAGGCTGCATATTTGCTTTCTTCCAGAGCATCAGTCTTGGTTTGTTGATTTGTCCCTGCAAAGAAATCTGAGCTTTTGCTGGAGGTGTTTTACTGAACCGAAATGCGGTTGTGACAAGATTATTTGTGCAGCTGGTTCTGTAGTTACAGACAGCATACTGAAAGTGTTCTCAGCTATTTCATGGGAAAAAAAGTTCACTTGTTTTCTGGGTTTTTAATTTATGAATCGATTTTTAAAGCTTTTAAAAGTCATGCTCAAACTTAAAGCTGCTCCCTAATGCACAAGCACATGTACAAACACACAAAATCAATGTGATGTATGTATATAGATGCAAAGAAGGCGTTTATGTTTGCACAGACATAACCACTCCACACATGCTTACACACATGTATCACGCTGCACACTGTTATTTGCCTCTGTCCATTCCATAGCGTGCAACAGAGCACCAGAGAGGGCCGAACAGCTCCAGGCTCCCCTGGCAACTTGTTGTGGAGTTAATGATCCAGATGTAATAAGGCTGTAATTGCCAGGCCAGTTTGTTTTGCACCTAATGTTTGATGGAGGGTCAGTGCTTTGTTATATATCTACCAAGGGTGGGCAAGCACGCTCACTCTCACGCACATACACTCTTTCAAACACTGTGCTCACCCCTGTGGGAGGCTTGTAGGCATGTAGTCACAAAAAGGCCTCTCTCACCCTCTTTTTCTCTCTCGCTAATATAACCATAGACGCTCCCCACTTCTGTGCTCTACCTACTACTCAGTTACTCGGAGCACCAGGCACAATTAGGCATGGACTGAAATTAGCCCAGACCAACTGCTCTCACCAAGGATCACACTTAGAGGATACCAGGAGGCTGGGGAACGCCAGTGAGAAACACATGTCTAATCCAAATGTCAACTCTCGAGACTTTACTCATTGCCATGGATATGACCAATGCCAAAATATTTTGTTGTTTGAAATTTGTGCAGAAGACAGGGTTCCTACGCAGTATGAATAAGTATAGGATTGGATTTTATTAATTTCCACATATAGATAAATTTAAAAAAAGGTGTGTGGAAAAATTGTGTTTCAGACCATTGCCTCTGTTTTGCTCTCTAAAATATAAAATACAGGCTTTCTAAAAATAAATTGATCATACAAACAGCACATTTTTTTCGTGGTTTTATAAATAATGGATCAACCAATTGTAGACTGACTGAATTGTAGACAATTTGAGGCTTCGAGTTCAGCATTTTGGCTGTTGCCATTTTGATTTGGGGTTTTTTTTGCAGCCAAAAGTGACCGTATTTAGATAAGAGGCTAGAGCTGGAGGAGCGAGGGGCGGATCTGACTCAGACAGTAGCGAGCAACGCCTCCCAGGCAGCCTTTCACGCGAGCGGCTCGCCATTAATTATGCCTGACCTCAAGCCTTAAAAAAAAAATATAAACGGGTGACTTACGTAAATATTCACCCCCCGTACAGTTGTCATGAACAGGCAAATTAACTATAGAGGCCAAAACGGAGACTGGAGACCTTAAGTGGCCATTCAAGGAACTGCAGTTTTTGGCACTTAAATTTAATTTTCCAGCTTCCAAGGTTGCCGCTTGGTTTAGAGCAGGCAGCCAGTGCAGCCACAATGTTGACCACTATGTGAAAGAGTGTGGGCCAAAGCGAGCTTGAATGTTATTGAAGGTAAGGCAAGTAACTAAGTATGGCATGCAACTGAATGCAGTCTCCAACACAAGTTGCTCGATGCCGTGACACCAAAACCTCACACCTCTGTCCCAAGTGCCTTATAACTGAAGCTGCAACTGGAATCTGAAAGTTTTTTTTTGTTGTTGGATGAGAGTCAACATTTACTTGTCTGACTCACATTAATATTGCTATGAATACTGGGTGATTTTCAGAACGCGTTCTAGTGAAGTCATCACCTTGAGCGCACAAAAAGTTCATTATAAAATCTGCATGAGCCCCCTTGTGGACTTGTGGCATTGGACAGCTCCTGCAGTCCCAGACTTCACAGGATTGTGCCCGTTAGGACTGCCAGTGTGCAAGCGCAGGGACTTTAAGATTCAGCCACACACACACTTTTCTCCCCCTCCCTCCCTCCCTGCGTCCCCATGAGGCAGTGCAAGGCTCGTCACCTCATTTCCAGCAGCAACACCTGGGGGTTGCAGTGAAGAGGTAACACTTTAGTGCTGAGGTGTACATGGCCAAGCAGCCGCTCTTCTTTCTGTTCATTAGCAGTAACAAGGCTACCACTCTGTTAGGTCTTTATACATGAGTAGCATGCAAACGTATACTGGCACACTTTGCCACTGAGTCTCCAGAGAGCTGCTACAAGGTCCTTGCTGGTGTGATGGCGGCTGCAATTCTACCCTCAAAGAAGAGACTCAACATGGCCAATCTAAAGATACAGCAGCTAGTTCTCTCCAGAAACACCAAGTATCTTTAGTCTGATTCACTTGAAATTTGAACTGTCTAACTACATTTAAAACACTAAGCCTCCAGGGATTTATTGAAGTTATTCTCTTCAAACATCGGCATGGTTTCTGTCATCATGAGCATCTTTAATCCTGTCATTGAAATATTTGTATTTGCTGTTTTGTTTGCAGGGAGCAGGTACCCGTTCAGAGAGTCCAGGAGACCAGGAGTGGCTGGACCACCTCAACCACATCCTCCAGCAGAAGGTCAGGTTACACCCATCTGCAATAATGATCATATTAGTTACTCCTTTCTACACATACACAAGCGATTAGCAGCCTCTCTTTATTGTAAAATGAAAATCTGGCCAAGCCCATTTTAGTTGCAGTGTAGATTTATAGAACGACTGCTTTCAGGTGTCAAAAGGTCACAGAAGATTATTTTTTCTTCTTGAAGTTTATGGCAACAAAAATACATTGAAATAAAGCAAAGTGATAATCAAAAATTACATATTCTTGAAAAAAAGTAAATAAAAAAAGAAAATCAAATTTTCTTATGATTCTTTAATAAGAGGGGCAACAAACTGTCATCATTATGAAGTTCATTACAAAAACATTTTTGTTTTGTAATTAGTGGTTTCTCTTGTTTACTTTAGAAATAGTCACACGTTTAACTGCTTTCTGAATTAACTATACAGTATTCTTGACATTGTTATAATAACAAAAGTAAATGTTTATTTATTAAAGAGAAGTGCCTAAAAAAGTAATATTTTGTGATATATTGACTTCTCTCTGATAATTTAGTTTTAAGAAAAATTGATTTAAGTTTCATTTCCACTCAAGAGTTTAATGATGGTGTTACTTTGTGTAAAATGCTGAGGGGCTATAGGCATTTCTTTAGAGCAACTGCATGCTTTTTCAAGCTTGTTTTGTAGGTGTTTACATTTCCATTATGGATGGACAGTTTTTTGTTCATTTTTTGCTCATACTAAATATTTTGGGGCACCAGTTTCTCCCAAAAACAGTAAATGGAAGATGAATTTTTAGTTCCTATCCCAATGTGTCACGCTCCAGGCCCTGAAAAAAAAAACAAAACAATGATGCAAAAGATAAAACAAAGAAAAGCAACTACATCCTCAGTGTGTGTGCGTGTGTGTGTGTGTGTGTGTGAGTGAGAGAGAGACGGTCTTTGTGTGCACAGCCACTCATCTGTGAGTGCTCTGCTGGAGCTTTACTCGAGTGCTGTCAACGTCTGCTCGCTGTGATATGTGTATGATTGAGAGTGTCGAGTGTGTGTATGTGTGTCTTGTCTGTGTTCTTGTCAGCGGCTGCCGCAGGCACTCATGCGTCGCCTCCGCACCACGACACACACCAGACACTGTTCTCTTGTTCCCCAGATCTTCTCCTGACCTTTCCACCTTCCTCTCCCCCTCCCACACTAACACACACACAACACTACTGAATCCATGTTTTTCCCTTCTAGCTGGACAGCTCTCAGTCCCTGTTCTCTGTCTCTCTCTGCCATCCTCCACTGTCCTGCATTCCTCTCTCTCCCTCTCTCTCTTTCTCTCTCTCTCTCTGGCTCAGACCCCGAGGCAGCTTGTTAGTGGGGAACTAAATATTGATTTGGCGGGCCTGTCGATGCCGGGAGAATGAGCTAGTGTCCACTAGAGACCTCGGCACTGGCAGCCTGCTATCGACGTTTTCCGTGGGCAGAACAGGGGTGGTGGAAGGGGGAGGGAGCGGAGGAGCTGGTGTGGGGAGTGGAGGAGGAGAAGAGTGGAGTATGACAAGGCTGAGACTCGCCCCTAGGTCTCTGCGGGGACCGCTGGGACCACCGCAGTCATCCCCCCTCACTGCAACAGACTTTTTCTATCCCCTTTCAAGTCCATCTTGTTCTGTTTTTTGTCTGTTTATTTATTTCTAATTTTTCCTCATCTCTGTGTCTCAGTTTCTTGTCTGGTTTCTAACAGCGTGCTGTCGTATCAAGGGGACACCAGACTGTCTCTGCATGTGTCTCTCGCATTTCTTTTTTTTCTGAAAGGCTGGTGTGACATCTCACACACTAAGAGAGCAGGGAAGGAGTCTATGAAGACACTTTCAGCGCTTGTCTGTTGGGTAATTAAGGTAGATCTCCTCATTTGACATATTGAAGACCACTATAATAACGTGCCTGTACTACACATGTCCGCTGATGCCAAGAAGCGAGCGCTCTCTTAGTGAGGGAATGCACTTCAAGAACTGTCACAATGTACCCCTCTGCCTCTCTACTCTCTGTCATAGCTTATGAAGGGCTCACCAAGCAGAACATCTGTGAAGTGAAATGGCCTGGCCTGTCACCCCTTCCTGTGACACTAATAACACACTCCCCTAATAGTGATATGATCTTACCCCCAAGCTGCACTCGCACACACTTCTTCAGATAAAAAGACACAGAGACAGAAATAGACCCAGTGAAAGGAAAGATGAGAGAGAGATCCATGTCCTTAACTGGCTGGCTGTCACTGAAAGAGGATGAGGATGTGTCCATCTGCGCGTGTATGTCTAGTTATGTGTACGTACTCCTGTGTGCATGTGCACCCACACGACAGCCTCATCTTGTCACTGTCAGTGCCTAATGGAGCTGCCAGTGGGACAGCACTTTATTATCTCAGTGGCCCTGTCAATAGCAAACCCATCACTCACTCTGTGTGTGTGTGTGTGTGCAGATGTGAAAAAGCTCAAAAGTGGTATGTATGTGTGCATCTGTGTCTCTGTGTGTGGGCCATTGTTCGCTATCACTGTCGCGCGTCGCCACGTGTCAGCATAACAAGAAAGAGAGACATCCTTGACACCCGAGCAAATAGTGTGTTGCAGGCATGGAGATTCGTGACGTGCATGCGTCGAGTTACCGCTCCCTTCGTGTCGAAGAAGTGGCATACATTTCTGGATTCCCCTCATCATTGCCCCACACGTCCTCTCAAAACCAAATGAAACATTGCATTCATTTCCTCGTCTCTCACCTCCACTGGTGAGTTAATGAAATCAAACCCTACGCCTCTCAGTGGAGAGCCACCATAAGCGCCGCTCATAGCCAGGATCGAGGGACGGTGCTATCTAATAATCATGAGCAGGCCAGGGGGTGTACTGTATGGCTCCACCGCAACCCACCATGAATAAGGCCAGCAGAGAAGATGGAGTGTCCATGTGGGCCATGGGGTCCAGGCACCGGCCCGGGGAAGCATTGATTTAATTGCCTTTGGTTTATTTGTGGAGTCCTAATTATTGACTGGAGGTAGAATTTAATGGGCCAAGTCTTTATGAAGACAGGGAAATGACTGGCTTCTGCTGCTGGCCAATAATGAACAGGAGGAGCATGTGCATGCAAGCGTGCGCACATGCATGCAAACACACGCGGCTCCCTCCAGATCATTTTTCAGACTCATTTTGTACACACACATACCCATCTCAAGCCTCATGACAGCATAATAACATTTAAAAAGTCATTGACTCTGTTGATTTCTTTACGAGAGGACAGTGGTTTGGTTTACTGGTATGGGGTGGCGCTGAGGGCCTGCTAATATTTACTTCACAATCACACCCCAGGGAGACGTACAAGCATCACTTCTTATCAGCCTCCAAACTATAACAAGCAGGTGGACATTACATTAAGACAGTAGTAGAGGCAGGCTGGACCAATCTGGACTGGACTTGTTATAAAACATCAGAGGGGTTTATGGCTGCACTACAGGGCTGAAATTTTTCCTGTAATTTCAAACCCTTATTGAACTTTGGGGAGGGGTTGCTGTAGCTTATTGCTACAATGGTAATGGCATCATTTATCTAAAGTTAAATAACAGACTTTATTCCTGTCGCTTCTTGTCAAAGCTTCTCACCATGTTGGTAGTTCCTCAGGGCATTACATCATTAACCCTCGGTATTAAAGACATCAGAGGCTCCACGCCTTACAGTGCTAACACAGTGAGAAAGTTTTCTATTGTTGTCGGTGCTGTGAGGGTGAGGGGTAGTGTGTTGTGTTGTGTGGCTCATTATGCCTCTGTAATGACAAGGAACAGCTCTGAGTCCTACATTTCCCTCTGAAGGAAAGTGACTCTAATTAAGCCTCATTTAATGATTGAGCTAATTAAATCAGCGACTCTTTTTCTGTCTCTGTAAGTGCGTCTGTATGTGTGTGGAGGGGACTCGAGCCCGAGACTTTGTACTGTAAATATGTCATTGAACAGTGGTGGCGACGTGGAGGGGGGATCCCAGGAGGAGACTGGTGTTAGAGTTGTTGTTAATAGCAGAGAACACTGTGACTTATTTGGTGCGTTCAACTTGCATTTTACATAAATAGAAACAGCAGATGCAGCTTTTTTGGTGCTGTTGCTTAGCTATTTAACTGTTGGGGTGATTACTTAAAAGAACAGTGTGCAAGATTCAGGGGGATTTAGTGGCACCTAGCGGTGAGAACTGCAGCTTGCAAAGAGCTGAAACTTCTGTCAGAATTCCTTTACTATTCATTGTCCAGGAGGTTTTTACCAAGAGCCGAATTATCTGCAGAGTTCTCTGTCTCTCCAGAACAAACAGAACAGGTGATTTAAACCGGTAAAAACACTAAATACAGCAGTTTCACATTACAAATCACTAGCCAAGCAGCTGCTAATTAAGCTCACCCTTTTTCTCTGAAGACTTAAGCTCCAAACGTCCAGGAGGTTTTTACCGGGAGCTGAAGTATCTGCATAGGTCTCTAATTCTCCAACACACCAAATACAGCAGTTGCACATTAAAAAAATCAGTATTTCCTCAACACTTTTTTGCACATCAGAGAAGGGCTGCTAGCCGGCAGCTGCCAATGTGTACTTTTTTTTTTTACCTCTGAAAACTTAGGATCTAGACGTTCAGGAGGTTTTCACTGGGAGCTGAATTATCTGCGGAGGTTTCTTCCTCTCCAAATTAAATAGAACCGTGATTTAAACCAATTGAAAAAACAGAATAAATCAGTTTCACGTTAAAAAGCAATATTTTGTGATGCTACTTATTGCAGAGGGGCCGCTAACTACAGTGGCTGATGTATCTGATTCAGGTGTACTTTTAGGTACCAATATTTGGCACATTGATTTAATGTAAATTGGCATTCCTTAATATTGACATAATTTGGTTGATACACTTAAAAGTACAGAGTACCCAGCCCTATTTATGATGCAAAAAATGTATTACTAATATAAAATTCTTTGACTTGGAGGAAAGGTCTGAGGGATCAGGTAGCATCTAGCCGTGAGGTTGCAGACTGACTGGATACTTTTCCCTTTCCAATTGTGTAGTATAACTTACGGTTTCCTTCAGGTAATGTAAACATTGTGAAAAAGCCCTATCTCGAACAATTTGACCATTCTGAGCTACTGTAAAAACATGTAGATATGACAGCTCATTAAAAACATAGATAGATAAAAAACACAACAATTTTGATTTTCAGGTGATTGTACACTTATCACGTAAAATATAACAATTAATTTCTGCCACGATATCCCCCTAAATCTTATACAGTGGACCTTCAACTGTTGGGATGATTACTTAACAAGGCAAACAACATATCAAACAACACATCTCAGCAGATCAGCGGAAATAGGTTAGGTGAATAATATTATTCTGGAGTCGTGATGCTATTTTGGAGTTCTAAGTTTACTCTGCCAGTCTGATTGTACCAGAGGGTCGTCCTTTGGAGCAAACTGGACTTTCGCTCTTTAAGTCAACACAGGAAGAAAGTTAACAATGAAAGTCGACATTTCCTCATTGAATAGATGAGTAGATGTGTTGAATTCCCTCATGTCAGTGAACAAACATTGAGAAGCAGCATCTTCTGTTTTGTGTGTGACACTTTGCCGTAGGCACTGCCACGTTTCTTGATTGTAACGGCTTCCCAGTACATTACCTCAACCAATGAGCCTTACTGTTAATCACGAGTTGTGTTTTTGATTGTTGAGTTCTACCTAAAGGTTGCATCTGTTTTGTATGGATATCACCTTTCTATATTTACACCCCAATCGTGCCTGAATCACCTCATTTTCACACCTAATGAGTAGGAACCTGAAACAAAGACCCGGTGCTTCCCTGTGTTTAATCTAGGGTGTATTTAGGTCAGATCCCTAACAAATGCATGTTGCGCACTGAAATGATGTTTCCAAACAACGTATCAAGAAAAGGAGAGATTTTTAATTACAGTATTTGTGGCCCCAAGTGTCCAATTCCCTTTCATATCAGTCTCTAGTGACCTAAAGGGGAGAAAAGAGAGGGATCTGCTCCGCTGCAGGGGTAGGTAATTACGAAGGAGAGGGAGAGAATAGGCTTGTCGGTGCTTTAGTGATTTTCTTACCTGAGCCCCTCTTTGCAAATGTGACATATTCATTATCGGAGATAATCAAATGCAAGACTTTTTAGCGTGGTGCCTTTGTGCTTGGGCTTTTTTTTTATCATGCTGTTGTTGTTGTTATTCCCTCGTTTGATAAATTTGATTTTCAAACAAAAGTGAGAAGATCAAAGATCAAAGAGCTGTTTTTTCCCCTCTGTGGTAAAACTACTGTAACTACTTCTCCCTTACCTTGAATAGTGGCCTAGATTGGAGACGGCTCAGCCAGGGACAAAGATTTATAGCAAGAATACTTCACCACCGTGAAAACGCTCCTGTCATACCAGTCAGATCTGAAACCTTACTTTTTAAGGGTTATTATGAAATAATCAGTAGTGAACATTCTTGTATATTACAGTATGAATATACAATGTACAACTGAAGTTATGCTTTTGTTTCATATACACAGGTAAACCCTCCTGTGGGACCCAAATGTCACTTCTTTAGAAGAAAATTGTTGATAAATTAAGCAGCAACATTTTACTAACCATACATGGCTATTGCAATTATATTGATAAACAAACTAGTGAATGATGGAGAAAGAGCACTTTATAGTTACAGACGGAACACATGCAAAAAATTTTGGATGATGTACCCCTGTATATCTCTTTTTGGCTCTCCGATTCCCCCTCCTTCCTCATTCACACTCATTTAGATATCCAGCAGTCTGACACAATCTTTACAACTACTCACAAATTGGGCCCTTGGAAATAATTGCGCTAACCCGTTCCGAGGGAGAAGACAAAAGAGCTGGGATGATCGATCTTTTAAGAAAAAAAAAGTTGATGTGTGTAATGCCACTACCAGACAATGGTCACTGGAGTGCTGTAACTTTGAGCTGCTCCTTGCCTTGAGGTGTGCCCCAGGCTGTGGAATAGCAATGTCATTTAATTGGCTCATAAAAACACCTTTTGCTTGCAGCCCTTGTTCTTGTTTTCTCTCTCACACACACACACACACACACACACACACACACACACACAGACAGACACACACACACACACAGACACACACACACACACACACACACACACACACACACACACAGTTGTCAGTGTCAGTGGCTTTACATGTCAGTTCACTTCAGAAACATGTTCATGAAATCACACCTAGACAAAAGGTCTGCTCTGCGGGGCCTGTTGAATAGTAATGGATGTGAGTTAGCATGGCTTAATGCTACTGTAGCTTTTTCACTGTTGCCATAGGGGACAAGGCCTCTTGCAAAACAGCAGACGCGTTGCTTAGCGCTGGTGCTGGCTACCTCTGCCAAAGGGGACAGGGGCCCAGCTAAATCAACTGTAGCATAACATTAGTGCCAGTTCCTAACACTGCCTTAAGCAGCCCAGGGGATCCAGCAGAGCAGCTGCATCACAGCTAACCTCCAACCACCCTGCAGGGTATCGGTCCCCAGCAAATGTGGCTGTTAGATGAAAGGAAGGTCTAGCTTGTCCCGTCTGTGAATACACGTATTTTCTTGCGCCAGAATCTGCTGATCTGAGTCACACAGGGAGATTATCTGACTGAGAGGTATTTTATCAAATGCTATGGAATCATTTATCAACCAAGAGACAAAAAAGTTTGCTCACAGTACTTGGTGACATATATCAACTTTAATGAAGCTTTATAAAGATGTTGATGCCGTTGTATCTATGCTCCGTGGTCCCTACGCAGTATGGAAAAGTATGGTATTTGATTTGAGTAATTTCTAGGTCTTGATAAGTATGGAAAAAAGAAAAGAGAGTGTGGAAAAATATTTGTGATCCAGGCTAATGCCCCTATTCTGTTCTCTAAAATATAAGATTTAGAATTTCTAAAAACAAATTGATTCACGCAGTGTTTTTGTGGTGTTTGGAGCAGTCAGCACAGACAAAATGTTTACCACTGTTTGAGAGAGTGTGGGCCAGAACAAACTATATTCTCACACAATATTACGAGTAGGGTTGTCAAAAATATCAATTTATGGATATCTATCGATTCTGAGTATTTGCAATGCTTTCAGTACTTTTTCTGTGTTACACCCACACCAGCTGCTCTTTCTCGCTGTTTTACTGTTAATGTTAACTTCTGTCATTCTGCTGTTCTCTGCCATTAACCAGGAAAGGAGAAGTCTTCATTGTCTATAGCCTTGTTATATTTGTCTTTTAATAACAGTTTAAAAAATTGTATCAAATATATGTTAAGTTGGAGTATCAAAAGTAGAAATTTCAGGATCATGACAAAACTAATGAAATGTTTGTTACGATCTCACACCCTCTCAACTTTGTTTTTGATGATGGGCCAAACCGTAGCACTGAGAGAACACGCAAACGCCACACAGAAAGGACCTGGAAAGGCCGGGACTCGAATTTGGGCTGAATTTGGGCTCGATGCTGACCAACGACCCGATATCGACTGACGGTCAGCTTGGTGCGTCAGCGCCCATAAAAACTTTAAATGCCCTAAAAGTACTTAAAATGGGGGAACTGACAGTAAATATGGTTTCTCTCATAACTTTCACATGTGTTTTAGGCTTGAATTTCACTCATGTTAGGTTTATCTAGATCATGTTTACCTGTTAGTGTTGTTTACTCATATTCCCATATCAGTACTTTTAATGATCCAGTCTCCCTCTCTGCTGTCCCATGGAGCCTCGTGTTGTGGCTGTGTCTCTATTTTAGTGGGTTTGTTTGCATAGTTAGTGGCTCTAAGTGCAATTAGCTGATTAGGAAATTGTGTACATGTGTGTGTGCTGACGTGAATGTGTGTGTGAGACAGAGAAAGTGAATTCTCCCTGGAGGACAGAGGCAGAGGGAGATGTCTCAGCAGTTACTTCAGTGTAGTTGTTCTCTGAGGAATAGCGCTGTGTGTTTGATGCATCCAGTGCTGTTGGAACTGACTCCCTACTGCACACACACTCAAGAGCACACACACACTTACCGGCACTTGGGGCCTTGTGTTCCCTGCTCCTGTTACCTTTAATGAAGAGGAGAGAGGTGTTGAGGGGCTGGGGGACTGTGTGTGTTTCTGAGGCTCTCACTCTCCAGATGTATTGGAAATTGATAAGAAGATAGTTTCAAATCCTTTTCCGTGTCCTTAAAACATGTCAGCTGCAGACCTGATTCCAATATGTGTTTTGAGTTAGTGTTAATCACTTCAAAGCAACACTACCTTGTATTCCCTGATGCAGATGTTATTCAGCAAAGTTTGTTACAGTGCTTCAGACTGGTGTCAGCCTGTTTTCTCTGTGTATGGTTCAATAGCTCATGTTTTCACATTCTCTTTTAAGAGATAAAAAGTTAAAGATACAATATCGATTTAGGATATCGAAGTCACTACTTTCAGCTTGGCCAGTCCACTTCTCATCTCATGCCATGTAACTTAGAAAAATTGCTCAGGGATTGAATTTGTTTCCCTCGCTTGAAAAAGGCGCTTATAAAAGGCTACACATAACTTGAAGTGAATATTTATGGGTGATACACTATGAATGCCTGCCTTTGATCAGGCGCCCTAATGACCATAAAATCCTTGTGTCGATTCGGAGGAAAAACAAATTTAGCTGGAGCTCTGAGGAGAAGCCTGCCCACCTCTTTATTTTCACTTTTCCATCGTTTCCATGACAACAACTGATCAAACACATATAGTTCCTTCGTACTCAATCTTTGTAATCCTGTATGATTAAGTGGACATCAGTTCTTATCCTTTTACATTCCCAGTATTAGCAGTAAAAACACAACAATGCTGTAAATTTCCCCAGTGATGCTGGTGATGTTGTAATTATGCCTCGAGGCATGTCTGCTGAAAAGTGATCTATTTGAGCCTCTTGGGAAAACCAAGTGTATCTTCAGCCCCACCAAAAAAAGGCAATGGTTGCCATTTTTCTGTGCTTTCACATTTTTTAAGTCTATGGTAAAACACACTTAAAATGTTTATATGTACATTGAAAGAGTTTCTGATGCTTTACTTCTTAGTCTTCCAGTTCATATTTGCCATTAAGAGATCCCTTTCCGACACGATTCTAGTGCAAGCTGAGTGACAAAATTAGGGCTGTTCCAAAAGGCTTCACTCATAAAGTTAACATTCAAATTCTGAATCAACATTTGAATACCACACACTTACACTACTTTTTTGGAATGTATATTCATGCAGTTTAAACACGATATTTCTGCACAGTTACAGATGAAGATAAAGATACATATTGTGCTATTTGTAGAATAACTCCAGAGCTTCGGGGATTGAGTGGGGATCTTCCAAAGTTATAGCCATTTTACCAACATAACACCTTTTGTTTCCCACTTAGGTGTGTCTTTGCTAAGCTGCAGTGGCAGAATAGTAACAGTACAAAGAAATATTGCACTTAAATTTTTGCACTTCGGTAGATCACCTTGACTAATGCGTTAGTTATACTTGCCATTGAGTGGAGATTCACATGCAAGAAAATTAAATAATCAATCCTTGCACGTCAAGCACAAAAGCTCTGAAAGTTGTCGCAGCAATTAGCTGTGCAGTTCTGCATTTTGGACCTAAGCATCCACTGCTGGCGGGGCGAGTTTGCTTGTACAGACATTCTAATGATCTCTAATAACGACTCCTCAATGACTGGCTGCAGGGATGGTCAAATGGCCTTAAACAGCCCACCACACTGAAGAACGAGGAGGCTTTTTGATGCAGGGTGTGCAGTGTTTTCTACTATTGCCAGATAGTACTTTTCCAGTAACACTGGTTGACTTATTGTATATCCTCAGAATTTTTTGTTTGTATGTGGCCTGGCATTTCAGAGCCTATTGCAACAAACAACGTGTTGAGCTTGAACGCCTCTGTACGTGCTCGTAGCTCGTGAGCAATCTACTGAGGCCTGCAACATGGTGTTTGGTGTCAGTATAAACAAAGCTTTAGAGTACTGACTCCTCATAGGAGCTTAGGCTCTAACCTAAGAGTGCATTTTTGCAAACATGAACTGTGGATTTTGTCTGATATCTGTTCCATTGAAATAATGTTACTATGTCTTTACTGCCACCATGGACAAGAGAAACAAAGGCAGCAAACAAAAACTGTTTAAACGTGCATATGGGCATGTGAGTGTTGCTTTAAGACAGACTTGAAAAATTGTGAACCCATTCTTTGATAGTACATTGTGGCACCACTGATTGAGAATGGAAGTTTAGAATAAAGTAAAGTGTTGGATTGTGTGTTGAAACTAGTGCTTTGTAGCCTGTTTTGTGAATTGCTTTGTCAGAACACTCAACGTGAACGGTCCCTCAAAAGTTTCACAAGTCCTCAGGCCCCATCTGAGTTTCTCTTGTTTCACAAAACAGCACACAGGCTCTCTGAAAAGCTGCCAGGTGTCAAAAATCTGACTCTTTTTTTTTTTTTTAATAGTTGTGCATTTGTGTGTTTTCCTCATTTTCTCTAACCCCTTCTACCACCGCCCCCACACCCTTTTTCTATCCTTCCCCTCCCCTGCAGATCCCCTCTGCCGGCCAGCTAATGGAGGCTGTGCGCGTGAAGATGAAGGAGAGGAAAGTGCTGACAGAAGAGCTGGCCACGCTCGCAACACCAGTCAGCGAAAAAGCCTGACTCCCTGGGCTGAGGCTGGGAAAACTGTCATCCTCTTCTTTTTCTCCCTCCCTTCTTCGCTCCCTCCCCGGTACCTACTCAGTGGGAGCTGGGCTGAGCCAAGCTGAGCCGGGGCAGCAGAACCAATATTTGTGAGAAAAGCGCTGTCGACTCACTCTGGGCCACTGGCTCAACACAGCAGCCCGGCTTTTGTAAATGAGCCCTCGACATCTGTGTTAACGCTCAGTGCACTATGTCTATCAGACAGGGCCCTTTAGCGCCAAGCTAATTTACAGTGCAGCCACTCTCCCCCACTCTCAACGCAGACCTGGGGTGATAAGGCAAATGCTTACGCTAATATTTAAGTTACTTTTTTTGCTCTCTTTTACCTCTCTTCCTAATTTATTTGGCACCCAGAGGACCTTAGGGTGCAGGGACTTGACCTAGCAATGCCAAGTCGACACTTTAAGAAAGTCAAGAGTGCAGCAAAGAGCAGAATATTCACTGTAAGAGGTTAAATAAATTTATCGGACCTTATACTACACTGTTGTCAGAGAAGATATTCAGTGACTACATTAACGTGCACAAAAACATTCCATTATCATTCCAAATTTGACAGTATTCTTAATTTGATACGGATTGCCCTTACAACTTGAGCATTTTCCAATTAAAGGTCCAATGTGTAGGATTTTGGGGGCATCTATTGACAGAAATGGTGCATGATACTCAAGTATGGTTTTTTTTGTGTGTGTATTCACCTGAAAATAACAATTACTGTGATTTTGTTAACCTTAGAATGAGTTGTTAATATCTGCATACAGAGCTGGTTCTCTTCCACAGACTCTGCCATGTTGTTTCTTCAGTAGCCCAGAATGAACAAACCAATCATTTGCTCAAAACAGGGCCATTTGTGTTTTTGCATTTTTGCAGCTGTAGTTCTCCCACACGCTTGGCACTCGGGAGAAGTTTCAATTCTGCAACCTCACTGCTAGATGCTACTAAATCCTACACACTAGACCTTCAAGACATGTTGGATATGCTGATGTTATTTATGTTTTCGGAACATTCTTTGGACACGTAAAGAGCACATTTGAAATTTGTGTCTCAATTTAGGTTTTTACCGCAGTTTGCAACACACGACGTCTTCTCTGTGTACGGTCAGCCAGCAGTTTGCAAGGCTGAGGTAGAGATGCATGCCCAAGGGAAAAGCCCGAAATTCTGGTCAGAATGTGAAACACACCTAAACATTATGAAAGAGTTAAATATCAACAGATTTGTGGATATGTACAAGAGTAAAAATATACCGAAAAAATAGTGCCTGTTAGTATTATATTATTCAGTCCCTGCAGAATTTTGTGGGCAGTTCCTGTGATTGTTGCGGCCTCAAATTTTGCGACAGCCTTTCTAAAAGATATGATAGTTGTGATATTTTTTTTTTAATCAGAAGAGTTTGGGTTGTTATTTTTTCAGTTTACAATTACAGTGACGTAGGATGCACATCATGATATGATGCATTTTCAAAGCCAATATTGATGCGAAATAAACAAAGATTTTTAAAAAATTTAGCTCAGTAGTACATTTGTCTTTCAGGGAATACGGTCAAAACATTTTATGCATGTAAATATAGTCATTGATTGAAACCCACTGGATTTTATTCATCAAATTCACTACAATTAGTAATTCTGAAGGAATTGATCTTGGCTTGTGGATTTTTTTGTTGCAGCTACTACTTTGTCAGTATTTGCTCTTTTTATAATTTATTTGGTAATAATGATGAATACCAATAATTTCCTTCTGAAAAATGATTCTTAATTTCTAAATAAAAAACAGTGTCACTTATTTTGTCCATAGTTTGTTCTCCAAAGACTTCATTGTTGCAAATTTCATGGTTTCTAAATGTTGTCTTGTATTTTTCCCACAGTTCAAAGGACTGTCAGTCAGTGTGTGATGGTGACTGCGGATGCTCTGGTGGACAGCAGAGTTCTCATACCTCTTTCATGATTGACAGCTGACTGTTGCCATGGTTCCTGTCTGTCACAAGTGACCCCTGCTGTTGACATCATTAACAAGGGTCCACATGAGCACACGCACACACGGCACAACACAGGGGTGTATTAGAGGAGTCGTTACATCCTTGACATAACTACCTCCAACCCCTTTTATCTGCTTCCCTTTTCCTCCCACTCTTATTATTCAGGTTGAATATTAAACCATGATCCTGGTCTCCTCTGTCCTTGAGTTGGCATCCTACACAAGAGACCACACACTCCTCCCTTCGAGTCATCCCCTTTTTTTACTCCTTTCTTTACCTCTTCCAGCTTTTGTTTTCCTCTTCACTACTTTCCTCCTTTCTTTTTATTATGTATAATTAACAATGGTGTGAAGAATCCTCCGTTCAGGAATTAAAAAGAAATAATTCCACTTTTTAATCCCCCCTCCCTTCTCAAATATATGCTAATGATGTCGTTTTCCTTTATCTTTTTATAATAAAGGATTAGGCCAGGACTGTCTCTAGCTGCAACTCGGGGACCAATTTAGCTGGGATCCAGGAGAGACAAACCCTTGTGGTTAATTACCATTCATTAACATAGTTTGCATCTTTTCTTCCTCTCCAATACCCAGGAGCCAGCTATTGTCAATATTTGTCCCATATAAATTTCTGCAGTTTTTTTCCCAGTCACTGTCCTCCAGGGTAACGCAGCTAATGACAAACATTAATAACTCAGAGAAATCCGGTGGCGCGGTGGGTATAGAAGAGCAAAGCATCGGTGCCACGCAAATTATCCCGGAGCCCCCCCACCCCTTTGCTGTCTGACTGTCTCTATTTCTCTCTCTTCCTTTTAGCGTGTAATGCATAGTCAACATGTTTGCTCGCCGAGCCCCGGCCTCGGCTGACACGCGCGCTATTTCTGTGACATATTCAAATGCGGGCCCCCTCAGCTGGTACTCCCTTGGGTTTAATTAACCTGGCCTTGCCTCTGACGCTCCCTCAGTGAAGACGTTAAAACGATCTTGAAAACACCCTTCAACCCCCTCCCAACACACACCCGTGTCTTCCACTAGGCGCTGTATATGATTCATCTCTTTATTTTCTGTGTAGGAATGGTGTGCCTTACCCTTCTTTTCTTCTCTTTCACTCTCTCCTCGTCTTCCACCCTTCTTTTCTTGTACAGCTCTCATTAAGAGAGATTTCCTGTGGGAATGACTTTGATCAGTAGTTCCAAATGCAAAGTTTTCCTTCCTTCCCCTTTTATTCATTCCAACACAATCAACTCTGTGTCATTTTTTCCTCTGTCTTTATCTCTCTCTTTCTCATCCCGACTTCTTTTTAAATCCAACTTTCTTGTGTTTTTTTCTTTCCATGGATTCCTACAGGAGATTGTTCCTGGAGGGGCAGAAGAGGTCAGGGTCACGGGTTGACTTTGGGGTCGATCAATGATTTGTGTGTGTGTGTGTGTGTGTGTGTGTGTGTGTGTGTGTCTGTGTTTGTATTTGTGTTTGTGTGTGTTTGTCTCGTGTGTGTGTGTGTGTGTGTGTGTCTGTGTGTGTGTCCCAGGGCTTCTCTGTGGTACTTTTAAGTTCCCTCAGTCTGGTGTGAGTGCGTGCCACTTGGGTGGGAAGGCGGGTAGCCCACAGTACAAAGAACAGTCAAAGCACCAGCCGAGAATTTTTGCAGCCTCCAACTGATGCACAATTAGTCCTCGCAGATCTCGTCAACCAGATGTGGAGTGAGTAGAAAACAGCCTCTGGTGATTTCCTTTACTTCACTGACACAGTTTCGCACCCTGGCATTTGCTGCCAATACACCAGCATGCTTTGATTTCATGCAAACAGACACTTGGCACTGTCTTAAATAACAAGGTACTTGTGACATACAGCCAAATGTGTTTTTGACAAATGTATAATGCAGCATGTTTACAGCCTTCATTGTGTCTATCCTTCATCTTCGATCCACAGGGAGACGGATCAGAAACAAAAGGTAGATGCTGTTTACAGAGTGTATGACAGAAATCCCTTTTGCATTTATCTCTGGCTGCTCTGAATTTTAGCGAAGAGCCTAATTATTTTTTTTTGAACTTGTATATCACAGATGTGTCCCCACAATACATCTATGTATAATTTCTTTTTTATTATAGATGACACCTTAAAAAGAAAAAGGGAATCTCCTGATGCACATATGCTATGTATACAACTTCATTGATCTTCACTTGAACAAGTCCCTTATCCTCCTCTACAGCACTCCAGACATGAAACGGCAGCAGATTATGGGTGGATGCGGCCCGCCGTGGGAAGCTAGGGAGCAGATAAAAAGGCCAGCCGCTCAGGGGACTAAAGCTATGTTTTGATGCTGTGTGATAAAGCAGAGGCATAGGGTGAGAGGAAGGGGAAAGTTACAGGATCTATCTATCTATATATATACTGTATATATCCTCTGGCTTCTCTTTTTGGATTTCTCTCCCCTCCCTCTCACCCCTTTGTCTTGTCCATCGTAACCAAGCTGTTCCTGCACTTTTCTTGTTCTTTGACACTCACTTTCTCCGTCCCTGCGGACTGTCCTAAGCCTTGCTCATGGCAGCTGTCTCTCTAAAGCCATGGCCTGAGCTCCTGGGGAGAAAAAAAGAGAGGAAGAAAGAATGGGAGAGGGGTTGATCTGGTCTCTAATCCACCTTCTCTTGCAGCGTAGGAGGGAAGCTGCAGTCCTCAACATCACCTCCGAGAGAAGCGACTCTTTGAATGCGACTACTTGAATCCTCTGGTGTCCTCATGACTAATCTAGGCTGTTGTCTCAAACGGTGTAGAAAATGTGGCTCCTAATATTGCACATCTGTCAAACTGTCACTCTTGGGTGAACTTTATTGTGGATTTCATGCTTTCAAATGTGCCAAGCTTCTAAAAAGACCATTTTTTGTGTTGAGGCTTTCATCAATTGGCACACTATCCATGCGACCATTTGGTAATGTGCATTCAGAATCAAAACAAACACTTCATCGCAGCAAGCTGTTATAAAATAGGCAGCCCATCCTTTGTTTCTGTTCCGGCATATATAATAACACCTTAGTCTATGGTGTATAGCTCCTCAAAGCACCTCTCCACCTTGACTAACTTTTCCAAGCGCTCATTAGCGGACTGGCTGAAGTTTGGAGGGTACGAAGCGGGCTGGCAGATTACCCCCTGTAAAGTAGCACACCTCAGGTAATCACACTAATGAATTCAAGCACCCACCCCCCCCAACTCACCCGCTTATTCCTTTCTCTTTTTCCCTTTTACTTACTTTCTCCCTTTCTTCCACAGTGGCGGGTCGGTGCAAGAAGTGCCAAACAACAAAGAAGTGTTTGTTTGCATAATATTAGCACTGCACGCTCGCGCACAGTGGCGGGGGCCTGACTGCAGGACTGACTGGAGGCTTCCCATGAACACAGGTGGAGCAGGGCGAGCATCACTGGGACCAATTAGAGCAGAGCACAGGTACATTAGCATGTTTGAGTGGAGCGGGATGGCGTGGGGATTGGGAGGCCTTAAGATACACACCAACACATGACTGTGGCCTGGTGTGTGTTAGTTGTTTGTCTCCAGTGACACGACTGGCATATGTGTGACAAATGACCCCTGGTCTGCTGCCACAGCCCATCCTGTCTTATCCATCTACATCTACACACACATTTTTCTCACAGATACAGCTTTTCTAGGCTGCAAGTTGTTTGGTGCTTTATTTATGATGAAATAGAAACATGATGGTTTGCTAATGTTTTAAAAATTAATAGAAAAAAGGTGAAGTCAGTTTCTTGTGGGTTGTTGCCTCAAAGGTGAAGTGCAGACAATGAAAGTAAAGTGAGTGCAAGAGCAGGTGCTTCTGAGCATTTAAAGGGACCATTAGCAAAACTATCATGGTAAAAAAAAAAGGTAAACAGGTTTCCCATGGTCATGAAAAGTTATAAAATTCTAAAACCAGTTTAAATAAATGCAAACAAACCTAATTGATATCTGTATGATCTTTGGTTTTCTTTCCCCCTAAAAAGGCGATAGCCATGACGTTTTGTGAAGTACCCGTATGTGCCGGTCTGATCTGTTGGTGTGTGTCACTAGATGGCAGCAGAAATGTCTAACAAGCAAGTAAAGTTAGCAAGAGCAGGGATTTTTTTCTTTTAAACCACATTACCCACAAATGTCTAGAAAATGCGAGTCCAATAATGTATATCTGTGCCCCTCAAACTACTTAAATAAAGTCATAAAATGGCAGAAAATATTACAGGAAAATTATAGAAAAGTTCTGAAAATTCATTGGCAAAAATGTGTGGGAAACCTGGGTAAAACTCGAGGGGAAAATAAAGCACCTTCTATGTGGATGTCCAGTTCGTGTTGATGTTAAATGTGGTCAAATGAAGCATCCAGTTTCTCAGTGCGTGCTATACTGACCAAGAAAGCTATGTTTCCTGCTTATGAAGCTGTGCCGATAAGCTGATAAGAGCGATGATGCGCTTTTTTGTCACACTGCTCCGTCTGTCCAGGAAATATTAGAAGAGGGTGCTGGAAGGGATGATCCAGCCGATGGCAGATTCCATCTGAGTTAAAAGAAAGGAGACCAGCTCTTTACTCCAGCAGAGATAAAAGAGGGCTCATGGGTGTTATCCTATCTAGTTTACGGACCTGTTTTGTGATTTAAATGAACACAGTTTCCCAACCTGTCACAATAACAAATATATCAACTTATTGAGGTCAACCAAAATGATTGGGGCCTTGTCCATATATCGTACGATATTACCAGAATAAACTGCGGGTGTTCCAGATCATTTTAAGAAATAGGCACAGGGCCTTAGTATTTTTTGTCTACATTGCCTAGCCAAGGTAAACAGTAAAAAAAAAGCTGAGACATATTTTTGTCATTTCAATTGGAGTTAATATTTGCCCTTTGAAAGGCTTTACTTGCATTACTATTCTATATCTATTACATCAGTGCCATAAAATTGTCTTAAAATGACAATAGTGTTGTTTATTATAATTATTTCTTGGATAATATATTGTTCAACAAAAGTAGTTATCATGACAGACGTAACAATGTCTAGTCTCGTTTGAAGAGTGTCCAGTTAGGTGATTTCAGTGTTGTGTCTCTGCTTTTGCCAACAGTGTCGTTCTGTAGGCCTCATTGGACCATGAGCTCATTTGAAGTATCAATACCTCAACATCTAAGGCCAGAACATATGTGATGACCTCTTCAGGCTGGAAGCAAGTTGCTGTCCCAAGAGACAGACTTCAAGTGTCTGTGCCTTGTTCCCATGTGAGTATGCTGTAAAATGAGTATGTCCTGATATCCTTTAATTTGGGTCTTACGGTGATGAATATTTATATATATCAGTCATCACTGGAAATCTACAGAAAATCTTTTAAAATATGAATATAAACTGGCATTTGGCCTTAAATCTAACAATTACTGCAGAATTAAGATATACATTAGACCAAAAATGTATATTGATAGTTCTAGAGATACATGTTAAAACATGCCACCCTTTGAAGAACACAAACATGACGATAGGGTGTGAATCAGAAACTCTGACTCTTCCAACTTTCAGTCAGAGCTTGATGACAAAAAATGAGAACAGTGGTCAGTGTAATAAAGTTAATGGCAACAAACTCATATTTCACTTGAGCTCAGCCTCCATCTGTCTGCGCAGCACAGGTGAGATTTATGGTCTCATGAGTTAAGACAAATGGACACTCACCTCAGGCCACACGCGCACATAGAGATCGCCGAGCCGTGGGACCGAGCACTTTATCAGAGCTGCCCGTCGAGGCCAGCGAGCAGGAAAACTTAGCAAAATACCACACTCAGGTCACTGTCAGCCCGTTTGATGTATCACTCGTACTTTCTCTGTAAGCCAATAAGAGCAACTCCGACAAACCAAACGTTGGTGTTCAGGGTGCTCACACAATATATCTGATTCACCCTCATACATATGCTGCTTTCACTGTGAAGCTGACAGAGTCATACAGCATACTGTAATTATATATTGTGTTGCATGGCAGTTTTCAACCTCCACATATGCATCATAGTTGCTGCATCATTTCTCACCACTAGGTGGAAGCAAAGCATTGTCGATCGTGAGGGATTGGGCAGTGGACAGACACAACAGTCATATTAAAGAGCTATATAATGAATAAAAACAGTAACTCTATCACTTCTAACAGAACATATTTATATGGGCATTGAATTTTAACTTCCTGAATGATTTTAACCACTAAAATCATGTGTTTTTGTGATGTAGACACTGCCTATGGTGGTGCCCTTGTGAGGAAGGTGAATTTGTGTATCTGTGATGTATGATATCATGATTTAACTGCCTTTGAAATCCATTATAAGTATTACCTTTTGACATCTTACTAAAAGTACTATTTTTGTTTGGTGTCTTGGTACGTTTAATTGATAGATGGATAGATGCAAGATCACGTGTTCCTTAGGGGGTCCTCAGAGTTATTGCAGTGGGGCTGCCAAATTAGTGTTTGATAAGTTTTTTTTAAGATCATTATTATTAACATTTTGTCTGAAAATACACATCAACATTAATCCAAAGATAAATTTATGCATTATAAAAACACATAATGTACAGTATTCAACATGGATGAAAGGCTTTTACCCATTAATACTTGTCAAATGAAACTATAATGTAGAAATATATGAATCTGTTAATAATTCTTTTATTAGCTGAGTATTATATGCACCATATAAAGGTGTTGTTTTAACATTAGGTTAAATAGATTAGATTAGATAGACTTTATTGACCACCTCAATGGAAATTTGTCTTTGGCTTCACTCAAACACAGCAGAGGTACATACAAACACATAACACAATACAACATCAAAAATTCACAAATGTGCAATTTACATTTCACAAGATACAATATGCAATAGAGCAATCAGGCAGGAAGGAGCAATACGTTATATAAATAATAAAAGAGAGCACATCTTACAAAATAGTAGTGCTCCCTGATACAGTCATCCTGTGTTCATTGCCTGCATGGCTTTGGGAATAAAGGACTACATATGTCGTCAGGGGTCCCTGCTCCATGTTTTTCAGCCAATTGGTCCTTGGCCTGAAAACACAGAGGACCTCTTTATTGGATGGAGAGATGGTAGACAGTTACTTCCTTCTTCCACAAGATGGCACCACTAACATTTTAAATGTCTCTTCTCATTTTTAACCGGTACTGCCTGACAGTAAACAATCTGCTGTGGTGGAATTTGCTTATCACAAGAGTACAGAATTAGACCCAATTTAAAAATGGAAGCAGAGGCAAATATTGCCACAGTCAAACTGCAGTGATGTTTATGATGAGGTCATGCATTTAAGGAACAAATGATTCATTTAATAGACAGATTTATGTACAAAGGACATGTGCATGTGAATTAAATTGTAATATCAAACAGACATGTGCATCTTGTGGCCTATTGGGTGGATTTGACTGACACACTTCATACACTGCATTCCTTAAACCCAGTCTGTGGTGTTATGGTGAGAAATACAGCTCCCACAAATGTTCACAGCAAACATTAATTATAGCAGGTTATTAGTGTGTACACACATTGTGGTTACATTTCAGTACTGAGCAATTACCTCTCTAGTCAAAAGACACCACCTCCCTCTGCTTTTATAATGATATAAAATGAAGATTAAAAAGATTAAAGTAATAAATATAACATTTAACAACTCGACTATATCCTAAAGGCTTCATCTGTCATCGGCTGATTATCGTTAATGTCCCACACAGAGGCATCTTCAAATTTAAAGCATCTTTTTGTTTATAGCTTATGTGGTGATTGTCACTCCGATTATTCCAGGGCTGTAACAGTGGCCATATGGGATGTGTCGCTGATTGCGTCTGCCCAAGTAGTCCCACCACAATCGACCAGCCATCTGGCGTCGAGGGTGCTCCCTCTGAGCTGATAAATGTGTGCAGGTGACTTCTTAGCTTTAATTCAGAGCCATTACTCACATTAGTGCAGGCTTTTAATCTTATCAGCTAAAGAATATCGTGATGACCAGACTCGATCTGAGAGGCTGAAAAGTGGAGCAATAAATCCCAGCTAAAAGTGCTCTACAGCCGAAGGGTACACATTTTGCACAATATCTCCATATGCATTGCTCTGTTACAGGTCACTTGAATTGTTGTTATTGTGACAAAATTTTAGCTAAAGCATTTCTGTCATTACACACCAGCAGGCCAGAGCCGCAACTGTTAGTTGTCAACTAATAAATTAATTGCTACCTAATCTGATGATTAATTCATTGGTTTGGGTAATTCTTAGGGAAAAATGTTATAAATTCTCTGATTCCAGCTTCTCAAATGTGAATATTGTCTGGTGTCTTTACTTCTCTAAATAAATCCCTTTAAATGAATTCAGTTTACTGTCAAGTAAACAGAATAATTTTGGGTGTGGACAAAACAAGACATTTGGGGATGTCATCTTGGGGTTTGGTTAACACTAGTGGACATTTTTCACCCTTTTCTGACATTTAATGGACCTAACAACCAATTGATTATTGAGAAAATAATTGACAGATTAATTTTCAATGAAAATAAGTTTTCAGTTGCAGCCTTACATAAGACGCTATCTGAATTGATATGATATGATTTGGAGTCTAGCTGAGAATTTCACTGTCCACAGTGTAGAAAGTCAATCAGTCTTTTGCTTTACCATGCAGCAAAAACGCAACAACAAAACAATTTCACCCCAAAGGTCCATTACTCCAGTGCTCAGGAAAATGTAAATTTAAGCATCAACAACAAGCAACAACTTTATCACAACTGCAAACTCTTGAAGTGAAAAGCTCCAGAACAGCTAGTAGTGGTGCCTGTGCTAAGATTGTAATGTCAACAGCTGTTTGCAGGGTCAAGAATGAATTTTCAATCGCAACATAAATATTATTAACAATTAACCTTCCTCAAAGCTAGTGTTGGGTGATGTGGAGAAAATCAAATAGGATATTTTTAGAAAAAAAGAGACAGATGACTGGTAACTATGTATAATCAAACACAGGTCAAAAACTTGTGTTGGGTGCTCATCAAAAAAGGGAAACATCAGCACAAAGAGGAAGGAAATTAAGGAGCTCCAAAAATGTAAAAAAAATGAGGAGGAATTACATTAAAAAGCGTTGTAGTAGTCAGTCATTTTCTGTAACCGCATGTCCTCGTAACTGTCACATATAGACAGACAACCATACATGCACCTAAGGGCAATTTAGAGTCACCAATCAATCTGAGCTGCATGTCTCTGGAATGTGGGAGGAAGCCAGAGAACATGCAAACTCCGCACAGAAGGGCCCCCGCCCACGGACCGAACCCCGTTCCAACCGGGTTTTGAACCAGGGACTCTCTTGCTGTGAGGCAACAGTGCTAACCACGACGCCATCGTGCCGTCTGTTGTAGTAGTAGCTAAATCATTTTTTAAAAGCCAGCTGCCAACTGCCCATCTTTGTCAGGGCTTTCAGATTATATCATAATAACAAACAATAATGGCAAAATGAAGAAATGAAGTGAACATAAAATAAAATAACCCCCCCAACCCTACAACTTTGTTGCAATATTGATATGGTATTTAGTAAAAAAAAAAATGCTACTACAAGGTATCTCTATCTGTCTATTTATATATCTATATATAGAGACCTTGAAGCAGCATTTACTAAATACTTACTAAATCCTATTTTACTTAATACTTAAATATCAATATTGCGACCAAGTTGTAGCGTTGGCACACTCAGATTTTTGATAAATGATCATGAGTAATATAGATATAATGACTAAGTGGATAAAGGCAAATAATAGAACAGTTAGAATTCTCTGGTTAATAAGAAAAAATTACATAATTTTACTGTAATGCAGCCTTTAAAACCAGGAAAATACAACACTTACAATGTTACGATATTCAAGATCAAAGAGGATATCTTGTCCTATATCACAATATTGATATATTGCCCAGCCCTGCTCAACATTAATTTTCATTGGCAAATGAAGGGATGAAAAAATTACAGATCCTTAAATCCATTTTTAATTTTTTTATTATTGTATGACCACATTGCTGTATTCCCCCTCAGCTCTCTGTTTGTGTTATAAGCACATTTTCATGGCTCATTGCTTTTCTTTTACTAACACTAGTTTGCAAATCAGCATTTTTGCACCTGAACCCGCCGTGTTTTCATTATTCTATTTCTCTGTGTAGAGTCAATAGTAAGAAAGTCGGTCATTAATTTTGTGGGTGGACAGGTGCTGTCCGGGGTGCTGAAGTGAGAGCTGCTGCTTCTTGTTACAAGTCATTGAGTCTAATGAGAGAGGCAATAAGTGAAACAAATTGTATATCCAAGTGTTTTTTTAGTCTTTTTATTTTTCTCACCAAGGTCATGTTAATGTAGCAGCTTTATTTAATTTAAAGTAAAGATAATAATACCTCTAGCACTACCAATGCAAAGGACAACTCACATTTTAGTCTGTAACAACAAACTTGAGCTGCCAGCCAAGATATTAAGTAGTGTTTTACTTTTCTCTGTCATTTCATCCCAATGTCAGATTAAGGCTGAGTCTAACCCAGTGCTGGAAAAAGAAATCCAATCCTGAAATAAAATACTGAAATAAAAGATAAAAGTATTAATTTCACACAGTGAAAACACTCCACTGCGAGTATGTAAAAGTTTGCACATTTCAGCAAAATGTTCTGAAAGTGTAGTAAAATAAAAGAACTCATTGTGAAATCATTTGTTCCTTGTCAGTGTTTGTGTTTTTCAATCATAAATTATGTTTTTGGATTATCATTGCTGCTGCATTAATGTGTATGTTTTTTTTTTGTTTGTTTCAGGTTGTGCTAATTTTAAGTTCTTCATATACTATTGGTAGTTAAATCTACAGCAGTGCATCAAATTATATGCTGTAAGATTATGATGTGTTTGATAATCACACATCGTTTGCATGTCTTTTCATAAGAAAAACAGCCCTATTTCAGCTTTGAGATGATGGTTTTTAAATAGTTAATTTAGCTGAAGAAGAATGAGAATTTTCTCAACACATACAGGAACAATTCACCCTTCAGTTTATCACAAATATTCAGTTTCAAAATCACTAAATTTGGAAATACATGTTTAGGGAGGGGATAAGAGGTTTTAATATAGAAAATATCTAAAGCTGTCAGATAATTGTAGTTGAGAGAGTAAAATTTTCTCCTCTGAGATATGGTGGAGTAGTTAGCCTGTAGTTGCATAAAGCAGAAATACTCAAGTACGCTTTAGTACATTTATTTGGTTACGCTCCACCACTGGTCTAAACTTTGTGTCTGTCACTGTCCCCCAAATTGTCTTCTGTCCCGACTGTCCTTCCAGTAAAAGCTCTTAGATTAGAAACACCTCAGCCTGCTTTTAGAGCATCCAGCCGCGGTGATGAGGCGGCCGCTTTAAGAGGAGCTGGCTCCGACGTCAGCACCGTTTTAGACATGTGGCTCTGACATCCAATAGCCTGATCGGCGTTCTAATCAGCCTCTTTCTCACAGGAGATCCCTCTGCCGAAGACGAGCGTAGACAGAGGTTAGCCACGGCTGCAAGATCATCACCAAATACAATAAGGACCCAGATTTCCTCCCCCGCGCTCCTGCAGCATCAAGTTCACACTCCCAGCTAGATCCACCGTGTAGCAGCCATGTCTGTAGCGGGGCTGAAGAAGCAATTCCACAAAGCCACTCAGGTAAGAGGGACGTGAAGTCCTGAGCACCACATCTCCACAGATCTGCATGTTAGGGTGTCACGTCGTTGCAGGACAGCGGAGTGGCGTGTCGAGATGAAACGTGATGCACACCAGTGTAGCAGTGTGTGTAGCTGTGATGCCTCTGAATCTCTCATCGCTGTCCAGGTGCTGAAATGCACTTCACAGAAACGATGCTGCAGCATTGCACCAATAGAATCATTTATCACTCGTGTGTTTTTGCAACGCAGCCTCCTTTCTGATTTAATGTATAGCGGGAAGATATCAGTTTAAAGTCATGTTTGTGAGAGGCCGTGTGGGAGGCAGGTGGCACCACAGTGTGATGGTAGTGATGTCGGGACGTCAGTTCCTCTTGGTACCCTTCAGATGACATTCCGCACAGGAGAGCACCGGAGCCGCAGCTCATGGCTGCCGTTCAATGCGCAAGTTGTTGTTGCACTCAATGAAGGACGTTTTTTTTTTTTAAATCTGCGTTTCTTTCAGCCAACCACAGCGGAAACTCCGACGCGCTCGATGTTATGCAATCGTTAAGTGCGCCTTGGCGGAAATCCGCTCCTACCAGCAGCAGTGCGCCATGACCCCGCCGCCCTCTAAACGCACTTATCTTCTATTGTGGGACACGAGTGACGAAATAAATCATGTCTTTCCTTTTTAGTGCTGAATCACGTGTTATTTATAGATGTAGGGCCTAAAGCATGAGAAGATATCCAGTTCAAGGTTACTCAGAGGCTTCCTTTACCCATCCCATCCATTTAGACCCACTTTGTTATTTTGCTCCCAAGAGATGTCACTAAGTTTGGAGGCTGTCAGAGTGGTGGCAATGGGTCACCCATGGGATCTTGATGGTCAAAGATATGGACAGATCTGTCCCCGCAGCCTCCAAAGCTCTGGGTGATTTTTATTTCTGTTGTTAGCTGGGAGCGCCAGGGTCTGAGGGAGGTTGTCTAGTTTCTCGGGGTGAGTCACAGTGACACTGACAGTCAGCTGCAGGCCGCACACAGCAGGACACCCAGAGCCTGGCTGAGTCACACACACACACACACACAAACACACTCTCCTCTCGTTCTCCAGTTCACCCAGTATCCTAATGGTCTTAGTTACAGTTAGGCCTGAAACTAGGGTTGCAACAGTATGAGATTTTCATGTTATGATAACCGGCTCAGAGAAAATCGCGGTTTCACGGTATGATAGTATCAGGTACACAACACAATTGATATTATTATTGTTATCATTAGGTACAATAACCAGTAGAGGAACGAAAACAAACACATTATTTCTGAAACTATGTGTAAAAAGTCTCTTATTTGAAAATATCTAAAGCATAGATGAGATCCTGTGTTGTATTTTTTTCAATACCTTATATGAGCAAATGTAGACAGAATAACAAACGTGAACTTTCATTGCATGGTATATTACTGCATCCCACTGTAGTTGAAAAATGTTGAACAGGCTTTATTAATGCCCAAGATGGCATCCTCAAATGTCTTGTTTTGCCCATAACTCAGATATATTCAGTTTACTGTCATAGAGGAGTAAAGGAACAAGAAAATATGCTCATTCAAGAAGCTAGAAAAAGAGAATTTTGGGTATTCTTCCTGCTCTTGCACATTGTTTTATTATAATAACGGTTTGGTTCCTCTGGACCTTCATCTAGAGTATTTTAAAAAAAATTACAACATTGATCTTAAATAGATAATATTCTGCTCATTTCATGAGCACAGGTGTGAGACAATTAATCACCTGTGGGTGTGTTTGTTAATAATGATGCACCACATTAAATTTTACAGGGGAATCCAAAGGGATCAAAACATTAGTATAATCAAGAAATTGTGGCATTAAGCAAGAACATTGTGCAGGATCTTCTTTTCAAGACTCAAGTCATTTTTCAACGCACCTGCACCCGAGATAACTGGATGTGAGAATATCTCTCTTTAAACAGACTGTGTTTCTTTAACCAATAATCCCATTAACAAATCAGATGGTGATTTATTTAATAGTTGACAACTAATTGATATATCATTGTAGCTTTAGTTACAGCTCCCATTTAGCATCATTCCTCCTGTTAATGAGCCATTGTCGCTACGATGGGAGAGGATAACGGCTTTAATTGAACGTTCATAGGTGTATTTCCTGAAGGTCACTGTCTGTCGATATTAAATTTAATTGCATGATGGAGCTGAATAACTGCCAGTTTGTGAGGACAGGAGTTAACTTCTACATTTAACAGCTGGGTTCCACTTCGGTGATACAGTGGATTCCAGTATTGTATTTTTAGCCGATTTATTCTGCCATTAGTTATTTATATTGTCGTTAATGTCACACTGACATTTGAGAGGCTTGTGTTGATGATTAAAGCGCAGGAATGATGTTATTCTTGAAGGGCAGCGCTTGCAGATCACAGAATAAAACGGTGACTGAAAGTTTCTTCATGTTAAAGGATTGAATAAAAAGAGAAAATAACTGCAAAAGCTCATACTCAGCTGTTAACACACTTCTGAGTTTTAATCAGGAGCTCAGTTGATCAGATTGGAAGTAGACAGCAGCTCACACGGAGCATTAGATGACTGCACAGATTGTGTTAATTCTGTGTGATGAGTCTATTGTCACCCATTAGCAGAGCACCGTCTCTCCCTGCAGATGTTCCACTACGGCCTCACGTGATTCTGTGTGTGTGAGCAGAGGCTGCACAAGAGCATTTATATCTGTAAATATGCATACAGTTATGTCGCTCTCAGTGTGCATGCATAAACAGGCTTGGCTGAGTATGTAAATATGCAGTAAATGTGTCTGAATTTGTAGATTTTTGCAGCCTTCATTTCTTGGTTTTACTCCCAGTGCGATTCAGTCGGCTCAGAGTGAGCTGTCTCTGTGGTCTCTTGCCGTCTGTTCCTCAGCATTACACATACCTCACTACCCAACACACATACACACACACACACACACACACACACACACATACACATACACATACACACACACACACACACACACACACACACACACTCTCCCAAGACTCCCAGTGGCAGAAGGCTCCTATCAGCCCCTCTTTTCTCGTGCCACGGCCCTGTAATCCAGGCCCAGACTCATCGAGGCAGCGACCCAGCAATCTGGCTACTTACACACACACTCTCAAACCAGACCATCAAGATACCCCCACCCCAACACATGGAGTCGGGGTCACAAGGATTAAGGGATGGGACCAGGGATTTAAAAAAATGAGACAAGAGCTCGGCAGACTTGAAATCAGCGTTAAAAGAATCGTGTTTTGGGAAATATGCTTATTTATTTTCTTGCCATGGATAAAATGAAATTATCGATGCCATTCTAATGTCTGTATAATAGATGATCTTAGCATAAAGCAAATCACTAAACAATCTAGACTGATGAATAGCACCAAGGTAAGTGGAAAATATGTATTTGTGATTTTGGGGTGAACTGCCCCTTTAAAGTAATAGCTGCCTTGCTTTAAACAGCAAAATCTCTCAGAGTTGACCAATTTAAATGTTCACAAAGTTTGGACACAAGAAGGCAGGACTTCTTAGGTCTCATCAAATCTGTGGTTGTATAAAATCTCAACATGAAACACTAAAATAAAATGGAGATAAAGCAATGATTTCAAACCTGTTTATATGTTGATGGGAACAGATTGCACATCCTAAAATGCTGCGTTGACCTTATAGCCCCATGCATCCCTAATTGCTCATTAGCTGTGTAACTGCGCCTGACGTTAAGTGTACGGCATCTGCTTCATGAGCGATTGAAATTCCTCATTCTCCTGCATGGAGTCTTGCAGCAATTCTTCATTGCAGACTTTATGCACTCTTTGCAGAGACAAACGGCCCATAAAAGGCAGAATGCCATGGAGTCACAGGAGTTTTATGAGATTAACACAAACACACACACACACAACCTCAGCTTCACCTTCTCATGTACATCACTGTGTAATATATTTCACACAACCACAATCACACTCCAATGGAAGACATCTCACTCTCTCTCTCTCTCTTACCCAAGGACATCCGGGCTCTTAGTGGTGCGTTATTAACGGGGGCCATTTTAAAAAATAAGGGGAGCACGGAGCATGAAGGGTAAAACCCAGCAGGTCCACCAGAAATTGCCTTTTTGAACATTTGTTTATTTGTTTATTTATTTATTTATGTATTTATTTACCCAGCAATCCGTTGATGGTTCTCACTGTAGTCTGTCTCCCTACACTTGATGTGACTTGATGGCTTGAGGCAGTTTGTCCTTTATCTCAGAACAATAACATCGTTCTGCTGTAGGAATGACACCTTGTATTTCTTCTCTTATTATTGTATGCGTCTTTCTTGCATATTAAAGACGCTGACTGCATGTCACAGGTCAGCTTTCCCTCACAGTCAAACGAGTCATGTTTGAGCAGATGCTACTTTCACAATGGCTCCGTTCTCATGGAGGAAGTCATGTGTGTGTTTGTGAGTGGGCATGCATGCATGTGAGCGTGCTGCTGTGTCATGGCTTTTTTTTTGGAGCTGTTATACCCTAAACTAATGGTTTAGAAAAAAAGAGTAAACTGCATGCTGCATGTCTGACAGTGCTGCTTGTTGTTATATTTTAATCAAACCCCAGTTTAAATACAAGTTTTCATATTTATCTTAAGGCTGCAGAGTGCAGCTTTTATCTCAGTGGAGAGAGAGTGTGTGCTGCCAGCAGGAAGAGAAGAATATGTTTATTAAATAGAAACTGCAAAAGAGAGAAAGAGGGGAGAGATGAAGAGGAGAGCAAGAAAGCTCGAGAAAGTGTGCCAGAGAGAGTGAGAGGAGGAAAACAAAAAGGAGAGTCTTTGGTGAGGGTACAGGGGGTGGGGGGATCTGGTCTTTAAGTTTTTCTAGATTTTATGGTGTCTCTGCTTTTTGTCAATGTCAGAAGGAGGCTAACATGTTTACTAATATGTTTATCACATCATGTTGAAATACACTGAGTCGGAAGGCTCTTATTTATTTTGTTTTTATGTTTTTATGTCAATTTAGTGAATTTGTTAGTAAGTTGACTTTCAAAAGTGGTAAAATCGTAGATGTGATTTACTCGATCCATCGTCTCTCCTTATATTTTATGACACCTTTTACATCTATGTCTCAAATACTGAGGAGTCTGTTGATTTTAATCAGGTCCAAATGAATCCAATTCTACAAAACTTACAAGATTTGGAAGATGCTGTTTTACAGCATTTAGTGCTAAATACAGGTATTACTTATTATATGGGCATTTTCCTTTCATATAACATAATAATCTTGAAATTTTACATTTAATTAGAATCAGCTTTAATGGTCAAGTAAGTGAATCCACATATGTGGAATTAGACTCAACGTTTTGTGCTTTGAATGTACAAACGCAGAAACAGACACACATATGAGGTCCAGCATGTAGGATATATTGGCAGAAATTATATTGTAATATTCATTACAATGTTTATATTTGTTTTTTATCATCTGAAACTGAGAATCATGGTGTTTTCAATAATTAAGAATAAGACATTTTTATCAACATATGGAGTGAATGAGAGAGTCCTTTTTCATGGAGTTCACCTTGTTGGTTCTACAGACGCCCAGAACGGACAAACCAAACCCTGGCTCTAGATAGGGCCATTTCTTGTTTTTGTGATTTTGCATTTGCCACTCTAGTTGTCCTGGCTTTGCACTCAGAAGAAGTTTCAGTTCTGCAACCTCACCACTAGATGCCAATAAATCTTACAATCTATACCTTTAAAACAAGGTCAACAAAGCTGAACAAAGGTAAACATAAACATTTGACTACTATGTACAGAAGATATTCATTTATATGAAAATAATATACAAAACAATGCAATGACATTATAACATGAATGCAGTAGTGCAGTGGTGCAGAGTGCAAAGATTGGAATAACTAAAAACTATGGAATCATTATGTATTAGGTGGCTTTATGTACATGAGGAAGGTGAATATGACCGTATATACAGTGTATACATTGATGCATATAAATTGATAGTGATAATATAAACATGTAATTAACAGTCAATTTTTATTGAATTTTATTGAATATATAATTTACTGGTAAAGTGGGTAATCACAGCTTATAGAATTAACACCAGATTTGTGTGAATGCCACATACAGTTCTTTCCAAATGGAGATATTCAGTGAATCAGAAATGATCTCTTCTGCTGTTTTAATCTGAGACTGAGAAAAGATGCAAAACTCAGTCAAGACACCTCTGATGAACAGCTGTAGACACAGCATGAAGTGTTATATCACTGATGTTTTGTATGGAAACAAAACACCATGTCCAGATACAGTAGCTGCGTGTGTGAACCTGTCTGGGTATTTTTAGGTGTTAAGAAACAGCTCTAACATTGGATGGGGTATACTTCCTTCAGTGTGTAACAGAGCAGTAATCCTTTATTTTGCAGTCAGCCCCGGTTTGACTAGAGGTTTTCCCAGTGTGTGTGCTGAATACTAATATCAGCACTACTACACATGTCTTACTCCCATTGTATTGTGTGTAGCATTCTTGATTTTGCAAATGGAAATCATCGTGTTTTAGTTTGTAGCTTAAAGGCAAATAATTAAGTAATTTCTCGGTCCATTTAAAGTTAATTCTTTATGTATGTGAGTGCACATGCCAACATTTGCGGCTTTTCTTTCCTCAGAAAAGGGTATGCAGCGTGCGTGTGAGCGTGCGTAGATGTACATCCGTGCATGTCCATGGACAGCATTGGGGTCTTTGGATGTGACTAACGCCTGCAGGGCTTTAGGGCAGCAGATTGTGAGTGGGTGACTCATCCAGCCTGGATCCTCACTAGGGCCTACTGCAGTGCAGAGTAAAACAGATCCAGCTGGGAGATAACAGATGGGGCGGGAGGGGCGAAGAGAGTGGAGCAAGGAACGAGAGATAAGAGAAGACAAGAAAGGGGAAAAGAAAGATAGAGAGCAAGCGGCCTTGAGCAGGTAGGGAGTGGCAGAGAGATAAAGGGAGAATTCAAGCCAACAGATACTGAAGGCGTGAGAGAGAGCAGGAGGAAGGACTCAGCCAAGTTAAACAGGAGAAAGTGTGTAGAACACTTGATCTGCAGGGATTTACTTTCTACCAGGCTGTAGGAGACATTGCTACCAAACTGAATTTTATCAGTTGGTATTGATCCTATGCCAGTTTATCTTTTTAGTGATCTCTTACAGATAGGGCTGCAACTAACGATTGCTTCACCAATTATTGTTTAGATAATTGTATCAGCTAATCTATTTATCTAAAAAAAAAAGCCCCCAAACAGCGAATCAAAATCTAAATCTAAATTCTCTAGAGCTTAAGGTCTTCAAAACAACAGTCCAAAACCCCAAATATAGTCAGTTTAGCACAATGTTCAGCCAAAAAAACCAAAAGCAGCAGATCCTCATTTTTGAGAGGCTAAAATCAAAAAACGCTGTTATCAGTGGTAACCGTCGTATGAGCACTGCTGCACGAACACTGCTGGAGACTTTGATGGAGGTATGTGCTCTCCAAGTGCCCCTCTAGTCATCGATGCATTAATGTGTAAATCCATTTACGTTACTGCTGGTAAGGTGGGACTAATTTTAGCTATTTTTGAACTTCCGGGTAGTAAATATTTGAACCTTCAAAGTCACTAAAGTTATCAAATATATTTGGTGGAGTAGAAATGACTATATTTGCCTCCAAATTGTATTAAAGTAGAGCATACAGTAGCATAAAGTGGAATTGGTCATGTTAAGTATAAGTACCTCAAAATTGTACTCCAGTACAACTCTTGGCTATATATACTGTATGGTTAATGTGGGAAATAATTCTGATGATGGTTAATAAAAAGCCAAATGTTGTTTACAGGTTTGAGACAGGATGCATGATCCAATCTCTTCAATCTCATATCAAGTGTAGATGTGGTGTGTCATGTGTGTTATTTGCTCACGTGTCACAGAATAAAGACTCATTGTTGAAATAATTTCTTGAAAACTGGATGAACTTGTCCCAGCCAACCCAGTGTGTCCAGTTTTGGCTAAGTGTGGATCAGCAATGCAGTAAAAGTGATGCTGCACTGGATCCAGTCCAGCAGGACAGTCCCTGCAGCAGTGTACCTTCCATCCTTTTATCTTGATTTATTTCCTTCCCTCACAGTGCTTCTTTTACTTTTCACTTTTGCTTGTCGTTTGCCTTCCAGCTTTTTTAAAAAAAGTTTTTACTTTCCACAGTAGAGCCCTTTCTCTGCAATATCTAAGCAAAGGACAGCCGAGTATCCTGATGGATACTCGGCTGTCCTTTGCTTGATCTGGCTTGGTTGCATAAATTCCAGTCATCCGTCTGACTTGTGTAAACAGTGTGTTTTTCTCAAATATTTGATATCAGCTTCTGAAGGCTGCTCCCGTTTTCAAACAGGGGAATCTTTCACCAGTTCTCAGCAGCAGTGACAGTTTTTTGACTTGTGGGAATATAAAACGTCACTTGCATCACCTCACCTCTAACGAATGTTGATTTCCTGGATACCTTATAAATCCTCTAGAGAGCTTTGCAACAACGACCTTTTTGTCTTCTGACTCTTGTTCATGTGATATAAGTATGACTCGCCATCTCCAGAAGCTGCTTCTACACATTACAAGGTGCGGCCAAAAACAATAAAGTAAGTCTGACACACTGTACATCTCAATAAATCTCATAGATTAGTCAAATAGAAGAATGTGAACTTTTACCGGAAACTTTGAATAAGCTGTCAGCGGTATTGCTCTTGACAGGAGTGCACACATGCAGTGGCCAGAGGGCTGAAAACTGGACTGTGGAGTTCTCAGCGTTCTGACGTCAGCTTTGTTCTGGAGGTTAAAGACAGACTGACTGGCCCTATTCTTAGCTCGACCTGTGGTTAGATGCTGTTGGTGCATTTTGAATGAGAGCACTGGTGAGGTAAAGTCATTAAAAGAAGAAATGTGAATGAACAATGTTTGGCCAGTTTTAAATCTGTCAAAGAAGTCAGAAATGTGCTGAGTGAAGGAAGAGCTGGTGTGACTGCAGATTCAGTCATTCTTATTTTGACAGTGACGGCCGCTTGAGGCTTTTGGTTTGTAGTCCATAGAAACTGAGCTGTTGTTCGTCACTGTCACTGGTTTCTTTCTCCTCTTTTCCACTCCTTATTTCTCATTCTCCCTCTCTCCCAGCATCAGTATTCAGGACACGGTTGATGTTTTATTCAGGGCCGGCATATTATTTATTCTAGTCATCAACTACTGCAGAAGAGACGGCCGATAGCTTGGTTCTGGAAAATGGAAATTCTCAAGACCTGTTATTAAGACTTAGGTAAAGATTTGTCTTATCCAATATAATGAATGGGAAAGATTAATATTGGTGCTTTTATTTTCTGCATATTTCCCCTTAAAAATCAAGTGTGTGATTTAGTGGCATCTAGTAGTGAGGTTGCAGTATGGAAACTTCTCCTGTGGACTAAGCGTATAGGCGACATGAAATGCAAATGGCCCCATCTAGAGCATGGACGTATAAAGAGAACTGAACAGAGCATTGGATGTGGGGCCCCGTTGAATCATAGGATTCATTGGGGCTCCTTTGATTTCTGTGGTGTATGACACCAAAAACATTCAACTGCTGTGTAGATAAATACTCAGACGATCAGCATTGCTTTCCTGTATGGCCCATAGACCAAGCACACTAGAAACCTCCACCTGCCGGCTACCTCTGGTTTACAGCTCCGCTAACTTGAATGGAGATCAACTGATTTAGTTGTACAGCTCATCCAGACTTTCTAAACGTAATTGCACTGAAAGGACTTTTAGATAGTGAAACAAGTCATTTTGCGGAGGTGAGGTGATGCTCGAAAAACTGTATCCACTAATTTACAGAAGTGTCTTTTGCCATGTAAGTCTATAGGAAAAAGGGCTTTTTGGGTCACATGGCATCACATGACAGATGTAATTATGTTGTTTCCTGGGAGCCTCATCTGGAGTCAGTGTTTGATTTGTCCATTGCTGACTACTTAGAAACATGGCAGACTCTGTAGAGGAGGACCTTTAGATATAAACAGCGCATTTTAAGGTGTCATTTCTGCCAACAGATGCCTCTAAAACCGACACACTGGATCTGGAAATGTGCTTTTGAAGATATTGACCATTAGTATGATTTGCTGAAAGTTCAGCAATATTACATCACTAAGTAATACCATTAGATTTTCCGTTACATTATTATTTCACAGTTAATGTGTCGCCATTCTTACAGGGAGTAAGTCAATGTGCTTTTATGCCAGGGAATGGCTGGAAACACTGATACGACTAAATTAAACCACCTCCACAGACACACACACACACACACACACACACACACACACACACACATTTCTAAGTCAGGGACATTCAGGTCACATCATTATTACCCAAATCTATAACCCAGAAGCTTGACGTACACACTTTCCAGAAACCCATTCACTGTGCAGGTTATTGGCTTTTGTTGTAAGTTCCTGTGTTGTGGCGTAATGAAGGGCAATGCGGTATAATTTGCAGATATGGACGTTTTTACATCCTCAGAGACCTTGTGAAGAGTATTGTCTGCGATGTATGGTGCATTAACTCAGGGTTAAAGGTCATTGTCCAAACAGAGGTCATGAACCAGGTCACACAAGACAGTCGTGTTTTCAGTCATGTAATGCTCATGGTAAAGAAAAAGAAATTGTTAGACATAAGCTGAGGTCTAAATATAATTTTTGGCAGCAGTAATAATGTAATATTTGGGCAGAGGGGAGTCAGAATAAAGGTCTATGGCACCTTATGTCAGACAGTCAGTGTATCATGTTTTCAGCAGGAGATATATATGGCAGTGTTATATTTGCTCCAGACTCAAATATCCCAAAAAGGCTCAATTGGAACTTGGTGAAATTGACATTCATGGTCTCCAGAGGATGAATCCTACTGACTGTGGTGATCCTTTGACTTTTCTTTTAGCGTCACAACATTGTTGATGTTCATTGCTCTTGCTGAAGTATTATATAAAAGAAATGTTGGATGGATGCAAGCAGATGAAGTTTTGTCAGAGTGGTGCCCGGGGAATCAAACCTAATGAGAGTGATGACCCTCTGACCTTTACTCTAGTTTCACCATGAGGTGATCGTTGGTCAAAACCATCATCAGATCCAAATCATCCAATGCTTGTTACATACCTGCAAAATTAACAACATTCTCATCAGTCTCAGCTGTACTTTGTGTTTAGTGCCAGTTACTGAATGTTAACATGCTAATATGCTAAACAAAGATGATGAACATGGCAAATATTATACCCACTTCACTTCAGCATGTTAGGATTGCCGTTGTACAAACTTATAGACTCTTGGAATGTTTCCGAATGTCAACTATTTATTTGTTTAATGTTAATTAAACAAACCGAAGAAGTGTACTGACCAATAATATGTAATTCATTTAATAACAGATGCATTTACTCCTTGCAAATGAAGTAAAGAGGACATTTTTGCAGGAAAAGTGTGGAACAGAAAGGGAGAAAGCAGGAGGAAAGATGATGCAGAGACGGGATGAAGTGTGTCAGAGAGCAGGAAGAGACGAGAGGAGGAAGTAATGGAGTTAAGTGGAGAGAGGAGGACGAGGTTGGGAACAAAAGAGTAGAGGAGGCTTTGCTTTCAGGCAGCTGCAGCATCATGTGCTCAGTCTAATGCCTAATTTGGCTCAGGAGAGGACAGTAATGAGTGGTGGGAGGGAACAGAACGTGCTTTATTATGCTTACATGTCTGTCAAAGCGATTGTCCAGCGGATTTTGGAGGGACAGTATGTATAGTTTGTGCTTGTATGTTTCCCCTAGGAAAGGAAAAGCCATGACTGTTGATCAAGTGGGGGACACATGGTTAACTCACTCACCCTTTGCACGTGCACACACACACACAGAAAAACACACAGCTCCCACCAGCTGCAGAGCTGAGACTGAATGGCTTGTCAGGGATTATACGCAGATTAATCAGAGCACAGTGACTTTGCATCAAATATTGGAGCTGTGTGTGAGTCAGAATCAGCACTGCAGCTGTAATCTGTGAAACATGCTTCATGTGCCGGACCAGGACGCCAAATGTACCATGTGACGGGGTCAGAGATTCATGACCTCTCCTTGCTGATTTGTATTATTTCTACTTGATTTCTCCTGCGGATTTGGTTGCTGATATATATTTATATTGCTTTATACTAACAAACACTAGCAAAAATCATGTGAAGAGGCAGATACAGTACATAAAGTTCAACCTCAAGTCCTATTGGATAAAATAATTCATCACTCAACTGGTACTATTATGTGTAATTGCCCTAATGTTATTGTTTACCGTACACTTGAGTAATGAGTAACTTCATTACACTGGTGCTTTGTGTAAACAAGCCTCTTCATCATCTGCTAGGCTTGTTTTAAGTGCCACGCGCTTCTTAGTAAACAAAGTTTTTTTCTGCCGTTCATATTTAATACGACAAAACCCTGCCCACATACTGAGCTATGGATTAGACACCTTGAATTAAATGCAAATGGAAAAGATTTTTTTAATTAGATGGTTTTCAGCATACATGTGTGTACTGTAGGTGTGTGTTGGCAGCCATGCAAGCAGGTGTTTGCAGTGCAGATTAATTAGTCTGAGGAGATAATTGTGTGCATTTTGCAGGTAGAGAAGTGAGTCAAGGAAGTAAGACAATCCTGGGAGAAGAGGAGTCTTGATATTAGGATTATTGTTTTTGTCACCAATTTTAAAGTTTGTGTGTGTGTGTGTGTGTGTGTGTGTGTGTGTGTGTGTGTGTGTATATATATATATATATATATAATATATATATATATATATATATATATATATATATATATATATATATATATATATATAATATGTGTTTTATTCTTTTCTTGTATTTCCCTCTTAGTATCATTTGCTCAGTCCTTCTTGTCTTGCATCTTTCTCAACTATAACTATATACACACGAGAAGTCCTTAGTAATGACCCATAGCATAGTAAAATAATGGGTTTGCATATTAATAACAGCAGTTTGTTTGTCCTGTTTTGTCCCATTTTGCCGGTCTTGTCTACATTTCTGTATCCCCCATCTGCCTCCATATATGCATCACCTATCAATATCCTGTTTTTTTCATTATTCTTATTTTTTTCCCTTTCCTATACTGCCCTTCTGCATTCACTAATTAAAAATAGAATAATAATATTAATAATTTAGAATGCAGGATGATTTAGCTGTAAGCTGATAAATATGGTTATAAATGTATTTGTCAACATCTGTACAGTAACTCCTCCTGTTGGCTTCCATCATTGGAGGCCCTTGTATAAACCGCATTTGTTTTAATTATAAATGATACTATAGTAAAACACTGCAATAATATTATGATACAAAATGCCTTCAAATGAGAAGTTAGAATTGTTGGCAAATACTGTACATTTATTAACACATCCTTGTTAACTTAAACATGTAATTTGTGTTACAATTTAGTAGGTCTCTTTTTTTTTCCTCATTCTTCATCTTCTCCTTTGCAGATTCTCTTGAAGCAGTTGTATTTGTCACCACCAGTGAGATAAAAGCAACCACTGTGTACTGAGTCTGTACCTTTCCAGTTTGCAATATTCAAGTTGTCACCGTCCACTCTGGGAAGAGTTAAATCAGAGCAAAACTTCAATATGGAGGCGCCAAAAAAGTCAATTTAAGCCTCCATACGGTAAATGTACAACTCATGTAACATCACTTCCTTTCTGGGCTTGAACACATAAATTATTGATCCTCAACCTACTTTGTTAGCGTGGACACAAAAACAGATGGACACCTTTTTATAAAATTGATTTTGTGAAATGCAGCTGACACTGACACTCAGCTGAGACTTTATCTGGCTTAATCTAATGTAGTCTAACACAACAGGCCTGCAGTAAATCTAATAAATCACTTATTGTTCAGACTGTTTTATGGAGGTGTGGATGGTAGTTTTGGCGACTGTAGTAATTTATGGTGCTTCCATAGAGCCATTTTTCATCAGGTGTATCCAGAAACCTGGCAACAATATTTATTTACCTTTTTTTTAAAGGTTCCTTGGAAGCACTTCTATTTTTAGCATTTTAGTGGCAATTATGCTTTTATTTTCAAGATTTTAACTTTTACACCTTTATTTTGAGATCACATACTGATGCATGTTGACATTTTTTCTGTCTTTTTTGTGTAAAATAATGTTGACAGTTACTTTAGCACACTGATGTACATTCATCATAGACAAGGTCGTAAGGTAGGCCATTTCATTTTTAAATTTCCAGATCTTTTGTTGATCTTTTTGTATTAAACCTCTGTTTCTTTATGGTACTTTTGCTGCTGACTTTTGGGGGCTTCAACTAACAACTATTTTTGTAATTATTAGTTTTGCTTATAAAATTTCAAAAATACTGAAATATGCCTCTCATAATTTTCCATAGTGCAACGTGATGTTATTAAATTGCTTCTTCCGTCTGACTGAGATTCCAAAACCCAAAGATATTTAGTTCTTAGTTCATATATATGACGAAGAAAAGCACCAAATCTACCATTTGAGAATCTGGGGTCAGTGGATATTTGGCATGTTTTGCTTGCAGATGACAGTTTTAAAAATAGTTGCCACACACTTGTCTGTCAGTTGACTAATCATGACTCAATGAATTGTTTTAGCTCATAATATTGTGTAATTTAAATATTTATTATCATTATTATTATGTTGAAACACATGTATATCTCTCTTTAGATGAATTTCACCTTTCAGCAGTTTCTGGCTATCATCGTATTTCTGGAATCCTCCTGTCGTGACCTTCTTTAGGGACTGGAAATGTAATCAAATCAGAAAGCTATTGAATAGCAGATAGTCAATATCAAATTTAGAGGATGCTGGTCTGCTGAGGCTTTTCTATTTTCTCATCCTTTCAATGGGTCATGTCAGCCTCTGGAGCATTAATATTATTGTTTATTTTTGGAGGGATTGGTGCAGTCTGATTGAAAGTCTGTGGTTGTGTTTTGACCCTAAAGGTTTTTTTTAGCTGCTTTATTGATTTTGTCTAAAAGCACGGCTGCTTGTATCTTGCAGGATCCATTATTCTGCTGTCGGTGCCCAATGGTTTGGCTCGCAGTTACGAGTAAAAGACATTTATCTTTATCGACAATGATAATGAATCCTCTTTCATGCTTGGCAGCATTTGTTCAGCTGCAGTCTTGTGTTGTGTGGCGAAACGACGTGTTGAGTTCTGGGACCTGAGTGGAGTGTTGGTGTCTCCTGCTGCGCTCTCACAGACCACAGGAACAGTCTGTACACTCCTGGTGGATCGTGACAATGTGTTGTTCTCCCTAATGGTGCAAACACAGTTTCTCTGCAGGCCTGTTGTCACAGCATCTAAACACTCTGACACACTGTATCTTTTTTATCTTATTTGTTCTCTGCTGTAGCTCCAGATCTCTTCTACCTAAACCTCTCTTTTGCAGCGAGTTCACGTTTATTTTACCATTCACTTACAGTACATATAGACAAAAGTATTGGGCCACCTACACATTACACCTACAGGAGCTTTTATGACATCCCATTCTAAATCCATAGGTATGAATGTGGAGTTGGTCCCCCCTTTGCAGCTATAACAGCTTCTACTCTTCTGGGAAGGCTTTCTACAAGATTTTGGAGTGTGTCTGTGGGAATATTTGCCCATTTATCCAGAAGAGCATTTGTGAAGTCAGACACTGATGTTGGACGAGAGGGTCTGGCTCACAGTCTCCAGGTGTACAAAGGTGCAGGTCACGGTTCTTTGTGGGCCAATTAAGATCTTCTACATCAGTCTCATTCAATCATGCCTTTATGGACCTCGCTTTGTGCACATGTTGGAGCAGAAAAGGGCCTTCCCCAAACTGTTCCTACAAAGTTGGAAGCATAGAATTGTCCAAAATGAAACAAAACCCCATAGCATTATTCCTCCTCCACCAAACTTTATGGTTTGCACAATGCAGTCAGGCAGGTAACATTCTCCTGGCATTTGCCAAACTCAGACTCGTCCATCAGACCGCCAGATAGAGAAGCGTGATTCGTCACTCCACAGGACATGTTTCCACTGCTCCAGAGTCCAGTGGCGGCGTGCTTTGCACGGCTCCATCTGACGCTTTGCATTGTGCTCGGTGATGTAAGGCCTGCATGCAGCTGCTCAGTCATGGAAACCCATGCCATGAAGCCCCCGGCACACAGTCTTTGTGCTGATGTTAATGCCACAGGAGGTTTGGAACTCTGCTGTTATTGAGTCAGCAGAGCGTTGGCGACTTTTACGCACTATGCACCTCAGCAAACGGCAACCCCGCTCTGTAACTTTACGTGGCCGCCACTTTTTGGCTGAGTTGCTGTTCCGCTTTGCAATAATAGCACTGACTGCTGACGTGGAATATCGAGGAGGGACGAAATTTCACAAACTGACTTGTTACAACAGTGGCATACTATCACAGTACCACGCCTGAATTCAGTGAGCTCTTTAGAACGACCCACTCTTTCACAAATGTTAGTAAAGGCAGACTGCATGGCGAGGTGCTTGATTTTATACACCTGTGGCAATGGGACTGAATGAAACACTTGAATTCAATGATTAAGAGGTTTGGCCAAATACTTTTGTTCACATAGTGTATACATATTCATTTTGTATAGCTTATATATCACATGTACATTATGTTCCTTTGATGCTTACTTTATTGAACATGCACATGGCCTTGCACTTGAATTTTTTTTCTTCATTAAATTACATTATGCCATTATATCTAGTATATTATGCAATATGATAAATACACTAGATACAGAAAAGAACACAAACGTTTTGTAATATGATGTAGATACAGCGTATAGTTTTACATTATGATCTGCTTCATTAAATTTTGGGGTGCTGCCAGTGATTCTTTTAATTATTAATTAATCTGCTCAAAAAAATTTTCTGTTAAATGTATGTCATGTCAGAAAAAACAAAGAAAATGTTGAAAAAAAAAGTTCTTCATTGCATCACATAAAGCAAATAAAGGTGTAAATTGTCACATCTTTGAAGCTGAAAAGAGGATATGTTTTATGTTTTATGGCATTTTTGCTTGAAAAATTAGTCATAAATAATAAACGATGTAATAATAAACGATTAGCAAAACTGCTGCCAATTAATTGACTCACCATTTCAGCTTTACTAAAATACCGGTATACAATATGATCGACAATTTCTATCTATTACTTAACAAAGCACTTTATTGCTCTTTTTGTATATATTTTTCCTTTTCAAGCATATTCTGTCTGTCTTTCTCTCACACTCTAATTTTTCTTCCTTCTCTTTACAAACTTATGACTGTCTTGTATATATTTCAGACTGTCCCCTTATTTGTAATGTTTCATTTTTTATTTTTAGAAATCAGTATTTAAAGCTTCTGCATCTCAACTATCATCTGAAGCTATACAGGTGTAACACTTTTAATAAAAAGACGGTCTTAACCTGAGAAACGACAAACAAACAAATAAGTTATGAAGGCATGTCCTCAGATGTTTAAAATGCATGTGAATCTATTTGATTTCTTTATCAGGAACAGTAAAAAAATATTAAGTCAAGGTCCATTTATCTTGCTGTTTCCACAGCTTTCACACACATCTAACACCAGCGCTGATGATGTCACACTAATGAAAACAGTGAGATGGAAGTTGAAACCTTGAAATTTATAAGGAGCTTATAAATGGGCCTTAAGTTAAGATAACTTTTTCATATGACTCACTGTAGTTGTGCCTCTCTGATTAAAGATTTAACTGAAGCTAATGAGGATTATAATTCTATCAGTCAGTCAGTGTGGATTTCAGTGAGTTTCACATGTTTTTATTGGGTTTTGTTATTGATTCCTGTTTATGTGCTATGCTGGAGGATCGACTGACTGACGCGCAGTTACGTTTGTATCGAGTGAGGACTTTTCTTCTTTATGATATGTTCTGTGTGACTGTATCTCTGTAAGAGAAAGAGCAGTTACTCTAAAACTTCAAACTCCACATGAAGAGGACAAACCAGTGAGGGTCCTCCCTTACTGTTTCCCAAAAGATGGAAATGATCGGAAAATAACACCAACCTCAAGTTGAAGAAGCATCAGATTTATAAAATGACTGCAGTGTCTGTTTCCTCAGAGTTTTAAGTAATCTGGCCATGATTTAACCATTGAATATAATATTATGTTTTCTTGATTCCCTGTATGTAAAAGTCTTAATGTGGAGCTAACTGGCTCGTAAATTCCTCTGGATCACTTATAATGAATGATTATGTTCTTAGCTTGTGAAGGAGGATTTTAAAGATCATTATATTAAATGTATTACCAGTTCACTTGCTCTCTAAGCAGCAATAAATGATTGCTACAAATATTATTGATCATATTAGATGTAATCCAAAATTGACAAGACAATATGAGGATTGCTTTTCATAAAATCAATTGAAAATGGCTGCACTTGGAGCTGAAACTGGTTTGATGTAATTTCTTTACTGACAGTACAGAACTGCAGCTAGACTATAATTTTAAGGAGAAATTATGAGGTCGTGATACATCCAGGGATTATACACACACACACACACACACACACACACACACACACACACTGCAGGCAGCAGTCTGAGCTTTAATAACTATCATCAATACTGATTTTCAGCATTCATTATGCGAGACAACCCCATCATTACACCCACGCAGATTCAGCTCATGACACATGGGTAAACATTAAAATGATATTACTATGAGCTTGCTGTGTAAATATAACATTTGCTTTTTCAGTCATGTGCTCCAAAAAGTCGAATCCTCTACAGGCTTCAAAGCGCCGTCATTATTTCTTCAGAGAGACGCACTTTGTGTTTGAAATGGAAATTGCAGAGTGGCGGTCGAGTGCAGGGAAAGAGAGAAAGCTGGTGGGTTGTTTTTGTAGCTGTCGTTGCTTCTGCGTTGTGTTAGTCTCAGAGTGTGTTTAAGTGAATGGTGAGTCACTCAATGTCAGGATGAAGTATCATTTATAAAATCATTGTTTCAGGGTCATGTGCCTCTTGCTGTCTGCTGGTGATGAATGAAGATGAGAGACTTTGGCACCAGCCAGCAATGACACTGAGTGTTTAATATTTATGCTAAGAGCTGATATTTTGTGCAGATAGTCATTATCTTTTAATGGTTCCACTTTGATGCCAGAACATGTCAAGTCCCTCCTTCTGGCTTTTTCTAGTGAAAAGCCTGTGAAGCTGTTCTTTTCAGTGCCACATTTACATCTTTTATTCTTATACTTCATTCACTAAACAGGAATGCAGCTTCTTACTGCACTTAAAGTCCTACTTACTTAAAGTAAACCAGTTAGCCACTGAGTAACAATCCTGTCTAACTTATGCTTATCATTGTAGCCAGGTTCGGACCTCTGCTTTGATACACTCGTGCCTGTTGAAGGCTGTTCAAGCCAGTTGGAGAAACCAATCATAGCTAAGGAGGCGTGGGAAGGGAAATCGGTTTCCTAAAGAGATACAAAGTCAGGGTCTCATTGTCATGGCACACCCCCATTTCAACAGTCAAATCAAATTACGCCTATATTTTGGCGCATTACTGCTCTATTTCAGTGTGCCAGTGCGACGCTTAACGCGTAAAGAAAAACACGTTAAACGTAAATGCAGGCTAAATTTGCCCCAAAACTGTTCAGCAATTTAATGATTACATCAAATGTACACAGAAACAAGAATGTAATTCCACATTTAGTTTTGTTTAATGAGGCACCTCTCATTATTTAATAGCACTCAATAATACCCATTTTCCACTAAAATTAGCATGTGCATGCAGGTTTTTTTAAACATGGCTAAATATACTAAATATACTGCTAGACTCCTTTCCCATTGTCAGTAGTGCAGAGGAGTGTACACAGCTCTGCAGCAGGCAAGTATGCCTTTCTCTGTGTGGGTTTTGTTTTGTTTTGTTTTGCTTTGGACAGGCTGGAGATCAAGTAAACAGTAGAAAACAGCATGGACGGAGGCCTGTAAAAAATTTGCGGTGGTAATTTCCTTTTAAATATCTCTTACTTATTCAGTCTCTTTTTCAAACTCGATGCAGAGTAATTTAGATTGATGTATGAAAGCTGCTCAGGCGGGGACGGATGGTATTCAGTTCTAGTGCGTCATTGCATTTCATTGGTTACGGGGATAAAATTGACCCGTTTAACTGGGTGTTGCATTTCCATCAATGCTAATTGGAGCGGGAGCCAATAAATACCCGTGACTACTGTAGAGTCATTTGATCTAGTTGTGAATACTTATTGTTACCTTTCCCATTATATTAAAAAGCCAGATGTTAGTAAGTGTTAGTGGGTTTTTTTGTGCAGCAGAAAGTGGCTTAATAGGATTGATTCATATTCAGCGTTTAAAATGACATATCAGCCTGTTTTACATTAACACTCTTACTCTGTTGTGGAGGTGGGCAGACAGGATGTTAATAATGAAAGAATATTAATGTCAAGAGAGAAAGCAGAGAGTATGAACAAAAACACAAGAAAGGCAGTGAGTGGTTTGAAAATGATAACGAGAGGGAATTAAAAGAGAGAACTGAGCACACTGAGTCTTTCACACCTTCTCATCGTTCCTGGGCAGAACTATAGGTGGTCTGGCAGAGTGACTGAGGGTTGGATCGTGCAGAATATACTGAGCGCTAGTACAGTACAGATAATGATGGAGGCAATTTAGCAAAACAGCAAAGATGTGTCCAAATAAAGGATTGTTTTCTTTATTTTGACAGATCCATTACATTATACACTCCTGTGTTTCCTCACTATTTTCCAAAGCCTGCATACAAAGACCTGTCGTTCCAAGAACTGAATGTTAACGTTATGTTAAAGAAATAACTAATAATAACTGTGTGTTGATGTGAATGTAGAGTAAAACACATTTAGTGATATTTCTCAGCTTTGTTTCACCTTCAATCCAATCGTGCAGCTCAGCAAAATCTCGCCATCATTTATGTCGCGTGTGTGCCGTTTACTCATCCTCCATCTTTCTCATCACCATCATCACGTATCTCGATGCTCACAAACTGTGGCACGCTTTCCTCTCTCTCTAACACACACACGGTGCCAGCTGGTTTCCCCTCCCCTTCCTCCCCCATTTACCGAGCGGTACACGGATGGATTTGAGTGTGCACACGTCTCCCCAGCTACAGACTCATCCCTGCTGTTACATAAGAGCCATGCAAAGGCTTACAAATCAGATTATAATAGCCACAGGCCACACACTCAGAGAGGATAGAGGTCAGTGAAGCAACATGGCCAACCATTGGACTGATGCTGGCATGAGTCTGGACTGAAGAAATGCTGGCACCCTGTCCCGTCCAGTCACTCTGTTCTTGATGCCCACCTGTCCTGCAGGTATTGAGATTTTGGACCATGCAGCCAATTGAGGGTTCTTTGCAGAGTTTGTGTGTTTCCTGTGAGACCATTGTCATTGCTTGTTTCTCTGTGGTTTTGTACGTTACTACCAGGCATATTGTTGAATTTGTCCCCTCTACTGCCGCCCCAGACATTGATGTCTGCAGGATTACTATCATCCTGAAACAGCTGTAGCTGGAGAGTGAACCAGCCACCCCTGTGTTGACTTTGAACAGGATTTCAGAAAAACTCATGGATTTTCCTTGATTCCTCAGGAGCACAGGTCCATTCTCAGAACAGTCAGAACAATTAAAGGTTTGCTTCTAAATAAGGTGATAAAGTTCCACTCCAGGCATTGATTAACCCCCCAAAAACTAATCTCTATTCATCAAAATTACATCTCTAAGTCCCTTCATGCCCTAAAATGGCTTATGTGTATCACGACACCTTTGCCTCATTTAGTGTGCAGGACTATAAATATGCATATTAGCCCTGCCCCTCAGCCTGGAGCGCACCTGCTCACCTTTGACTCTGCTCATCTAACACACAAACCTTTGCTTGTAAACAGTATTAGATAACATGAGCCTTCAGCTTGACTACGTTATCAAACAGCTAGTAATGTGTCACATATGTTACATAAACCCTGGCATGGATGTATGAGGAGAACTGGATACTGAATTGGAGGCAGGGCCCCGTTTGTTCCTATTAAAGTTGCTCAGTGGTGCCTGGAGCCAAAAACGTTCAATTTTTTTGTGTGTAGATTACCCAGATCTTCTGCTCTGCTTCGGCATCATTGGTCAAGCAGCTAATTTTCAGTTCAGCGCTACACTTACTTGAATGAAGATAAAATGAATTGTGAAGCTCTTTGAGACTTTCGAAATGTTATTGGACCAAATGAATCAAATCCCGATAATAAGTCATTTTGCAGGAGTATTTTGGGGCCCAATGGCATCATATGACAAACCTGAATTTTGCAATCCCAGGGTTAGACCCACTATGTCACATTGGCTCCAAAGGCCACGCACTTCCTGGGAGCCTAGTTCCTAAGTGCCAGCAAATTGATTTGAAATTTAGCTTGCAGAGTACTATACTCCAACAGGTAAAAACTGCGCAGTACTGTGTCACAAAAAAAAGTCAAAATGAATACCTCAAATCTATCAGAGGCAGTGCTTTTGTGGGTGGGGGTTTTTATATTTCACACTAAAATAAATCCATCAAATCAATGCATCCTGTTGTTAAAACAATCCAGTTTATTTTTATGTATTTGTTTAGTTTATTGAATGACAGTGCACTTCAATCAACATATCAGCATTAAGCATCAATGTAAATATGCCGGAATTAGTGCAATTGCTAGTCCTAAGGCAAGTACCATTAAAAACAGTTACACAGACATCTCATAGACCAGTTCACAGGACAGTACATCACAAATGGACACATGACATTAAAATAACTACCTATAATAAACAGTAAAAAAAAAAAAAGTATGATAAACCAAGGAGACCAAAGTTAATCAATTCAGTAACAGTTACTATAACACACGACCAAACCCTGCACAATCAACTGCATCATCACTTGGTAAAATTCTCACAGTGAAGCTGACAGCAACCACACGCTGCAGCGATGGAGCTCATATAGCAGGTTGAAATCCTGCTTTGTTTCACCTACGTGAAGTGCCACGTCCCTGCCCCATGTATTTCGGCTGTAATGCTGATGATATGGAAAGCCTCACCTGCAAGTTGACACAGAAGTCAGATTCTGTTTATTCAGACTGTCATTGGTACACTGTAGTTCCAAGGCAAGCATATTTAGCCATTACGTTGACTGCTTTTTTTCTGTCATGATTTGTCTTGTGTCATAAAAAAACACCGTATAAACATGTTTGCAAGGTATATATCTTGATTTTCACTGGAGGGGGTCTATACAGTATGTCCTTTGGAGATCTCAGTAAGCTAAAGTCAGGATTTAATGGTGGCAGTGCAGATCCCAGTAAAGGTGAACAGAGTCAGACATATTGTCGAGTCACAGTCCAGCAGTGAATATACTCAGCGCAGTGTTGCATGAGAAACGTGACAATGAGAACAGGGAGGCCTTGAGGTTGTTTGGAGGTGAGAGGAGGAAAAAAACAGGGTGATAAAGACACAAGTGGAAAGAAGGGAGGATAACAAGAGAAGCAATCTGACAAAAGAGCCAAGACAAAGATCTTCTGGGCATTGTTATGCAATTGTTTTTTGACTTTCCAAGATTTGGCAGTTCACTGTCATATTCCCAACTGACCTGAGCCCCCCGTTTATCTACCTCTGTCCTCGTTCATTGTCCTTTCCTTGTTTCACAAGGTGAAAATTTAAGAGTTAAGAGGAAGAAAAAAAGGTGAAAAATATTTTTGATGCCGAGTAAATGAGAGGGAGAAAGGTGATGCTGGTGTCTCTTTTCCTCTACATGTTGGGAGATTCTTCCACAAATAAAAAGGGCAGTTAGGGAGCAGGTAGAAGGAGGGGAGGGAGGGGTTAATGCTGTCAGGAAGAATCAGATCCTCCTGTTATTGTCCAGCAGCAGGGGCTGTCCTCCTAATAGCCTCACTAATCACTCTTGTCATTTTTAATCTCCCTCCTCCACCCGGGGCGTATTTAAAGCAGGGGCCTCCGTGTGCCCAGCCGGGATTAGACTAGTGAGCAGGAGAGGCGGGAGGAGGAGGCGTGGGAGGCAGGGTGGGGGAGAGCTGCAGTGCACTCCTTGTGCGCCTCACATTGGGTGCCATGTGACTGATGCTAATGCTAACAGTACAGTTGTGAATGCTAAAAATAAAGACTAGCATAAAGATGCACTGCATGATGATGTGTTTTTACTGTAGCAGTCGAAAAACGCACTGTACACTCCAGTACAGTATGTATCTCTGCAGGTGATGTATGGATGCACCTTTGCAGTCATGCGTACATCATGAACATAAAGAACTATGTTAAATTTGCAAGTCATCATGTTTTTTAATCATCTTTTAAGAGACAGTATGAACAAAATGATTTTTTTAAATTCTTTTAGCCACACTTGCGGTGTGACTCAGTGTTAGTCTTGTTTTTTTTTTTTAGTTTTACAGTCCTTGTCTTTTTTCCTTTACTCCCTTGTTACCTATTTGCCTCCAAGAACACGGCGACAATCTTTTGGTGGTTTATTGTAGGTTCCCAGCAAGAGCCGAAAGAAAATCAGGAATGCAACCTTTGTCAATTACACCCTCAAGCTATGAAACACACTACCTACAGACATCAGAGAAGCCAGCTCAAATAATATTTTTAAAAGAAAACTAAAAACATATCTGTTCACTATCTGTTAACTTTAACTAGCTCTGACTTTCTAAAACTTCGTTTTACACTGCACGCTGCTGCAGTTCTTTTAAAATTCCATATCTTAGTTTAAAACTATTTTTAATTGTCTTTTTATATTGAATTGTCTTGTTGGCCTTTTTTATATTCATTTTGACTATTTCCATTTAAAGCACTTTGTGCCCGGTTTGTTGCATGAAAGGTGCATTATATATAAAGTTTGTCACTATCATGATGATTATTATTATTAATAAGGAAATCAATCAACTTTAACTAGTTTCACTCTTCTTTGATCTTATACCAAATGATGCCAAATTCCAGCATCCCCACAGGAGCTGTCATACAGCCGCTTGTTGAAAATGTGTGAGAGACAATAAAAGTTGGAATTCCTTTTTTTTACATGAGACATGAGCAGATATGTAGTAGTATACTACTACTACTATTAACTAGCATTAATACTACTACTAATAATAATAACAAAACAAACAAACTAACAAACAAAAACAAGAATAAAGGTACTGTAGAAATATGAGAACAAATCAGCCAACATCGGGACCTCAGGCTTGTGTGTGCATGTGTAGATATGATGCTGGAGTATTGATCACAGTGCGTTCTGCAGTAAGAAGCGTAATCTAATCCTGGACTTCCATTTATAAGCAATAGCAGATTCTTTATGTGTCGAAGTGCGTTTCCGGTCACTTTTCTCCTCAGCCGTTAAATACTATTAGCTCAGAGTGTCTTACACACAGGTGTAAAATCCTCCTGTCTAAACTCTCCTGTAGTGTTTGCCAAGAGTGTTTCCATGAATCTGCGTGGACAGTTCTCTTTTTAGAAATAGAAATCCTGTCGGCCAGCAGGTGAATCGTCTCTGCTGAGTACATATAGGAGAGCAGGATCCAGTATCTGTTAATGGTTTGTTATTATGGGAAGAGAAATTACAGCATCTATCAGTGTCCTGACCTACTGCTTCTAATTGCATTTGCTTAAAATCTACTGCGAAGAACGGAAAACAACCAACCAGTCGAGGGGTCTGTCATGCAGCTGTAAATCACTGCACTGTGGGCAAACTGTCAAGTATGATGATCAAATATGAATCACATTCCTGTTACTGCATTGCCTATTTCTTAGCTCAAATATTTTCAGGATTATATATAAATGTACTGCCACATTGAAAACAGTGGAATGAAGAACCAACCACCATCCAACGGCTGAACTGACTATCTCATTTTACAGCTAAACAGTGCACTAAAATATGTCTCTGAAAACACTGCAATGCATTAACAGATTTTTCTTTAATATTTGATCAGTGCTACTTTGACTTTTTACCATTTATTCACTTTCTTGCTGAGAGTTATATGAGAAGATTGTAACAGCTCTAACTTTGTCAATATGAAGCTACAGCCAGGAGGTACATAGGATTGTTTAGCATGAAAGACTGAAAACTAAGAGAGAAGGTTAGCGATGCTTTTCAACATTAGTTTTTGTAGCGATTAACTATTAAAGTGAAGTAATGGCATTAATCCTGTTTGTTTGTCCATCAAATTATAAGTCTTATTGTCCTGACCTCAGTCAGCTGGCTTCAGCACTCATCAAATTCTCATAAATTCAAATAACATTTTTCTGTAAATATATATGAGACTGTCGCAGGTCACTTGTGCAAGGGTATTTAGTTTTACAAATTCTTGGAAAGCATTTAATGTTGGAGTTCTGTCTATACAGATGGACTTTTTAGCTCAGCCCTTCTTAGACAATGTCGTGTCTGTTGATTAAAAAAATACAACATATTATTTCCTGCAGAGTTCTGTCTTTGTTGTGCTGCATGGGAAACTTTTCTTGCAGCACAGCAAACAATAACACATCAGACTGATCCATCTGTAATAAATAAGAAATGTCAGACAGAGCAACACATGGCGACTGTAAAAACAATCAGATTTAACATTTATTCAGGATTTTATTTAGATTAGTCTGGACTTGCTTAAATTACTTTTCATCAGATTGAAAAACAGGATTTGGAAGGTTTGGGGGTGATAGGTGAAGAAACCCTCTCAGCAGTAAATATACTACAAGTTGACCTGTTACATCAGGCTGGTTTTCACCTTTACCACACCTCATTTTGACACCTTAGCACACCGATGCACTCCAGAAAGATCCACTGTGAGAGCATGTCAGGACACACTCTGCTGTCTGACCCGTGTGGTGATGCAAGAGATTTTGGGATGAGTGGGCAGGGGAGGACACCCTGCAGCCTTTGGCGAGATCTCTGGGCTATTTTCCTCCCACATTTAGCGGATTTAATCTGGTCTGATTTGGTTTACATGGGTGCCAGTTGGAAAGAAAAATGGAGAGAGAAGAGAGATATCCAAGTCCTTATGTGAACTGAGGGTTTTCTGTGTGAAGTTTGTACTGTAGTTTTTTATTTTGCCTGACCTTGTTATTCTCTTTTTGGTCTCTTTCCTCCTTGCACAGATTTACTGTTAAAGTTCCCTCCAGTCAAAATCATGTCCTGCTTATTGTCACTTAACTTGGATGTTTGAGCTTCTCTGTGCAGAATGATGTGTGTGCAGAGTTTGACATTCGCCTTAAATTTGAGATAAACACATTGGCAAGCTTTTTTGGAAGCCAGTCATAGTTTAATTCTCAGCCTGCATGTTAAAATGTGAAACCTCCAGTGCACAAAAAACTTGGAGTAGACTTTTCAGTGAAGTAGGAGAAATGTTGTGTCCAGTAGTTAAAGGGTGGTCCTTCTGCTTTATTTCCTGTGTTTTTCTAAAGGATGTTTCCGCTCAGCCCCTATCCAAAAGCGGTCACGTAGGTCACAGCTCTGATCCCCCTACGTGCACCATTTACTGACAGTGTAATTTCAGAGAGTGAGAAAAGTGTTTGCTTGGAAGATTTGAGCTCGGAGGTGAAACATGGTGCTAATAAACGTTTACTGAACCGAACATTTGTGCTGTATAGACTCATTATTAAATCTGCAGTCAGTGTATTACCTGCAGTCAGATGGCGGTCAGCATGCTCCCAGTGTGGAGAAACAACAGGAGTACCGGGCACAAAAGCTAAGCAGTGTAGCCTGCTGCTGTGGATGCCATGTTTGTATAGTCCTGAGAGTCATACGATATCACAAACTACATAACCGATCAGCGGCAGAAGTAACTAGCAACTCCTTGTGTTCTGTGCAGTAAACAATGTCTCTATCGAAGGTGTCTGGTGGCTGTGGACAGGAGTAGCAGCAAAACATATTTTGACCTCCTTAAAAAAAAGCACCACCTAAAAAAAATTGATATAAGTTAAAGTGTATGCTATATTAACATTATTTTACTGCGTTATCTTGCCATCAGACAGCCTTTTCTAACGGGGAACTGAAGCGGTTATCTGTGCTTTCCTTTAAGCTTCCCGATTCCCCTGACAGAAACAGTAATTTTACATCTCATCCCACGGGGAATTACTGGTCTACCACCAAAACAATCTTATAATTTGTTTATTATTGTGTGACTTTTGCAACTGAAGTAACACACACAGCAGTGCATGGGTTTATATGTAGCAGCAACATCCTGCCAAAATCTATGTAAGGCCACATTGTAAACATTTTTTAGAAAGACTTTAGAACAATAGCATTTTATGACTAAAACCTGCATACTTTGACCAAAATTGTTTTGTTTTTTTTTTAATTTGAGTACATCAGGAAACGTTTTGGAAAGCTACAGAATGATATAAAATAAATAAATAATGGAGCTGTCATTTTAAAATGTTAAAAATAAATAGTGTTTGTAATTTTTGGATTTTTGAATGAGGGAGAAAGATTTTAACTAGCAGTTTGAACCTTTTTCTGGAAAAATCCTATCAGGCACAAATTATTGTTCAAAGCAGATTATGTTTAATACATCTTAAAAACATGTCTTGAGGATATTTATTCTTTTTATTAAATCTTAATAATACAATAGCTGAACGGGAAATACAGCCCTCGCTTTACAGTAAAACACGTTCCCTGCATTTCCTCTTTGTCTACAAGAGTCACGAATCAGCTGCATGTGCATTTACTCGCATGTCTCAGCGCTGTGCACGACAGCCTTCACTACTACGAGTGCTTTGTGACGTATCAGCCTGTGACGTCCTTGGTTACATATCATCTACGCAACTGTGCATTTTACTCATCCCAGTAAGGTTCACTTCACACTGTGCAGTTCCCCTCGTTGTGTCCTTCCCCTGCAGGGTGGAAGAGGAGTAGGAGGGCAAGGGTAGAGTGATAGGTGGAGAAAGATGAGCGTCAGGTTGGTTGTTGAGCTGATGAGTGCAGAAAGACATCAGTTATGTGTGAAAGCAGAGTGATGCTGCTGCGTCCCCAGGAGGTCTCAGATCTTGGGCGTTAGGCGAGGTTGGTGGCTTGGATCACATTTACTTAGTGTGTAGTAGCTCACCGTGAGCACAGGATCAATCATCAGTCCCGCAGATATTGGCTGTGACATGCTATATAGTCCTTTAGTGTCTCTGCGTGTGTATGTCCATTCAGACACATCTCCCTTCATCACTGTACTAAAATTGCAGTCTCCGCAGCTTGCAGCCATGAAAACCAAACACTGGCTTTGTCTTTGCTATCCACTTTGAAAGTGTCTTGGGGTTGAACGTGCATTGGCAGCAGCCACGGGCAGCGGCAGAGTGCAGCGCTCTTATTACTCCAAACAGCCACCAACGGCTCATTTTTATTCATTCAGTTGCTCCTCTGCTGCCAAGCTATATGCATGTCCCCACAGGCACTGCTCAACTGAGTTGTTTTTCATCCATTTAGCTCAAGAAATAACTGAGTTGCACTGACTCTGACTCCTTCAACTCTCTCTATCTCCAAGCCAAAGATATCATAGATGTGGGACACACGCAGAAACGCATACACACAAATAAGATGAGACTGAATTTAGAGCTTTGAATGTGTGTGAGTCTTTCTGCATCTCTCCCAAGTCAAGTCCCATCCTGCTGGTCACTGCTGGACCTTAAAAGCACATTTTTAATTTGGTCATTACCTCCATATGCTACTTACTGACTTTAGTACCTTCACTTTCTGATGATTATAAGTATTCATGTTGTATTTACTGATGATTGTGTCCCCTGCTCAAATAAGCTGTAAGATGAGAAGGAGAAACGTGCAACTGTGTGAGGAGCAAAATGTGTTTTAGTTCAGCTGGAAAATTGAGAGCTTCGGGAGATTTTTCCCATAATGCCTCCACATGCCTCTGTCCATGAGTGGTCTGCACAGTCTTTGAGTTTTTGAGGTAAATAGTTTGATAATTTGTACCTTAGTTAAAATCACTGTTCAGTTTACATGTTGCGGTGGTTGGCAGGACATTTGATCACAGCAATTTTGATAACTGATTAATCACTTTAGTCTTTTTTTAAATTTTAGTGTTTTCACAATAATGGAATTTCTTATGGTAAATACAATACCTTGAAAAACATGGATTGTAGATACCACGGAAAAAAATTGAGAGCATATAGTTACATTTGAAAATATAACAAGGCTGTATAAACAGTGAGGACTTTTCTTTTCTTGGTTAGTAGCAGAGAACAGCAGTGGCTGCAGGAAATATTAAAAATAGGAGAAAGAGAAGGGCATGTACATTTACAGAGCTGTTCATAAATAAAATAAATGAAATGAAATGAAATGGAACATCCTGGTGGGTTACCTGGTGGAGTGTGCACCCCATGCATGCTCAGTCTTGGGGGTGGCCCGGGTTTGGGTCTGACTTGCGGCCCTTTGCTGCATGTCGTGCCCTCTGTCGCTCCCCCCTGTAATGTTCATCTGTCCTATCGAGTAAAGGAAATAAATGCCCTCCAAAAAATCTTGAAAAAAAAAACCATAAGAGTGATTTAGTGCTGTTAGAGGTGTATCATTATTGCACAAAACGAGTATTGAAACAGTTTCAAATATTCAGAATCAACATGCATGTATGTATTGATAAACAGGATTTCTTGCGTTTATTTATTTTTATATTATGTGATCATAAACTGATTGTCTTTGGGTTCTGGGCTGTTAGTCGGTGAAAACAAGCTATTAAGTTTATGACCAGGAACATTTTTCCCAGTTTACTATTTTACAGACCAAAGGATTCATGAGTTGATTAGAGAAAATGTTAGGGTAATTGAAAACATAGAGATTGTCACTCTGATTTGTACATTATGTAATATAATTAGTCATGTTTACCCTCAAATTAACAATTCTTAGAGTACTTGCACCTGTTTTTCCTTGTTCACTCATGTAAACCTTTATATTAGATTATGGACACAAAGTAAAGTAAAGCTGCTCTCCTCAAATTTCTAAAGACCTGCATGAAATTAATTGTTCTATTATATAAATCTCTGTCATCTTAAAGCACGCACGTCTGTTCAGTCTGGTGTGAAACGTGAGTCATCATCTGTGGTCTGAATACCAGACTAATTCTCCCCATACAGAAAGAATAATTAGTAATATCCACTAATAGCACCAAAACAGTGACTGTGTCATTAGCTACAGTCTCACTATTGCTACATGTTATGAAAAAATACATTAGAGCCCCAAAAATCCTACCTTTGATGTTATCCTTCATTTTGTCAATACGATGACTCATTTAAGCGTGTGTGTGTGTGTGTGTGTGTGTGTGTGTGTGTGTGTGTGAGAGAGAGAGAAAGAGCCATATGTGCCTTTGTTTTTTATGGATGAGCGTAGAAATGTCACTATTCCTTATGGTGCCTGTACAATACACTGCTCTTTTACAGCCGTATATTTGACACCTCCATTTCTAACAGCTCGGTCGTGATGTTGTTATCATGAGGCTTGTTTCCTTATTATCAGGTCTGACAGTAAAGAGAGAACCAGTGTGAGGAATAACAGGAAGATAGAGATGCTGAGATGTACACACTGTACCTCATAAGCCAGGCACGGGGCAGGTACTTGTCTCCATGGCAACCAGCTAAAGGATGAATTGGAGACATTGTAGTGATGTGTAGGTGAACCAAATGACAGGAAATATTGCTCGCTGCTAGACTCCCACCGCGTGTGTGTGGTTTGCATTACTGTCAGAATATTGAGCCGTTTCACAAGTGGGATCAGGAGATACTTTTTCTAAGATGACTCATAGAGCAGCAACCCTCAGAAAGTCTTACGCTGCATAAACTGCTGTCACAGGCTTAGTCTTATAACCTCCCCCCTCCGCCCTGCTCTGCCTGTCACAGATCACACTTCTCATGTTTTACCCCCTCACCTAAATGTAGTTGGAAATGAGGAGATAATTCAGTCCTAAGAAAGGAACAAATCTCTAAAACGAGGTACACGCATAGTGTGATTTTTCAGTGTTACTCGAGGAAAAACTTCCTCTGACCTTAGCTTTCATGGTTTCTTTAGTCACACATTGTGTGACGTTCCCTGAAAGCTTTTTTCCTCTCCCTCAGTCCATCCTCTGAGGGCCTTGTCTGGCCTCGTTGTGTCAGATTGCCACTCCCCTTAAGCCATCTAGTTACATCACAGACTGGAGCGGGATGGTGGCAGAGCTGGAAATATTATGAGCAGACAGAGACAGAGAGAGAGTGACGGGACGGGAGCCCAAAGGTTTCGGTGTTTATGTCTGTGCCATGTCTGAAGCTGTAAGGGGACAACATTCTTAGCTTGTTGCTGCACATACTTCCTCACTTCCTCTCCACTGCAGCAGTGATGGAGAATCTCAGCGGTGAGCTTGTCATGTTTGAGGCAGGACCTAACAGATCGGTTACTGTCTCGAGTCTAGACTGAGTTTAAGGGTTGCATGTTGGCTATTTTCTGCAAACTGTGTGCTGTTCATGCAAATATTCTCACATAAATTTAGGGATTGTGGCCTTAGAGAATTTAATCTAAAAGGGTCACAGGATGATAAACAGGGGGAAGTTAAAACACATTGATGCTACACATTTATGGTATTTTTTTCTTCCTTTTCTCTTATTGTGGGTATTTTCTTTGTCTTTTTAGTCCTCTAAAAATAATTCAAATGAACCAATCAGAACCGACCAAAACTTAAAGATGCATTGCAACAAGGGATCAAAAGTAGACATTGCTTCATTTTAGAGGTCTCATGATAAAATCATTTGCAAAACTTTTGCTGCAGAAAGAAAATTTTGGGCTGTTCAGGAGATGCGTGACAGCCCTAAAAACGCATTAATAGGATTTGGTTCCATACTGTTGGGGGGGGGGCACATATCAAATGGGTGGTCGGGGTCGTCTGACAGAAAATTTTAAGCTTAATGTTCCACAATCTGGTGAATTGTTATGCACCAATTTTGCCATTTTCTGCATCAATTTCATGGTGTAAACGTCTTTAATTCTCTTCGGGACAAATGCACATGTTTGAAATGATCATTTTCAAATGCATTAATGCCAGTACTAATCCGTTTAAGATCATTAACACGGATGTGAAGATAAGTTACATGCTCCTGATGTTATCCGTGAGCACCGGTGTTGTTCTTGTGAGAGGTGAGGCTCATATCGCAGCATGATCATTAATGAAATGAGTTTCTGTTATGTGAAACTCAAGGTCAAGCTGATATTTGTGCGTTTGTTGTTTGACATTATCTTAATTGGAATAGAGAGGCAGTGACCCCGCTATGCTGCAGACACGGGCTGGTGCACACTGCAGATGCTGACAGGGCAAACCACTTACTGCAAATCACTGAACATCTAATGTACTGCAGAACAGCATTTTATTTGTTATTTTTCTTTTCATTGACCTGTGAGCCAGGCTATGGTTTAAATAAATACACAATGCAATGTTTTAAACATCTCCATTTTGTCCATAACAATCTGAGAAAGGAATCAAACTAATTCTAATCTGTCCACGTGTAATATAAATTCATCTGAAGATGCTCCCTCCTCTAAATATTAATACATTTTTGACATTCATTTTTTTCATCTCATTTCAATTATGAGCTTCATTTCAGTATCCAGCATTGTTGAAGTGGATTGACCCGTCCGAAAATTGCAGCATTTCATACTTTCATATTTGCAACCTATTTACCATAATTTTGTCAAGCTGATAAAAGTTTCATACCCTGATGTGTATTTGTTTCATTTCTTTGCAGAGAGTGAGCGAGAAAGTTGGAGGTGCAGAAGGAACGAAGCTCGATGATGACTTCACCGAAATGGAAAAGGCTAGTCTAAACTCTTTCCATTGTCCCCTTGTTGAGAATAATAACCAATGCTTAGAGTTTATCATACGTTTACCAGAGTATCGTCGAGCTGTTGAAGAATCTTAACAGACTTATGTGGATGTCTTATGAGTATCACCCAAACTATTTCTGCTGCCATGTTGAAAAAGTGTTGGCAAGTTATTAAAACTAAAGGTTAAGCTATAGTGAAACTTCCTTTGGATAGATGACGGTAAAAAGAGGAAATGAATTGAGAATCACAACTTCCATGTTTACCTTAAACCCTGACACACTACTCCAAGCCAGATGGGGTGAAAGAAGTTCTAAAATGAGAGATGCAAGAAAATTTCCTCCTCGAGCAGTTGTGAGATTTATATAACAGGGAGAAATGTTTCCTCAGATGTCACAGTCAAACATGATCTTTAGGTTGATGTTCAGTGACTCAAAGTGGTTCGTGAATTTGCACAGAATGCAAAGAGCAGGCAAGACACTCTTGTTTTTAAAATAACAAATGCTGCTTTTGCTTGATAAGACTGGAAGGCATGTAGAGAGATTGCAGAAAGGAAAATATACAACTATTAGCATGTCATTTGCAGATGACACTCAACTCTATGTAGCTGTTCATCTTGTTGACTGGAGCCCCTCTACCCCTCTAAAAAATGCATCTGGATTTCCTAAAATGTCATCACATTCACGGTATTCTGTCATATCAGGCTGAGAGCTTACCCAGCTGCAAGGGTTTCATTCATGTTAAAACCTTTTACCTTAGAAGCTGCATTCATTTTTGTAAGTTTTGTTTGACTTGATGAAAAAAAAACAACATTGAAATTATTTGCTATATAGAAATCTTCCCTGTCATTATTCACACCCAGAAAATATTACTGTTCATTTGATTTATTTTACACCAAAAACATGAACTGTTGTGGCAATAATGTTCCTGCAATGCCACTATATTGTATAAACAGCATTAAGTCCAGAGCTTCAATGACTTGTGTCGTGGTAATTCAGTATGTGCATGTGTCTTGTGTTTGCTATGTCTCCCTGAAAATATCGGTCCCATAAATTACACACTGCATGTTTTCCATATGTGAGCAACAGTAAATAGATATGAGTGCATGTGTTCATTTACATCTGTGTGTGTTTATATGGTAGTGGTTCTGGTATAATGCAGAGTGAGAGGCTGAGCTGTGGAGAGCTGGTGAGTCTCATCACACTAAACAAGAACATCATGGCCAGCTCTCAGCTCTGCATGTCCCTTTCTCACCACGCTGCAGAACAAAGCAACACTTTCTTTTATCTTGTTTTTTTCCTCACTATTAGATGCATAAATTATTTTAGTGCTGTTATATTTCTTTCATCCTCCCCCATAATATTTCAGCCATTATCTATTTTGCTGCATTTTTCTTAACTGTTCTCTCTGCACCTTCTGTCTCCCTCTACATGCTGTTTTATGTTTTGGTTTACAGAAGATGGACACCACCTCCCGTGCAGTGATGGACATCATTGCCAAGACCACTGAGTATCTGCAACCAAACCCAGGTGACATAAATTGGTTGTGTACAATGATAATGTAATGTGGTGTTTACTTTTAGACTAAAATATAGTCAATACTGTTCACCTATGCATACACATACTTATTTTAGATCATTGACCGCAACAACAACTGCCACATTTAACCAATACAACCACTGTATTAGTACTTTCTGAAGTATGTTATTGTCATAAGTGACAGACGTCACTGCCAATATTGATCTAAAGGGAACGTCAAAAACATTCAAAGTGTCTGGAGGTTTGGCTCAGTGGGTAAATCAGGCGGCTAGTGTGCCTGAGGTTGTTGGGTCAAGTCTTATCTGGGACAGGTGACTTGAAGGCTGCTAAAGGAAACATCAAATACATGAAGTTGGGTTGAGAGACAAGGACAGTCAAGATACAGGAAGTTGGGGGAAAGAGAAGTTTTAGAGGTTAAGAGGTTAAGAGACAGGAAAGTTAGTCAAGTTACAGGCGTTTGGGTTCTGAGACAGGAAGGACAGTCAAGAAACAGGAAGTTGAGGTGAGAAACAGGAAGTTGGGTTGAGCCCTCTAACCACCTGAGCTAAACCTTCAGACATTTCAACTGTGTTTTAAGTTGCACGTCAGACTGCAAAACTTACCTGCCCTGGATAAGGTTCAAACTCAACATTCCTAATAGGTTTTTTGTTTTTTAATGTTAATTCATTAATTTATTTACATTAAATTTCCATGGTTTGGTCTACAAATAATTTACACCAATATGACGTGGAATTTGTGCCCTCTAGTGCCATCTAGTGGGCGCTGGAAGTAATGTCTCACTCTAGGGTCCAAACTCTCTGCGTGCAATATCCGACTTTGACATAACTTTGACTTTGTTTGGTTTCATTTGCCATCACAGCCACCAGAGCCAAGATGAGCATGATGAATTCCATGTCACGTATGCGGGGACAGGAGAAGGGGCCGGGCTACACGCAGACTGAGACCATCCTTGGAGAGTCCATGCAGAGGTTTGGCAGGGAGCTTGGAGAGGAGTCTAACTTCGGTGAGCTGCAGCACATTAAAATTCCTCACAGCAAGAGACTTTTTTTATGTGCTTTACAAGAACAAAGTGGCATCATTTCATTCCCTCAAGGACGCAGTAACAATGTTATGAAAAATGCATGAGTCTATTTTTCACACAAGTTGTCTTAAGTTATTTAGTTCACCAGTGAAGGCATTAAATGTTGTTTAAAGAGAAATACCTGTCTTATATAATATATTCATACACTATTCACAGAGACACTGAGCTGTGTGCTGGTCATGTGTTTTTGTATTTTTAGTATCTAAATGCATCCATGCATGTCTTTTTCTAGGCCTTGCTCTGATTGATGCTGGGGAAGCCATGCGAGAGCTTGGAGAGGTTAAGGATGCTCTGGACATGGAGGTCAAGCAGAACTTTATTGATCCACTGCAGAATCTCCATGAAAAAGATCTCAAGGAGATTCAGGTATGAGTGCAGAACTTTGATTTACTACTTGGAAAAAAATAAGATAAATGTAATATCTTGGTCCGATATTAAGATTGACTTTCTTGCTTTCTTTCTTTTGCAGCATCACCTGAAGAAAATGGAGGGTCGCCGTCTGGACTTTGATTATAAGAAGAAACGTCAGGGCAAAGTGACAGAAGATGAGATCAAACAGGCGTTAGAGAAGTTTGACGACTCCAAGGAGATTGCTGAGCAGAGCATGTTCAACTTGTTGGAGAGTGATGTAAGGATTATTCCTTTTACTTGTCTAACAGGATAAAATCATGACGTGCTGACATTTTATATCAAAAAGTCAAAGGTCACCTTCACTGTGACATCATAATGTTATGCAACCACGCTTTTCTGGCCCTTATTCAACAAAATAACTTGGAAGCAGAACAGAAGATATTTGGTCAGATGCTGATTTGGTGGCACTAATCTTGGGTGCCCACCTTAAAAATTAGTTTATTATACAGAATGTCTGTGCTGCCAGGGGTGTGTGTGTGAAGCATTCATTTTTCACCAAAATACACTTCATACTATATAACACTATACAATATAGTGAGACAAGGACAGAGAAGGATGTAAACTGCAAGTTGATCAGTCTGCAGAGGCATACAATCGTGAAACTCTAATTCTAGTTTTCTCATTTAATACGAAAAGGAAACGGAGCAGAAAATGGACTGAATGTCGATCTTATATTCACCACGAAACGTGACTCTAACCATGACACTAATCATTCTTTGTTTACTAGATGTGGCAAGAGGCAACTATTTTCTACAATTAGTTTGCATAATTAAAACAACTTTATAAACCACCATTGTTTCACAGGTGAAGTTTTTGCTGTCTTAAGTTGCCCAAAAACAAGCGCAAATTCAGTATGGCAACCATGTACGTGCATTCATCTATGAGTTTCCTCTTTTTGCAAATTGGCAAAAAACAGTTAATCCGCTGTGCTTAGGCTCATGACCAATCTTTCCAAAGGATCTTGAGTAAATCTGTGAATTCACTTTAAAATGATGCGCCTTTTAACAAGCCAGTTTGCGTGAACACAAACACACACACACTGTCAAAGGGTGGGGTAATTGTAGTGGATTGATCAACCAACAACCAGCTGTAGAGCTGCTGGTTACAGCTAAGAAACAATTATTACAGTTTTAAAACCATCAAGAATATCAGCTGATCCTTAATGTCAGCAAAACAATCTTATCACGAAGTCCATTAGTAGCTTATAAAGAGCTTTCTGTCATATCACATAAACTTCCTCAGCAGATGAAGTTTATCCATTTGTCAAAGGATTGCAGATGTTCAGGCTGATTTTTAAGTGCATTTTAAGGACTTTTCATTCATGTTGATGTAAAAACAAACATTTACAGCTCCATAACAACTCGGCAAAGATCGTCTTCTAAAGAAGATCGTATGATGCTGTCGATAGCTGCAGAGCAGCTGCTAATAGACCTTACAGGTTTCAGTGAGCTTGAATCCAGATCTTTGTAAAAATCATCATTATGGGGGGTGTGTGCCAGTGGTCCCAGTGCCAATGCGTAACTGCTGTCCATCTTTAATAGATTGAACAGGTGAGCCAGCTCTCTGCACTGGTACACGCTCAGGTGGAGTACCACAGCCGGGCTGCTGAGATCCTCACACAGCTCTCCAGTAAGATTGATGAACGGTGAGTACGCACACTTTCTGTTTTGAAACTTTTATTTTATTTTGTGCCTTTTTTTAAATCAAGAAACAAAACAGAGGGAATACTAACAGGCATTACAACAGTAATCATATCCAGATAACGGACATACCATGAATTGGGTTGTAATCAAGAGGCCTGCTACAGCACTTAATAAATTACATATCACTTTCTGTTTCATTTGTTCTTTTTGTCATAAGATTTTTGATGTAATTATATTAAAATGTAGAATTTCAGTCACATTTAAACGAGTGTTTCCACACAAACGCACTGTGTGTACTGTCATCATTCATTTATTGATTCATTGATTGTAGGATAAGGGAAACTTCTAACAAACCGAGGAAAGAGTTCGCTCCTAAACCACGTACATCTCTGGACTTCTCCATCAGTGAGAACCACAATGGAGGCATCCACAGTGCTCGCTCGCCAGGTGAGACCCAGAATACAAACCTCATTGCTCAGAAACATGTCCAGAAACTAGTCCTGGTACTGTAAATACACTGTAATATCTAATCTCATGAGTTTCTCGTTCACCTGGTGTGAAGACAGAATGCTAAAACTTGTAAATATAGTTGCTTGCAAAGGTTAGTTTCTGGACTAGTTTCTTTTAATTCATGATATTTCTTTCCTTCAACAATCCTTTTTGTGTTGTTAATTTGTTCTGTTGTTCTAAATTCTCAAATATAAGCTAAAAGTTAGACTTATCTACATATACACAGCATATGTAATCAGCAACACGTCGTAACTTCACTTGATTCATTTTGGTCAATTTAACTTTAATTTCTTAATATGAAACTGCTCAAATGTACAGACATGTATTGCATTCCCTTAAGATATGTTTTAAATTTCTTTCTAAATTGCTGAAATTATTATCTCAGTTTTGAGATTTTTTTAAAATGAAAATTTCAGCTTTTTTGTCTGATTTGGTGCAAACGTCCATCTTTTCTGCAAGCTTATTCTCTCTCAGAATTCTGAGATAACAGTTTAATTCAGAAAAAACAGCAGATTTTTGTCAATCAAATGCATTATGCTACCATAAAAATGCAACATTACCTGTAGATGTTTCACAATAAAAATAAATAAAATATTAAATAAAAGTATTTTAGGTTTTAAAGATCTAAGATTAAGTCCTAGAAGTCATAAATAAAATGTGTTTTGTTTGCATGAACAGCAACAGCTAAAAGATAAATCAATACTACAAAAGAGGGAGGTTATTTTTATTTTTTAAAGATGCATATATTGGAGAATTTACAGTGTTTGCTAAATGTATCTTTCTTTTTCACAGCTCTTTCAGTTACCAGAATTAAATTATCGTACTGAACAGAGTATCCATCAGTCTAGAAATAATTAATGCAACTCTGCGCTCTTCTCTTTTCCCTTTATGATTTATGTTTATTCTTGCAGGGGCGAGGTCTCCAGGTGAGCCAGGTCAAACTTATCTGTCGATGTGTTTCTCTGTTGTTGTACTCACCAATTCACTTCTTCAACAACAATTTTTCATTTACACGTGACATTAAAAACTCCTTCTATTGCTCTCTGACCCCCCTGCTCCCCTCGTGTTTTTTCCTCTTCCCTCTTTGAAGCAAGGTCTCCAGGTGAGACAATAGTGAATCCCTGGAGAGATACAACAATATCTCTTCCATCACTTCTTCATTCTTGTTTTTTTTATCCATCTCTCTTTCTATTTGTTTTTCTGTCAAAAGAAAACTGTTGCACTCAAACAGCAGAAAAACAAGTGCCGTTTGCTCACTGTGCAAAGAATGCCTGACCTACAGTAACAAAGAAAATCTTACCAGCAGACGAGCATTTGCTGTTTCTGTTTTGTTCTCTTGTCAATCTCCTGATCCATTTTATCCTCCTGTTTCTTTGTCTGCTTCTGCCAATTCATACTCCAACTTCTTGTTTTGTTTATTGACCTTTTCATTTTTCCGTCTGCTGTACTTACCCATCAATTCACCATTTAGTCATCGAGAAATGCTATAAAACACTTCTGCTCTGTTTTCACCTCTGTTTTCTCCTTTCCCCTTTGCAGCAAGATCTCCAGGTGAGCAAGGGTGACTTGGAAGGAGATGCAAAATCTCTATCGTTATTTTTATTCTTCTTTAAACGGACTTTTGTGAATGTGTATTTTTGTCTGCATTTTTGTTCGCAGTGCAGCTTGTCTGCAGTGCTGTTTCTGTCTAACCCCTGGTTTCTCTTTTGTCCCTATTTGTCAAAAATCAAATTGCTCATCTTTCCTTTGTGAAAGGAATAGTTGGACATTTTGGGAAATGTGCTTGTTGGTTTATTAATTCTGAGTTTGATAAGAAGATGGATACAACTCTCATGTCTGGACCATAGACTATACAAAAATAATGGATGCAGCCACTTTGATGTCATCCATTGGTTTGTGGTCTCCCGTTTTCAGGGGTAGCCTGTTACTCAGAGTGGCCCTGCCTTTAATTATGCACAATTTTAAGTCATAATAGAATTGAAAAAATTGTAATCTGCTGTAAAGTTGGGCATTTTATCTTGGGAGCCAATGGGCATTGACTTGCTTTTGGAGCCAGCTTCAACTGGAGGAACTACAGTTTTTTGCACTTGCACGTTGGCTTCATTTTTTAGCCTTGGAGGTCTCCACTTTTTCTAGACACAATCACGAAGCAGCAGCCAGTTAGCTTGGCATAAGGACTGCAAACAGGGAAACAGCTAGCTTGGTTCTGTTTCAAGGTTGCAAAATCTGCCATCCAGTACATCTGGAGCTAAATAATTTGTTTTTATTGGGTGTTATGTGCAGCACTGTTTCTAGGTGTCTCATCTTGCTGCTAGGCTTCACCTCAGAGCCAAGATATAGTCTCCATAAAATGGTAAATTGTGGTTTTTCCTTTTTTTCCAGTTTTGGTATGAATTAAACATATGAGATAGAACATGTTAATTAGTTGGGGTTGGTAGGCAGGTTTTGTTACCAATGGACAGAGCAAGGCTAGCTGTTTCCCCTGGCTCCGTCCTGGACGTGGTTTTTTTTTTTTTCCCCTCCAAGAGTTTTCCATGACCTCTTTGCCCCAATTCATAGCCGCTGCCCTAAACTCTAACCATCTCCGACCTTGATGCGTCTATGGCCGATCACAGCACAGGAGGGCAGGACTAGGTGAAACACTCTTGGGGAAAAAAAGTGTTGTCAAGACTGTCTCATTCACTGTGTTACACTTGCTAGTTGGTGAGAACCGCAGTTGTTGTGGCTGTTTTGTCCAAAAGGGGCAACAATGAGTCCATTTCACACAACAAACTTAATCTGAAAGGAGAAAAGACTTTAAGCACACTCTGGCCTGTATGTAATATTTCATACCTTCCTAAAATTTAACAAAAACAAAATAAAACTTACCAAAACTACTTTGGTTACTCTTGCTAATAATCTAGTTAGTAAGTCCAATGTTCCAACAATCATCAGCTCTGGTTTTGTCAAAATAACTAAAAAAAAAATATGCTGTGACAGTCTCTCTCTGCCGTTGCTGGCTTCTGGCCGTTTACAGTCCTGTAACTTCTCCCTCCACCACTAGGTGCCACAGTGTCATTCAGTTCAGCTTCCTGTTCCATCAGTAGAGACCGGAGACTAAGCTCTGGTGGTGCGTGCTGTGCACTTCATACAGTGACTTTAACAGAAAGTAACTTTATGGTCATCCAGAGACTGTATTTATGGCGGTAATGAAAAACATACCTTTGGGATTTCTGAATTTCATGGTATACCCTAATATCGTGATACTGCCCAAGCCTAAATTCAAGGTTGAAGAAAATTAATTGATTGGTTAACTGATTGTATGTCCACCCAGCCCCCATTAAAGAGTATTGCACAGCTGCTTCCTTGTGTCTCTCACACAAATTTGCATTTCCTAGGGTAGGAAAAAGCATCACCCGCTTTACTGTGTCTTACTTTGCCTCTAATTGGTTGAGCCAGACATTCTTATCTGAAACCTAACCAGTCTCAGTCCTCTTGTTTCAACCAACGAGGGCAACAAGCACTAGCTAATCAGAGGGAGAGTAGGACAAGTCTTGCCTTCACTATCCTAAGAAATTCAAGTTTGCGTCTCCCACACAGTGTATGAAACACGCTAAGCTAGCTGGCTGTAGTCTTAGCAGACAGATGTAGGTGTTGTATCAATCATCTTATCTTTTACCTCTCCTCCAGAAAGAGAACAAGCACAATTCTTAAAACATAAAGCTATTCCTTTACATATTGTATATCTCATTAGTATATTCCGGTCACTAATGGTCATGTTTTTTGTCTCTTTTTTCTTTTCCTTTTTCTACATCCCCCTCTTCTCTTTCCCTCTTTCAGCTAGGTCTCCAGGTGAGCCTTTCACAAGCAATCGTTATGTCTCTAATCTATATGCAGCATCATATCTCTTACCTCTAGCCTCTGATCTAACCCTTCTTATCTCTCGTTCCTCCAGCCCCCATGGACCAGCCCTGCTGTCGTGCACTGTACGATTTTGACCCCGAGAATGAAGGTGAGCTAGGCTTCAAGGAAGGAGATATCATCACCCTGACCAATAAGATCGATGACAACTGGTATGAGGGGATGCTGCACGGCAACTCTGGCTTCTTCCCCATCAACTATGTGGATATCCTGGTGCCACTGCCCCACTAGGAGGTCACCATGACCAGCTGTGTCTACAACAGTGGTGAAACAGATCCTGGCCTCCAGTCCCTCCCACCAGTATTCCCGGTAACCTTTTCCTTAACATTCCTAACAAACACCTGTGCTCCGCTTTAAAGGAGTCAAAACAGCAACAACACAATAACCAATGAAGATTGATGGCGAATTAAAGCAAGTATGCACCAATTGAGCATAAGAACTTTAAATGAGGAAAAATCCCTGTTTATGTCGTTGCTTCCCCCTTATCCCAGGAGGTTCTTTCAGGCTTCCATAATCGTTTTATCCAATACTGTCCCGGCTTTTGTCTCGGTTTGAGTTGGCTGTCAGTCCGTTATAATTTCCGTGAGTTTATCAAAGCTGCTTTTCAAAATCACACTTTTCTCCCATTCACTGTACTTTGTGGAAACCTCTACAGTAGATAGAAACTTTTCTCTCACATACAAGGAAAAAAAAAAAATCGGTCCATGTGCTTTATGTTTGTTAGAGACTCTAGGTCAAGCATGGTTTCAAGTGTTTAACGTTTTATCTTATAAAAAAATATGAGCCGATTTTGTTTTGTTTTGAATAGTCCTCTTTTTTAATGGTAGTTGTCTTTCGGCGTCCAAAATTCTGTTCAAAGGATGTCCTCACCATTTAACTATTCAGAGTTTTGACAGAAGTTGTAGACTAGATTCATCTAGTTGATAACTAACAACCAAGGTTATTCACTGTATTTTGATTTTCTCACATATCAACATGTGCGTGTGATTGGTCATATGTGATTTAGATACCAAAGTTATCTGCATAAACCAGAGTCAACTCCAATTTTAGCTTCCAGACCGTCGGGGAATCTGTTCAATGCAACAGGGTGAAGCTTTGCAATCTCTAGTTCTTTGGTATTTTTATCAGGAGGGGCGAAAACCGTATTCCTAAGTATGTGACATTACCTATCTGAGCCAGTGATTAGTGGAGTGTGACATGATTTGCAAAAACACAAGTTGTGAAGCTTAAACAGTTTGAAGTGACGTGAGAAAACTCTGGTGCATAAGTTTAAATCCTCCAGTGTGTATTTTAGCAGCAGCTTGTGTGAAAAATGGTCGATGTATTGTGATCTAATAACTTATAGGACTGCTCATTGGGGCAACTGTTGAAGGTGTAGCACTTTTTCGCTGCATCCCTACTAGTCCGTATTAGTATTCTGTAGTATAGCTGTCTATAAGCCATTGATTAAGACGAAACTAGACATAGCCAAGAGTGCACAAATGGCTGAACCGAATGAATAATAATCACTTTTTGTCTTGGTGGAAATGTTAATTTATTGGAATGATGCAACTTAAACTAAAAACCCCTTTTCTCCAACATAATGAAGACTAAAAGCTGCAAGTTTACCCTCTCCATGTCATGTTAGACCCCAGAAAAATCTCAAGATTAGCTTTATTTTCTCTCAACATCAATTTGGTTGTATGCAGTATTATGTGGGATTTTTCTCTTTCCTTAACTGATGAACTGATAACATAGAAATCAAACCACGCTTCGTTGTTCAAGCTATTAGAGACAGCACTGGTTGAAGTCACCTGGGCAGTTCGGTGCTGTAGTGCACCCGTTACCCCCAGGGTTTAATCTCTGTGATGTCGACAATGTATCAACCCTTCTGCAAAATAATCTGTGCAGCAGTTAACAGTTTTTTCACCCATCTTGTAGTAATGTTGTGCGTGTACTTTGAGGGAGGGGTTTGGGTTTGCATACAGTACATGTTATGCACAGGGATGGGGTTACAGAGGACCTCTAATGCTGAGGTATTTACAATATACTGTCTCTGACAGTGTTCCACATTAAAACAAACATGGATGTCTCTTTAATCAAAGGACCAAGTCATTATATTCAGTAGAACGACAATAAATGATGCAAAATCAACTGGTACCCATATCAAGTGCTGTTTTTTAATTAAGGGAAGCACAACTTTAACAGATAGTATACTTAGTTGGCAGGGGAAGAATAACAATACAGTGTGAAGGTCATGTTTTTATTTTTTAAAGGCGAAAACAATTCCTTCCTTCTTTTTCTCTTTAACTTTTGTTTAACAATTATGTGTATCTTTGCCCTCAATGAGGACTGTACAGCTTTTCTGTGTTTTGTTTTCACCTTGTGTGTATAGTCGCGCATCTACAGTAACGTATCTTATTTTTGTAACTGTGACAAAAGTATACACATACAGTATAGATGTATATATATATAGTATATTATCCAAAAGCAACGTGAAAGAAGGGATTATCTGTGCTGCACATGATTGTCTTTGGATTGTTTTTGTTCTGTTTTGTTTTATTTCATTCTTGCACTGGATACCACGACTGTATGCTTGATGTAAACGAAAAAAAAATGTGATAAGTCAATGTGATTTATTCAAATAAATACAAAGAAATGGTTGTTGCCCCAACTACTTTCTGTTCATAGATGCACACACCTCTGGATTTTATCTCAATACAAAAAATGTGTTGGAGGCAAAAATCTTTCTTCAAAATCTGCAAAAAGAAAAAACAAAACGTTAAACACTTGAAAAGCTGAATGCAAAATAATTTGATATCTTGCTAACTGTCTATCTTACGTCACCACTTTCTCTAGCTATTGTTTTCATAATATAGAGAACACACAGCAGGGACTTGGCTCAGCAAATAGAGGGAGAAGATAGATGCATTAATCATTCTCCTGGTGGAGTCTTTCATGTGCTTTTGCAAGAATCCAAACAGGTAAGAAAATCTCTTTGGTCACCTCCAACACAACTGAAATGTCTCAATAATCTTGTTATTGCAACATTAACAAAGTCATGACTGCTGCTTCAAGCATCTTAACGGCAACAAAAGATATGAAAAGTGCATGTGCAAGTTGGGATGCAAAATTTGTACTGCAAAAATAAGGAATTACATTATGGTATATAGAGGACTTGTACACCATTTCCCAGACAAACATTTATAAAGGAAGAATGTGTGGTGATTATGTGCAGATGTGGAAATCACACGGTTTAGACAATCGTCCACAGTGTTTTGGCTGAAATGGCTTTACATGAAAAGACAAGGTTGATATAAAATATACAGCCAGGTACGAGATGCAAGTAAAAACTTAAATTTTCATTATTTATTTTTATTAAAGAAACCGAAGTAAATCATGACATAAAAAGTCATTGTATAGTATGACAAAACAAAAAGTAAAATTTCCATTGTATGATATGCCATAAAATTAACACAATGAAAGTCACTGTATGATATCCAATGAAAAATCCCCCCAAAAAGTCATTTTAGAGTAAGCCACGAAGAAGTCATTTAAAATCCATAATATATTGTGCAGAAAAAAGTTAATAAATAGACATAGCATTGTATATCATACAATTTAATAAAAAAAAAATCATAGTACTCTATTCATTTAAATTTTATAACATTAATTTCGTCTATTTTTGCAACATACTATACAATGATATTTTTGTTTTGCTACTTTGAACAACAAACTCTTAGTAGAATATGTTGTGAAATTTCAGTTAATAAAGATACTACTGTTATATTTCAAAAAAAGAAGAAAGAATGAAAAAAACTTGTCAGCATATATTGTACTATAATGTTTG